>NC_058419.1:82527675-82560702 GCF_002201575.2 Neomonachus schauinslandi
TCCTGAGCAGGGAGCCTGCTTCTCCCTCTCCCTCTGCCTGCCGCTCCCCCTGCTTGTGCTCTCTCTACCTCTGTCAAATAAAAATAAATAAAATCTTTTAAAAAAATGTACATATAACATCGCACTTCCTAGTGATTAACTAGATGCTTTTCTACTAACATCAGGAACAAGGACAGGATGTCCCTTCTCACCAATCCTCCTCAACAGCAACGTCCTAGCTAATGTAAGAAGACAACACAAGACAAGAAAAGGCATACAGATTGGGGCACTTCTGGTGTCCTTTCTCCTATGAGGACCTTGGGCCCCGGACTGCACATATAAAGGGTGCAATCTCTAAACTGGAGTCGGGTAGAGGCAGGCCGGCACCCCATTCTCGCCTTTGGGGTCACTGGCCTCAGGATCAGACATGGCCCAGAGCTTGAAAGACATAGAGGGACACGGGCAAGGTGCTAAAGTTGCTGCTGGGGGCCGGCGCCATGGCCTACGGCATCCATGAGTCTGTTTCACCATAGAAGGTGGGCACAGAGCCAATTTCTCTAATCGGATGAGGGCCTTCACTTTAGGATCCCCTGATTCCAGTACCCCATCATTTAGGACATTCAGGCCAGACCCTAAAAAATTTCCTCTCCCACAGGCACCAAAGACCTGCAGATGGTAAGCATCTGTGAGTGCTGTCTCAACCCATTGTCATGGAGCTTCCCAGCATGTACCAGTGCCCAGGGCTAGACTAGGAGGAGTGAGGACTGCCATCAACTGTCAAGGAGGTGCTCAAGGGAGGTGTGGCCAAGTTCAACACCTTGCAGCTGATTACCCAGCGGGCCCAGATATCCTTGTTGATTTCATGGGAGCTGACAGTGAGGGCCGAGGAATTCAGCCTTATCCTGGATGATGTAGTCATCACAGAGCTGAGCTTTAGCCGAGCGAGTATACAGCTGCTGTGGAAGCCAAACAAGTAGCTCAGCAGGAGGCCCAGGGAGCCCAGTTTCAGGTGGAAAAAGCAAAGCAGGAACAGCAGCAGAAGACTGTGTAGGCTGAAGGTGAGGCCGAGGCCACCAGGAGGCTTGGAGAAGCCCTGAGCAAGAACCCTGGCTACATCAAAGGGTACTGGGCAAGATCCAGGCAACCCGGAACATCTCCAAGACGACTGCCACATCACAGAATTGTATCTGTGTCACTGCTGAAAACCTTGTGCTCAATGTACAGGATGAAATTTTCACTTTGAAAACTGACAGCCTTATCAAGGGTAAGAAATGAGCTTAGTGATGAAGAACTCCCCTCCCCCAGAGAAAAAGTGAATCTGCTTCTCCCCTGGCTTTTGAGGAGCCAGTGTGGGGTCCAACCGACCCCCATCCTGCCCCTGGTATCATGTCATAGTCCCCTCTGTGTCTGTTCTCCCAGCCCTTCCTGGATGAACACAGACTGGCCAATTTTCAAGGGAATGACTTTCCTCTTCTCGGTGTTGGCCAGGGGTGTTGGGACAGTATGATTTCTGAGTGATTTTGTATAGTATTGTTTCCTCCTTCCAGGTTGGGGGGTGATAACCACCATCCCAGGAATTCTCAATAAAAAGAAATAATAAAAGGTACGCAGATTGGGAAGGAAGAAATAAAACTGTCATTGTTTGCAGATGACATGATTCTCTATGTAGAAAATTCCAAAGGGTTCTGCCCCAAGATGGCAATGTAGGAAGAGCCTGAACTTACCTCCTGCATGGACATAGCAAATCTATACCTATTTATACAGCAATTCCTCCTGAAGAAGAACAGAGAGCTGACTGAACAGCTTCTGCACAACAAAAGATAGAGAGACCACATAGAGAACATTGAGTTGGAGACACAGTAAGGGAATCCCACCCCCGATGCTGCAAACTGCAGTGGGGAGAGACAGTACTGAGGGACCATGAGCAGATTCATCTGCCCTGGGGCACAGGAAAAAAGCTGTGGCTTAAAAGAACAACTAGAATATAAAGGATCCTGCCTCAGAACTCCACCAAATGGCAGGGGAGCTACTAGAGCCCTCTCTGGGTCGCAGGGCCTGGCAAGTGCCATGGTTTACATTGCCCCACCACCTTGATAGCCTGGATGGGAGCAGGGGCCAGGCACCATAGCTGGCCTACCACCTCAGTGAGCCCCAGGCCCTAGCCCAAGCCCACACCAGCCCAAGAAGTCCCATCAAGGCAGCCCCAGTGCACTGCACAGTGGGACACCCCTGGTCAACACTCACTACAACTCTGGCTGACATAGGGGCAAAGCAACCCAGAACTCTCCAGGCCCACACCACTTCAGCCCCAGATGACTTGCTAGGGCACTCCTGGCACAGAGCACTCTGGGACCTCCTGACTCATGTCTGCTTTGGCTCTAGTGACACCACCAGGACACACCAGCTCATGCCCCACCTCAGTTCCCGCCATGCAGTGAGGGCATCCCCTGTGCTGAGCACCGGCAGACCACCACCTGCTCCCACTTCAGCTTCAACTGTCCTGCCCCAGAGCCACCTAGCCCGTGCCCATTTCAGCTCGAGCGATCCCACCAGGACAGCCCCAGCACAGACTGCCCCAGGATCCCAGCCCACACCAGCCACAGCTCCAGCTATCCAGCCAAAGTCACCAGGTACACACAGTCTACACAGGGGATGACCGTACACAAGGCCATTCTTGCAAGGTTAGGAGAAGTAGCTGTTCTACCTAATTCATAGAAACAAACACAGAAAGTCAAGCCAAATGAGGAGACAAAGGAATAGGATCCAAAAGAAAGGACAAAACAAAACCTCAGAAAAAGAACTAAATGAAACAGAGGTAACCAATCTACCTGGTAACGAGTTCAAAGTCATGGCCATAAAGATGTTCACCAGGCTGCAGAGAAGAGTGGAGGAACTTAGTGAGACCTTCAACAAAGAGACAGAAAATATATCGGGGTGCCTGGGTGGCCCACTCGGTTAAGTGTCTACCTTCAGCTCAGGTCAGGATCACAGCGTCCTGGGCTGGGCCCCCGAATCAGGCTCCCTGCTCAGCGGGGAGACTGCTTCTTGCTCTCCCCCTCCTGCTGCTGCTTCCCCTGCTTGTGCTCTCTCACTCTCTCTCTGTCAAATAAATAAATAAAATCTTTAAAAAAAAACGAGATAGAAAATTTAAAAAAGAACCAATCAGGGTTGAAAAATACAATAACCAAAATGAAAAATGCACTAGAGAGAATCAACAGTAGATTAGAGGATGCAGAAGAACAGATCAGCAATCTGGAAGCGGAATGGAAAGCACCCAAGCTGAACAGCAAAGGAAAAAAAAGAACTTAAAAAAATGAGGATAGGTAAGGGATCTTTCAGACAACATCAAATGAACAAATATTTGCATTTTAGGAATCCCAGAAGGAGAAGAGAGATAGAAAGGGATAAAAAACCAATCTGAAGAAAGAACAAGTGGAAAATTCCCTACCCTGGGGAAGGAAACAGACATCCAGCTTCAGGAAGCACAGAGAGTTCCAAACAAGATGAACCCAAGGAAGTCCACACCACAAAACATAATAATTAAAATGCCAAGGACTAAAGATGAAGAGACAATTTTCGAAACAGCAACAGAAGGGTGCCTGGGTGGCTCAGTCAGTTAAGTATCCAACTCCTGACTTCAGCTCAGGTCATGATCTCAGGGTTGTGAGACGGAGCCCCGTGTTGGGCTCTGTGCTGGGCATGGAGCCTGCTTAAGATTCTCTCTCTCCCTCTCCTCCTTCTCCTCCCCGCCCCTTCTCTAAAACAAAACCAAAACCAAACAAACAAAAAACATCCAAACCAAAAACCAAAAACAGCAAGAGAGAAAAAACTAGTAATGGAGAAGGGAAACTCCATAAGGCTCCCAGCTGATTTTTCAAGCAGAAATTTTGCAGGCCAAAGAAAAGTGGCATAATATAGTCAAAGTGCTGAAACAAAAAACTTACAACCCACAGTACTCTAGCCGGCAAGGTTATCATTTAGAAATCAAGGAACTATACAGTCTCCTAGGCAATTAAAAGTTAAAGGAGTTCATCACCACTAAATTGGCCTTAGAAGAAATATGGAAGGGAGGTCTTTAAGTGGAAAAGAAAGGGCCATAATTAGAAGTAAGAAAATTATGAAATGAATAAATTACATGAGTAAAAGTAAACGTACAGTAAAGGTACTAGAGCACTCACTTAGAAAGTTACTTATAGGGCACCTGGGTGGCTCAGTCGATTAAGCGTCTGCCTTGGGCTCGGGTCATGATCCCAGGGTCCCAGGATCGAGCCCCGTGTTGGGCTCTCTGCTCAGTGAGGGACCTGCTTCTCCCTCTCCCTCCCATTCTGCCTACTTGTGTTCTCTCTCTCTCTCTGTCAAATAAATAAATAAAATCTTTACAAAAATAAAAAAGGCAGTGTCCAAACTCATGTGACCATCAATGTAATATAGACTGCTGTATACTTAGGATGTTCTATATGAACCTCATGATAACCAAACACCAGAAACCTATAATAGGTACACTAAATATAAAGAGAAAGAAAGCCAAGCAGAACACTGAAAAAAGTCATCAATCAAATGCAAGTGAGCAAGAGAAAAAGAAAGGAACAGAGAAGAGCTATGAAAAGCAGAAAACAATTAATAAAACAGCAGTAAATACATACCTATCAAGAATTACTTTAAATACAAATGGTCTAATTGCTCCAATCAAAAGACACAGGATGGAGGAATGGATAAAAAAAAGCAAGACCCGCTATATGCTGCCTACAAGAGACTCACTTCAGACCTAAAGACACATACAGACTGAAAGTGAAGGGAAAGAAAAGATATTCTATGGAACAATGGAAGTGAAAAAAAAAAAAAAAAAAGCCAAGGTAGCAATACTTGCATCAGACAAAGCAGACTATACCACAACGACTTTAACAAGACACAGAGTAGGGCTTTACATAATGATAAAGGGAACAACCCAACAAGACGATATAACAATTCTAAGTGTCTACGCTCCCAACACTGGAGCACCTAAATACATAAAGAGCATACTAAGCATTAACAGATATAAAAACATTAACAGATATGAAGGGAGAAATTGGCAGGAATTCAACAATAATAAGGGATTTTAACACCCTACTTACATCAATGGATAGATCAACCAGGCATAAAATCCATAAGGAAACAGTGTCTTTGAACGACCCAACAGACCATGTGGACTCAAAAGATATCTACAGAACACTCCATCCACAAACAACAGAAAACACATTCAAGAGCCCATGCATCATTTTCCAGAACAGGTCACACGTTAGGCCACAAAATATGTCTCAACTAAATCTAAGAAGATTGAAATTCTATCACGCATCTTTTCCAACCACAACAGTATGAAACTAGAGATCAATTTTAAGAAAATATTGGGAAAAACACAAACATGTGGAGGCTAAACAACATGTTACTAAACAACCAATGGGTCAACAAAGAAATCAAAGAGGAAATAAAAGAAATACATGGGTACAAATGAAAATGAAAACACAATCACTGGGTCACGGCGACCGCATTTCCAAGAGGGAAATTTAGAGTGATACAGGCCAGCCTCAAGAAACAAGAAAAGTCTCAAATAAACAATCAAACTTTACACCTAAAGGAACTAGAAAAAGAAGAACACACAAACCCAAAGTGAAGAGAAAGAAGGAAATAATAAGATCAGAGGAGAAATCGAGACTAAAAACAAACAAACAAACAAACAAACAAAAGGAATAAAAAGATCAAAGAAACCAAGAGCTGGTTCTTTGAAGAGAGAACCAAAACTGATAAGCCTTTACCAATCTCATCAAGCAAAAAAGAGAATGCCCAAGTAAGTAAACAGACACATAGATCAATGGAACAGAATAGAGAGACCCAGAAATGGACCCACAACTCTATGGTCAACTAATCTGCCACAAAGCAGGAAAGAATATCCAATAGAATTCAGTCTCTTCAACAAATGGTGTTGGGAAACCTGGACAGCGACATGCTGGAGAAAGAAACTGGATCACTTTCTTACACCATACACAAAAATAAATTCAAAATGGATGACAGACCTAAATGTAAGACAGGAAACCATCAAAATCCTAGAGGAGAACACAGGAAGCAACCTCCTCGACCTCAGCTGCAGTAACTTCCTACTAGACACGTCTCTGGAGGCAAGGGAAACAAAAGCAAAAATGAACTATTGGGACCTCTTCAGGACAAAAAGCTTCTGCACAGCAAAGGAAATAATCAACAAAACCAAAAGGCAACTGGCGGAATGGGAGAAGATATTTTCAAATGACATATCAGATAAAGGGCTAGTATCCAGAATCTGTAAAGATCAACACCCAAAAAACAAATAATCCGCTTAAGAAATGGGCAGAAGACATGAACAGACATTTCTCCAAAGAACACGTACAAATGGCTAACAGACATGTGAAAAAGTACTGAACGTCACTCATCATCAGGAAAATACAACTCAAAAGCACAAGGAGATACCACCTCACACCTGTCAGAATGGCTAAAATAAACAACTCAGGAAACGACAGATGTTGGTGAGGATGTGGAGAAAGGGGAACCCTCTTGCACTGTTGGTGGGAATGCAAACCGGTACAACCACTCTGGAAAACAGTATGGAGTTTCCTCAAAAAGTTAAAAATAGAACTACCCTATAACCCAGCAATTGCACTACAAGATATTTATCCAAGGGATACAAAAGTGCTGATTTGAAGGGGCCTGTGCACCCCAATGTTTATAGCAGCACTATCAACAATAGCCAAATTATGGAAAAAGCCCAAGTGTTCATGGATGAATGGATAAAGAAGATATATATATATATGTATAGATATATAGATAGATAGATAGATAATATAGATATGTATACACACACACACACACACAAAATCGAATATTACTCAGACATCAAAAGGAATGAAATCTTGCCATTTGCAATGTCATGGATGGAATTACAAGGTAGTATGCTAAGCAAAATAAGTCTGTCAGAGAAAGACAACTATCATATGATTTGACTCATGTGGAATTTAAGAAACAAAACAGATGAACACATGCAAAGGGAAGGCAAAGTAAAAAGAGATAAAAGCAGAGATGGAGGCAAATCATAAGACCCTCTATAGTTAAGAGAACAAAGTAAGGGTTGCGGGAGGGGAGGTAGGTGGGGGGATGGGCTAAATGGGTGATGGGTATTAAGGAGGGCACTTGCTGGAATGAGCACTGGGTGTATATGTAAGTGATGAGTCACTTAATTCTACTCCGGAAACCAATACTACACTATATGTTAACTAACTCGAATTTAAATAAAATTTTTAAAAAATGAAAGAGGAGAAGTAACAACGGATGTAGCGCAGAAACACAAGGGATTTTAACAGACTACTATGAAAATTTACATGCCAACAAATTGGACAGCTTAAAACAAATGGATAAATTCCTAGAAACATATCATCTTCCAAAACTGAATGAAGAAGAAATAGAAAATCTGTACAGATTAATTACTAGTAGAGAAATTGAATTGGTAATCAAAAAACTCTCAAAAACAAAACCAAAAAAACAAATAAAAACCTCTCAACAACCAGAAGTCCAGGACCAGATGGATTCACAGGTAAGTTCTGCCAAAGAGATAAAGAAGAGTTGATACCTATTCTTCTCATAGTCTTCCAAAAAAATAGAAGAGGAAGGACAGCTTTCAAATACATTCTATAAGGCCAATACCACCCTCATACTAAACTGGACAAAGACACTACAAGAAAACAAAAACAAAAACAAACTACAGGCCAATACCCTTGAAGAACATAGATGCAAATTCCTCAAGCATATATTAACAAACTGCTCTCAACAATACATTAAAAGGATAATTCACCATAAACAAGTGGGATTTATTCCAGGGATGCAAGGGGGGCTCAATATGCACAAATCAATCAATATGACACACCCACATTAACAAAATGAAGGCTAGAAATCATACGATCATCTCAATAGATGCAGAAAAAGCATTTGGCAAAATTCAAAATCTGTTTCTGATAAAAACCCTCAACAAAGCAGGTTTAGAGGGAACATACCTCACCACGATAAAGGCTGTATATGACAAACCCACAGCTAACGTCATACTCAATGGTGAAAAACTGAGAGCTTCTCCTCTAAGATCAGGAACAAGACAAGGATGTCCACTCTCACCACTTTTACACAACATAATACTGGAAGTCCTGGCCACAGCAATCAGACAACAAAAAGAAATAAAAGGCATCCAAAGTGGTAATGAAGAAGAAAACTGACACTATTTGCAGATGACACGATGCTAAGCAAACTCTAAAGACGTCACCAAAAAACTATTAGAAGTAATAGATGAATTCAGTAAAGTCGCAGGATACAAAATTCATATACCGAAATCTGTTGCATTTCTATACACCAATAATGAAGTAGCAGGAAGAGAAATTAAGCAAACAATCCCATTTACAATTGAACCAAAAAATAAAATACCTAGGCACAAACTCAACCAAGGGTGTAAAAGAGCAGTAGCCTGAAAGCTAAAAAACACTGATGAAAGAAATTGAAGACAACACAAACAATTGGAAATGTATACCATGCTTATGGACTGGAAGAATTAATATTGTTAAAATGCCCATACTACCCAGGCGATCTAGAGATTCAGTGCAATGCCTATCAGAATACCAACAGCATTTTTCACGGAACGACAACAAATCATCCTAAGACTTGTATGGAACCACAAAGGACCCCAAATAGCAAAGGCCATCTTGAAAAAGAAGAACAAAGCTGGAGGTATCACAACCCTAGATTGCAAGATATGCTACAAAGCTGTAGTAATCAAAACAGCATGGTACTGCCACAAAAAGAGACACACAGATCAAGAGAACAGAACAGAGAGCCCAGAAATAAACCCACACTTATAAATGGTCCATTAATCTCTGACAAAGGAGGCAAGGATATACAATGGGGGAAAAGATAGTTTCTTTAATAAATGGTGTTGGGAGAACAAGACAGCTACTTGCAGAAGAATGAAATTGGACCACTTTCTTACACTGTCCACAAAGATAAAGTCAGAATGGATTAAAGACCTAAATGTGAGACCTGAAACCATGAAACTCCTAGAAGAAAACATAGGCAGTAATCTCTTTGACATCAGCCTTACCAACATTTTTCTAAATATGTCCCCTCAGGCAGGGGAAACAAAAGCAAAAATAAACTATTGGCATTCTATCAAAATTAAGAGCTTTTGCACAACAAAGAAAACCATCGATAAAAGGAAAAGGCAACCTACCGAATGGGAGAAGATATTTGCAAAGGGTATATGCGATAACGGGTTAATATCCAAATATATAAAGGATTTCTACAACTCAACACCAAAAAAACCCAAATAATCCATTTTAAAAATGGGTAGAGGACCTGAGTAAACATTTTTCCAAAGAAGACATACAGATGGCCAACAGACACATGAAAAGATGCTCAATATCACTAATCACCAGGAAAACGCAAATCAAAACCACAATGAGATATCACCTTAAACCTGTCAGAATGGCTAGAACCAAAAGACAAGAGCTAACAAGTGCTGGCGAGGATGTGGAGAAAAAGGAACCCCCATGCACTGCTGGTGGGAATGTAAACTGGTGCAGCCACTGTGAAAAACAGTATGAAGGTTCCACAAAAACTTAAAAATAGAGCCAGAGGGGAGGGCGGGTGTGGAAATGGGCAAAATTTTGTAAAGGGGTATGGCAGACACAGACTTCCAGTTATGGAATGAGTAAGTCATGGGAATAAGAGGCACAGCATAAGGAATGTAGTCAATGATATTGTAATACCCTTGTATGGTAACAGATGATAGGTATGCTTGTTGTGAGCACAGCATAATGCATAAACTTGTTGAATCACTATGTTGTACACCTGAAACTAATACAACATCGTATGTCAACTATACCAGAAGGAAGGAAGGAAAGAAGGGAAGGAAGGAAGGGAGGAAGGGAGGGAAGGAGGAAGGGAGGGAGGGAGGGAGGGAAGGAGGGAATGGGGAAGGGAGGGAGGGAGGCCATATGATCCAATAATTCTACTACTGGGTATTTATCCAACAAAAACGAAAATACTGAATTGAAAAGATATAAGCACCCCTATATATAGTTCAGCGTTATTTATCATAGCTAAGTTATGGAAGCAACCTAAGTGTCCACAGATTGATAAATGGATAAAGAAGATGTGCTGTAGATAGGTAGATAGATGTAAATACATACAGGATGGAATGTTATTCAGCCATAAAAAGGATCAGATCTTGCCATTTGTGACCACATGGATGAACCTAGAGGGTATTATGCTAAGTGAAATAAGTCAGACAGAGAAAGACAAATATGATATTATTTCACTTACATGTGGAATCTAAAAAACAAAACAGATGAACAAAGAAACAAAAAAGCAGAAACATACCCATAAATACAGAGAAAAAACTGATGGTTGCTGTGTGGTGAGATGGGGAGGATGCACCAAATGGGTACAGGGGAGTGGAAGGTACAGGCATCCAGCTATGGAATGAATAAGTCACAGGGATGAAAGGTACAGCATAGGGAATATAGTCACCGGTATTGTAATAGTGTTATCACTTGGGGTAAGCATAGAATAACATATAGAGTTGTCAGATCACTATGTTGTACACCTGAATCTAATGCAACACTGTGTGTTGACCCTTCTTCAGTAAAGAAGGAAAATTCCAAAGAATGGACAAAAAAATAAATAAACTCCTGGAACTGATCAGCAACTACAGCAAGGTTGTAGAATATAAGGGTAATAATACACAAAAGTCCATTTTTTTTCCTTATAAACCAGCAATCAACAATTGGAATTGGAATTAAAAACACAATGCCATTTACATTAGCAGTCCACCCCCCAAAGAAATACTTATCTAATAAAATATGTACAGGATATATAGGGAAAAGTACAAAGGTCTGACAAAGAAAAATAAATATCTAAATAAATCTTTATTGAGGGATCTTCCGTGTTCATGGGTTGGAAGACTCAACATTGTTAAGATATCATTTCTTCCCAACTTGATCTATAGATTTAATGCAACTCCAATCAAAATTGTAGCAAATTATTTTATGGATATTGAAAATCTGATTCTAAAGTTTATAGGGACGGACACCTGGGTGGCTCAGTTGGTTAGGCGTCCGACTCCAGATTTCAGCTCAGGTCATGATCTCAGGGTCATGAGAGTGAGCCCCACATTGGACTCCACGCTCAGTGGGGAGTCGGCTTGAGATTCTCTCCCTCCCCCTCCTTCTGCTCCTCCCGCAACTCGCTCGTGCTCGCTCTCTCTCTCTCAAATAAATAAATAAATCTTTTAAAAAAATAAACTTTGTAAGGAAAGGCAAAAGATCCAGAATAAGCAACATAGTAGTAAAAAAGAACAAAGTCGAGGACTGATACCATATGACTTCAGGATTCCCTATAAAGCCACACTAATCAAGACTGGTTTTAGCAAAAGAAGAGACAAACAGATCAATGGAACAGAAGAGAGCCTAGGAACAGACCCACCCATTTAAAGTCAAATAACTGTCGAACAATACTTATGCGAGAGTGGGCATCCTTGACGTGTCCCTGATCTTAAGGGAAAGGCTCTCAGCTTTTCCCCATTGAGGACGATATTCACTGTGGGTTTTTCATAGATGGATTTTATGAACTTGAGGAATGTTCCCTCTATCCCTATACTCTGAAGAGTTTTAATCAGGAAAGGATGCTGTATTTTGTCAGATGCTTTTTCTGCATCAATTGAGAGGATCATATGGCTCTTCTCTCTCCTCTCATTAATGTGTTCTATCACGCTGATAGATTTGCAAATGTTGAACCACCCTTGCATCCCAGGGATAAATCCCACTTGGTCATGGTGGATGATCCTTTCAATGTATTGTCGGATCTTATTAGCTAGGATTTTGTTGAGGATTTTGGAATCCATATTCATCAGGGATATCGGTCTGAAATTCTCCTTTTTGATGGGGTCCTTGCCTGGTTTGGGGATTAAGGTAATGCTGGCCTCATAGAATGAGTCTGGAAGCTTCCCTTCTGTTTCTAGTTTTTGAAACAGCTTCAGGAGAATAGGTATTATTTCTTCTTTGAATGTTTGGTAGAATTCCCCAGGGAATCCATCAGGCCCTGGACTCTTGTTTTTTGGGAGGTTTTTGATCACTGCTTCAATCTCGTTACTGATTATTGGCCTAGTCAGGCTGTCAATTTCTTCCTATTTCAGTCTTGGCAGTTTATAGTTTCCAGGAAGGCATCCATTTCATCCAGGTTGCTCAGTTTATTGGCATATAGTTGTTGATAATAGTTTCTAATAATTGACTCTATTTCCTTGGTGTTACTCATGATCTCTCCCCTTTCATTCATAATTTTATTAATTTGGGTCCTTTCTCTTTTCTTTTGGTCAAGTCTGGCCAGTGGTTTATCGATCTTATTAATTCTTTCAAAGAACCAGCTCCTAGTTTCGTTGCTCTGATCTACTGTTCTCTCGCTACTATTGTTCAACATAGTACTAGAAGTCCTAGCAACAACAATCAGACAACAAAAAGAAATAAGAGGTATGCAAATTGGCCAAGAAGAAGTCAAACACTCTCTCTTCGCAGATGACATGATACTTTATGTGGAAAATCTAAAAGGCTCCACCCCAAAATTGCTAGAACTCATACAGCAATTCAGTAATGGGGCAGGATACACAATCAACGCACAGAAATCAGTTGCTTTCTTATACACTAACAGTGCAACTGTAGAAAGAGAAATTAGAGAAACGAATCCACTTACAATAGCACCAAAAACCATAAGATACCTCAGAATAAACCTAACCAAAGTGGTAAAGGATCTATACTCTAGGAACTACAGAACACTCATGAAAGAAATTGAAGAAAACACAAAAAGATGGAAAAACATTCCATGCTCATGGATCGGAAGAATAAACATTGTTAAAATGTCTATGCAACCCGGGGCAATCTATACCTTCAATGCCATCCCGATCAAAACTCCAGTGACATTTTTCAGAGTGCTGGAACAATCCTAAAATTTGTATGGAGTCAGAAAAGACCCCGAATCACCAAGGAAATGTTGAAAAAGAAAAACAAAGCTGGGGGCATCACGTTGCCCGATTTCAAGCTATATTACAAAGCTGTGATCACCAAGACAGCACGGTACTGGCACAAAAACAGACATATAGACCAATGGAACAGAATAGAGAGCCCAGATATGGACCATCAACTCTATGGTCAAATACTCCTCAACAAAGCAGGAAAAAACATGCAATGGAAAAAAGACAGTCTCTTCAATAAATGGTGCTGGGAAAACTGGACAGCCACATGCAGAAGAATGAAACTCAACCATTCTCTAACACCATACACAAAGATAAACTCAAAATGGATGAAAGACCTCAATGTGAGACAGGAATCCATCAAAATCCTAGAGGAGAACATAGGCAGTAACCACTTTGACAACGGATACAGCAACATCTTTCAAGATACATCTCCCAAGGCTAGTGAAACGAAAGCAAAAATGAACTTTTGGGACTTCATCAAGATAAAAAGCCTCTGCACAGCAAAGGAAATAGTCAACAAAACAAAGAGGCAGGGGCGCCTGGGTGGCTCAGTCGTTAAGCGTCTGCCTTCAGCTCAGGTCATGATCCCAGGGTCCTGGGATCGAGCCCCGCATCGGGCTCCCTGCTCTGCGGGAAGCCTGCTTCTCCCTCTCCCACTCCCCCTGCTTGTGGTCCCTCTCTCACTGTGTCTCTCTCTGTCAAATAAATAAAAAATAAAATCTTTAAAAAAAAAAACACACACAAAACAAAGAGGGAACCCACAGAATGGGAGAAGATACAGATAAAGGGCTGGTAGCCAAGATCAATAAAGAACTTCTCAAACTCAACACCCACAAGACAAATAATCAAGTCAAAAAATGGGCAGAAGACATGAACGGACACTTCTCCAGAGAAGACATACAAATGGCTAACAGACACATGAAAAAATGTTCATCATCATTAGCCATCAGGGAAATGCAAATCAAAACCACATTGAGATACCGCCTTACATCAGTTAGAATGGCCAAAATGGACAGGGCAAGAAACAACAAATGCTGGAGAGGTCGTGGAGAAAGGGGAACCCTCTTACACTGTTGGTGGGAATGCAAGTTGGTACAGCCACTTTGGAAAACAGTGTGGAGGTGCCTCAAGAAATTAAATATAGAGCTACCCTATGATCCAGCAATTGCACTCCTGGGTATTGACCCCAAAGACACAGATGTAGTGAAAAGAAGAGCCATCTGCACCCCAATGTTCATAGCAGCAATGTCCGCAATAGCCAAACTGTGGAAAGAGCTGAGATGCCCTTCAACGGATGAATGGATAAAAAAGATGTGGTCCATATATACAACGGAATATTACTCAGCCATCAGAAAGATGAATACCCAACGTTTGCATCAACATGGATTCGGACTGGAGGAGATTATGCTAAGTAAAATGAGTCAAGCAGAGAAAGTCAATTATCATATGATTTCACTTATTTGGGGAACATAAGGAATAGCACGGAGGACATTAGGAGAAGGAAGGGAAAAATGAAGGGGGGAAATCGGAGGGAGAGATGAACCATGAGAGACTATGGACTCCGAGAAACAAACTGAGGGTTTTAGAGGGGAGAGGGTTGGAGGGATGGGTTAGCCCGGTGATGGGTATTAAGGAGGGCACGTACTGCATGGGGCAATGGGTGTTATATGAAAACAATGAATCTTGGATCACTACATCAAAAACTAATGATGTATTGTATGGTGACTAACATAACATAATAAAATAAAATTTAAAAAAAAATAAAGTCAAATGACAATTCAGTGATAAAAGAACAGTCTTTCAATACATGGCACTGTAGGAACTGGATGTCAAAATGCCAAAAAAAAAAAAAAAAAAAAAAAAGAAAGAAAGAAAGAAAAGAAAAGGAAAAAAAGGAGCTAGACACAGACCTGGTATCTTTCATAAAAATTAACCCAATATGGATCATAGACCTATATATAAAACCAAAACTGGAAAACGTATAAAATACAGCACAGGAGAAAATCTAGATAACCCTGGGTTTGGTGATGACACTTCAGTATAACACAACGAAATAAAAATTTGAGAAGTTGGACTTTAGTAAAATTAAAAAGTTCTGTTTCGTGACGGGCCCTGTTAAGACAACATAAAGACAAGCCACAGAATGATAAAACATATTTACAAAACATATGTGACAAAGGACCTTATTTCCAAATACACAAAGACCTTTCAGAAC
This sequence comes from Neomonachus schauinslandi, assembly GCF_002201575.2. Taxonomy (NCBI): domain Eukaryota; kingdom Metazoa; phylum Chordata; class Mammalia; order Carnivora; family Phocidae; genus Neomonachus; species Neomonachus schauinslandi. The sequence goes on from NC_058419.1 coordinate 82,542,930, forward strand.
GAAACGTTAAGAAAAAAATAATGCAATTTAAAAATGAGGAAAAGAGCTGAAAATATACCTCACCAAAGAAGATATAGAAAAGGCAAACAAGCATATGAATAGGCAACATCATCTATGTCATAAGGGGACTGAAATGTAAAACAATGACATACCCCTATACATCTACTAGAGTGGCTAAAATTAAAAAAATAAAAAATAAAAAAATAAAACACAAAAACAAACCTGACGTACAAAATGCTGATGGGGTGTGGAGCAGCAGGAACCCTCATTCATTGCGGGAAGACATGCCAAATGGCACAGCCACTTTGGAAGTCATTTTGGCAGTTCCTTACAAATTTAAACATAGTTTTATCATACGATACAGAAATCACATTCCTAGGGATATGCCAAACTGACTGAAAACTTGTGTCAGAAGAAAATCTTGCCATTTGCAGCGATGTGGATGGAGCTAGAGTGTATTATGCTCAGCAAGATAAGGCAGTCACAGAAAGACAAATACCATGTGATTTCACTCACATGTGGAATTTAAGAAACAAAACAGATGAACATATGGGAAGGGGGAAACAGGAGGTGGGGTGGGGGGGGACAAGCCATAAGAGACTCTTAATGATTGAGAAAAAAACTGCGGGTTGGTGAACGGAGGTGGGAGGGGGATGGGTCAAATAGGTGATGGGGATCAAGGAGGGCACTTGTTGTGATGAGCACTGGGTGTTGTATGTAAGTGATGAATCACTGAATTCCACTCCTGAAACCATATTACAGTGTATGTTCACTAACTAGAATTTCAATAAAAATTTAAAAATAAAAAAAAAAAGAATTCAACCTTGGAGTCAAACCTGGGTTTCAGGGGCAAGAGGAAATTTTTGAAGGTGATGGATGATTTTATGGCACTGACTGTAATAATAGTTTCAGAGGTGTATACTTACCTCCAAACACATCAAGTTGTATACATTAAGTATCTACAGCTTTCTGTATGTCAGTCATAACCTCAATAAAGCAGTTAAAAGAAAAAGAAAACCTATGTCAACACAAAAACCTACACACAAATGTGCAGCTTTCTGTCAAAACTGGCAAGCGATTAAGATGCCCTTCTCTAGATGAATGGATAAACGAAGTGTGCTATTCCATGCAATGGAATATGATTCAGGGATAAAAAGTCATGAGCTATCAAGACATGAAAAGACATGAAGGAAGCATTAATGCATTTTGGTAAGGAAAGGAAGCCAGTCTGAAAAGGCTACAACTGCCTGATTCCACCTATATGCTATTCTGGAAAAGGCAGAACTAGCAGTGGCTAGCAGTGGTCCAATGTAGCAGGAGTTGGTAGCGGAGGGATGAATAGGTGAAGCACAGAGGAATTTTAGGATGATGAAACTATTCTGTTTGATGCTGTAATGGTGGATACATGATTTTTTGCATTTTCAAAACCCACCGAATGTACAACACAAAGACTGAATGTCAATGTAAACTACGGACTTCATTAATAATAATGTGTTAGTACTAGTTTATTAATTATAACAAATGTATCACACTAACGCAAGATCTTAATAACAGGGGAAACTGTGATGGGGGGCTATGATATGAGAATCCTCTATGCTATCTGCTCAATATTTCTGTAAATTTAAAACTATTCTAAAAAACGAAGTCTCTTAATTAAAAAAAACACTGAGCTGTTTGTCATATTGACATAATACTCACTTCCATCCCAGAGTGTGCTGGCATGTCCCACCTCACAAGGAAGTAAGCCCAAACACAAAAAGACCTAGAAAAAGAAAGGGAATGTAAGATGAATGGAGATTTTCGGTAATACGTTCCCAGAAATCCCTTCAGTTTGGCAGCATCTTTGAAGCATCAGCCTCCCCATTCCTACTTAGCCTGATCTATGACTTGGCCTGGAATAGTTCTCCCAGTCATAGATCTAGTCAACACTGCAGATAGCCCCCTGGCTCCGCCACCTCATGCCCCCATGCCTCACCGTTTGGTCACAGGGCCACAGCCTTTGCAGTTGCTGTCATGTGTCATGCTCTTCCTCTCCCACCTTCATCTGCGGAAATCCGACTCATTGCTAAGACCCAGTTGAGATACCATATTCCCTGAAGCTTTAAACCATTTCTTGACACAGCACTTGCCACCTTCCTCTGCCTTTCCTTGACATAACAAGCCTGGGCGATAGCATTTGACACATCAGTTGCTCTTCTCCACATAACCTTTGTTCATCTCTCTCTCCTCCCATTAAGTCACCCAGCCTCCTTTTTTTTTTTTTTTTTTTTCTCTGCAGAAAAAGAAACCTCAATAGATGGAATGGATAGCAGTCAGGAAGTAGCTGAGGCTCATGATGTTGAACCGAAGGGTCTCACAACGTACGGCTGAAGAAGAAAATAAAATGAGAAGCATAAAGGCAAGAAATGTTAAGGTGGTTCAGAAGAACAGGAGAGAAAAAATGAAGATGAGACATTTATGATATAAGCAATATTTCCAAAACTGAAGAAATATTTCAGCTTTTGTAAAACCACCACCACCACCACCACCACCACCACCACAAAACCAAAAGGAGTCCCCCAGATAAGCACCAGGGCTAATAAAAAGGGATCCACACCAAAAAATACCCTGGAAAATGTCCTATTTCATAATTTGTTCACTCACTCGGTCAAGTGCTTTGGTCTTCTTCATCCTGAATTTCCCTTAAATCTGGAACCCATGGCATTTCCCCTCTTCCTTGCAGGCAGATCAGCTGAGGGTTAGAAATGGGAAATCCTGTAAGGAGAAAGAAAATATATAGTTGGGTAGGCTGGGAACAAAGTACTGCCAGATTAGTCCCACCCAATGGGTAAGCAGAAACAAGATAGGAAGAAGAGAAAATATTCAGTGAGAAAGACCAAAGGAAAGGCAGACACCATGTGAGAATGTTTAGGTTCCTACTATGCCTCCAGGCAAGAAGCTTATCAGAATAATACTGGAAATACAAAGTAGTAAGTGTTACAAGTGCTATAATCTAAGCCAGAGACAAGATATAGACAGGCAAAAATGAGAAAAAAGTCCAGTAGTCCTCAAATGCAAGCCCTTGGACTAGCTGCATTAGGACTCATGTGGAGCTTCTAAAAACACTTTTCTGGGCCCATCAGCAGAAATCCTATTTCACAGGTCAAGAGTGGGGCTGGGAATCTTTATCGGCATTCACAGGTTCACCAGGGCCACGCAAAACAAAGACATCTTTCCATTTATTTGTGTCTTCTTCAAGTTCTTCATCAGTGTTTCATACTTTTCAGCATACAGCTCTTTCACTTCCTTGGTCACATTTATTCCTAAGGATTTTATTGCCTTTGGTGATACTGTAAATGGGACTGTTTTCTTAAATTCTTGCTCTCATACTTCATTGTTAGTGTATAGGAACATAACTGATTTTTGTATATTGATTTTGTATCCTACAACTTTGCTGAATTTATTAGTTCTAACAGAGTTTTGTCTCTTCCGATGCCTAATGCAGGCTAATTGGAAGACTGGACCTTAGGCGTACAGCCGGGAAAGTTAGGCTGTTAGATACACAGTCCAGCCCTTAACAGGGAAAAACTGAGAGCTGGATGTTTGTGCCTACTCACTCTACTGAGCCAGAGGGACCAGTCACTGGAAGTGCCTTTCTGCCCATGTATAATCATACTTATGTAATTTTATGACTTTAAAAAAAAGCTGAGAGATTATGTGACATGATAGAGGTATTAACTAACACTACAATGGCAATCATATGGTTATACATAAATGTATAGAATCCACATGTTGTCCACCGTAAACTTACATCATGTTATATGCCAAATATATTTCAATAAACTTAAAATAAATAAATGTACTTTTTAAAAGCTGAGAGAAGGAGTGTGAGTCTATGTTTATACAGTTTGTTTTATTTTCCATTTCTGGTTCTCTTTGCTTGCTCCTCTGGATTCAAGTTAACATCTGGTGTTATTATCTTACTCCCATATAGCTTTGCTCTCACCCACATCCTTCGTGTTTTTATTGTCAATTACATAGCTGTATGCTATTAGCCTATAAATAAAATTTATATAGATTCTTTCATGCAATTCTTTTTAAAAGTCTTTTCAGAGCAGGAAGATATATTTAATTTATACTATCATTTATTATTGCCTACGCCATTACCTTTACTGACACTTTTCTTCACGCAAATTCAAGTTACTCTCTAGTGTCATTTACTTTCCACCTGAAGGACTTCCTTTCGTATTTTTTGTAAGGTGGCTCGGCTAGCAACAAATTCTCTCAATTTTTTATTTATCTGGAATATATTTAAGCTTCATTCGCAAAAAGTAGCTCTCGCTCTCTCTCTCTTTATAAATATATATATTTATATTTATATTTGTATATATATAAAATATATATGTATATGTTTCTTGGTTCGTTTTTTCCTTTCAGCACTTGGAGTATATTAGCATAATGCCTTCCGCCCTCCACTATTTCTGATGAGGAATTTTCTGCTAATCGGCTAATCTTATTGCAGGTCCTTTGTAGGAGTCATTTTTGTCTTGCCGCTTTCAAGAGTTTGTGTTTGGTTTTCAAAAACTTTCCTCTGATGTGGTACATAATCTGGGTATGAATCCCTTATGGATTTTTCCTACTTAGAATACATTTAGCTTCTTAGATGCCCATATTAGTTTTCACCAAATTTAGGCAATTCTCAGCCACGCGTTCTTTGAATAATTTTTATGCTCCTTTATTGGTCTACTCTCTTCTAGTATACCCCATTGCATGTATGCTCATATGTTTGATGGACATGTAATGTTGAACGTGCATTTCTCCAAGGCTCTATTAATTTTTCTTTTTACTTGTTTTTCTCTGATTTTAGGATTGCCTGACCTCTACCAATCTCTCTTCAAGTTCACTTTCTTACTTCTGCCAAAACAAATTTACTCTTGAGGCCCTCTGGCGAATTTTTCATTTCAGTCATTATCCTCTTCAAATCCAGAAGTTCCCCCATTTGGTTTCATTTTAGAATTTATCTTTCTGGATAGTCTCTGTTTGGAGACATCATCATCACGCCTTCCTTTATTCCTTTAAGCATAGTGTCCCTTAGTTATTGGGCCAGATTTGTTATACGTGCTTTGAGGTCTCTTTCTGCTAGATCCAATTCTGGGTCCTCCCACAAGCAGTTTTTGTTGCCTGATTTGTCTTTTACCCAGTGCATAGGTCACACTTCCCTATTTCTTTCTGGGTCTTACAATTTTTGGTGAAAACTGGGGGATTTAGGTACTATATTGTAGCAGCTCTGGTGTTGCTACAATGTAGTAGTTGCTCTGGACTTGCTGTTTTGCCCATTTATTTGTGTAGTGATGTGCCTGGACCAGATTAGTGAAGTCTATTTCCCTGCAATGTGCAGCTTCTGATGTCACCACTGAAAGGGCACGACCTTGGGCATGCACACAGTCTCCCTGACTCCCCTTCTCCCTCATGGGTAACTGTGGTTTGGGCCAGGAGGCTTTTCACAGTCTCTTTTCCTGATAGTTTCATTAAGCTTCTGCACAGACTGCCTCGACTGGTTTCAATTCCAGCTCTTAGCCTCCATTAATTTCCAGCTGATTGCTTTCCTTTTATTGACAATGCCTTCCCTGGGCAATAAACGGATCCACAGTCAGTTCCTCTTAACTTTGGGACCCTTTGCAGGGGTAATCTTTCAGGTCACTCTTTGATGCTGGCTCCAACTCTAGGAAGACTCTTCTTAGGTATCTCTTTCCCTCCTTTGCTCTGTCAAAATTCCAAATGCCCTACCGTTTGGCTTGTTACGTTCAGAGCTCCCAGCCCCCTCTTAAAAAGCTCACTACCAAGATCTCCATTCTCATCAACAGTACCCTTAGGCCTGCACTTTCCCATGCTTTTCCAAATGAACTCAGTCCCCTTCAGGACAGTCTCCCTTAGAGAGAGCTACAGAGGTGCCTCTAGTTATAGCCTGCCTTTCCCCTTGGGCAGCCCTCCTGCCGCTCCAGAAACAGTAGTGGGGACGGTGGCTCTCTTCCCTCAGAGGGATACCCCTGCTGTACAAACAACACTCTAGGCCAGTCTAGTAGCTCTCCATCTTGTCAGCTTTACTTTCCTGGTGCGACAATTCTGTCTTATAAGCGAGCTGGGGCAAGGGTGATTAGGGCCCCGTAGTCTCAGCCTGTCACACCTGGAGTCTATCTTTGTCCGATGAATCGGGGCCAGGTGGGGTAAGGGAGCAGCAGATCTCTCACCTGCGCTTGCCTGGAATAGAATTTCTGAAACGTAGCGCTGAGAATGAGGAGAAGAAATTCTGGCAGCCCGCCTCTCCCTCAGAGAACCAGTAGCTCTGGAGTTGGGGGGCGGGGCACGGGAGGGGGTGGGCAGGAGAAGGAGCTCCACCTTCTTAGCTGTAGCTACCCGGAGTAGATCTTCCATCATACTGAGCCAGGGGGAGGAGGTGAAGAGAAAATGTGTGGCTCAAATGCCACAGTCTCTCATGGTTCTTACCGAGATTCAGTACATTTGCATGAACTAATGTTTCTCCACTTGCTATATACTCTTTGAACAGTTGCTAGAGACTTGAAAGGATTGTTTTAGAATGTTCGCAAGTTTGATATTTTTTCCTCTGGCAAATCATCTATGGAGTTCCTCACATCATTCAGGAATGGCTTCTCTTTTCCATTCCTTTTTAAATATTATTTTTATTATTACATTATATTACATTATTATCATATATATTATTATTCTTATAAACATGCATGTTTTAAAAGAATTCAAATAGAGTGGTTTTATATAAAAGGAAGCAAAGGTCGTCCCCCAGCCCTACTTATCAGGGGTAGCAATCTGCTAGTACGTTTTCATAGGTATATGTGTATTGTATTACATTCAATACAAGCTGTCAGAAGTAGAATCATAAAAGGAATTTAGAAAATTCCCTCTCTCACACTACCACTGAATACATTTCTCCCATTTCCCAAAGCCAACAAATACTTCCAACTGATGTTAGATAAAAAAGAAATCAATCAATCGATATGCATCTGCACATAAAATTTAGTCAGCTGAGGGATGAATTCGATCCACTCTCCCAGTGGAACCTTTAACAGAGGTCTCAAAGTGACAGGTCAGGCAGAAACAAAATTTAAATGCAGAAAATTTGAATAAGAAAATTAATATGCTTCTTATTCAAATAGAGAAGAAAATACAAACTAAATATGTATTAGATCATAAAAGAAATCTTAATGGGTGTCAAAAAGCAGGCATTCCATACATTACAGTACAATAAAAAACCAACAACGAAAGATCGATTTAATTGCAAGAAGAAGGACTATGTACCTGAACAGACGCAAATGCCTTTCCAAGAAAATTCTCAGGTCAGGAGAAATCCAAAGCAGCAGTTACACACTAAAAATACACCACAGGCTTCCAGTTATGGAACGCATAAGTCACGGGAATAAAAGATACAGCATTGGGAATCTCGTCAATGATACCGCAATAGCGTTGTATGGCGACAGGTGGGAGCTACACGTGTGGCGAGCACAACATGAGGTTTAAACTTGTTGAGTCGCTATGTTGTACACCTGAAACTAATGTAATATCGTGTCTCAATTATACTCAAATTTTTTAAAATGTGAAAGTACATAAACCATAGTAAAACACAACCAACAAATCCTGTGCAAGTTAATACCAAGAGTACTCAGAGCAAACTTCGCAGCCTGAAACACATTCACTACAAAGAAAGACTGAATATACGTGAAAACATTCAAATCAGGAAGCTCGACGAACACCAACAAAATAACTACAAAGAGGAGGGCATTAAGACACATAAAACAGAAATTAATAGAAATAAAATAGCAATCTATTCAACCACTATCTGGGTCTTTGAAAAGACAACCCAATAGAAACACGTGTGGCAAACGTGATGAAAAATAAGAGCAGAGATATAACTGAACACTATCAGGAATTAGAAGGGAGATTTTGCAGTTACTTAAAAAATTTTAAGAACAGTTGTACAAATTGATACCCGTAAATTCTAATAACAGAATTATTGCAATTGGCCTAAGGAAAAGAAACCTGAATACAGCAGTAATCAATAGACTGAAATTAGTAAAGAAAACAAAGGCTCCTAAAAAGAAACTATACTAGATATTACCACAGCTAAGTATAGTACAGCTGATTATTAGACAGATAATTACCACATTATATCAATTGTCTCATTGCACTAAACAATGTGAAGGCCACCTAAATTGTTTTTCTAGTTTAGCATAACCCTGATGCCAAAACCTGACAAAAATAAATCTCAATTTAGAAAATGGATGGCACAGTCATTAAAACAGTGGGATACTGGGGCGCCTGGGTGGCTCAGTCGTTAAGCGTCTGCCTACGGCTCAGGTCATGATCCCAGGGTCCTGGGATCGAGCCCCACATTGGGCTCCCTGCTCAGCGGGAGGCCTGCTTCTCCCTCTCCCTCTCCCCTGCTTGTGTTCCCTCTCTCGCTGTGTCTCTCTCTGTCAAATAAATAAATAAAATCTTAAAAAAAAAACAAAACAAAACAGTGGGATACTGATGCAGAAATAGACCAATAGGTCAGTGTAACCGAATCTTGCATGCATATATGAGAATTTAATTCATAGTAAGGCTGCCATTTCAAGTCCATGGAGACAGGCTGCAATTGAGACATTTGTGGCTATCCACTGAGAAAAATATAAACGTTCTTTATATTTCTATCAGTTGGTTAAGCGTCCAACTCCAGATTTCAGCTCAGGTCATGATATCAGGGTTTTGAGATCAAGCCCCACGTGGGGTTCCACGCTGGGTGTGGAGCCTGCTTAAGATTCTCTCTCCCTGCCCCACCTCACCCTACCCTCCCTCTCTAAAAGAAAAAAAAAAAAAAAATATATATATATATATATATATATATATATCTTGTAACAGAACATTCATGCACATACAAAAACATCCCAATTGATTAAATGTGCTTACCATGAAAAAGAAAACCTTAAGGGCGTTAGAAGAAAAATTCAGGTTGTTTTTATAATATTGGGTAGGAAAGGCCTTCTTCAAACAATACAAAAGGTGGAACATGTAAAACTATTCAGGCTGGACTATCTGTATGATAAAAGAAACCATGATCAAAGGTAAGAGGTAACAGAGTTCCACCTAGAAGATGACAGCTTAAGAAACTTCACAGACACACTCCCCAGAGAAACAAGCGAAAGGTAAAGACTATCTTAAAAATAACTATTAAATGTCTCTGCAAATTGTCCGAAGAACATACGGCAAATGAGGAAACACTTCCTCAGAAAACAAAAATCTACTAACCTAGGTAAGAACAGTGAGAGTCTGGCATTTGAACCATGATCTGCTCCCTCCCTCCTACCTCTCGAGCTCAGTGTGATGTTAGAGCTCTCCAGATAGGTATCGCCAGGAAGACGGGGCTCCCTCTCCCCTCAGCTCCCAACTATTAGTTACCCATAGCTCACCAGTAAGGGCAGGCCACCAGTATTTGCCATTCTCCCGTTCCAAACTGAAGAGGTTAAATTCTTAATCAGTGAGCCCAAGAGGTCAGGGGCTTTCTTTCTCCAATCAGCCGCCACTCAGAGGACTGAGGGCTTACACCAGCCACAGCAGGCTGGGAATACTGCAGTCCTGGTTGCCCTTGCCCCAGTCTGACCACAGGACAGAGGCTCCAAATAGAAGCAGTAAGCCTAGAAGTCCCCCCACCCGCTACTGCCCCACCCAGAGGCCAGAAGAGTGGCTCAAAAATCTTTCCCAAGGAGGAGAAGCAGCCCAGAAGAGAGCTCCTAAGCTCTCCCCCCAAGCTCTCTGTTTATTTGAAACCGAGTGTGGGAAAACTGAAGCCTAAGAGAGCTCTTGAAAATAACGGCTCCTCCAAATGAAGAACAAGGAACAAAACCACAGGCCAACTATTTCACCAAGACAACCAGGGATAGAGGCAGCTAAGAAGGGGCCTCTCGGGGTCTGAATAAAACTCAGAGGCAGCTAAAGAATATTCCCACCCGAATTGAATCAGATCAGAGTGTGGCACAATTTATGCAACCAGGGCATTGTTGAAAACAATTAAAAAATACATTGGCAATTAGTGGAGCCTAACAGGTGAGTGTCACAACAAATGCGGTAGACAGCTTAGCAGAGAGATCAGAGGAGGAGACAAAGAGAGCCCTGCGAAAACTCCTGTCATTGCGAGTGACTGTGTGTACGTACACCCAAGTCTGCACTGACTGGGGAGTAACAACACAGGCTTCATACTTTGGGGTAAACAGACTTAACTAAAATAGCCACGTCACTAGACAATTAAATAAGCAAATAACAACAAAGACAAGCCCCAGGGAAGGGGGGAGTAGAAACGGGACCCGAATCCAGAGTGCTACGATATACTACCTAAGTGCCCAATTAAAAAAAAAAATCGGGGATATTCAGAGAAGCAGGAACGTGTGACTCATCTACAGGAACAAAGACAAGCAATAGAAACTGCCTGCGAAAGGGCCGGTATGTTGGATTTAATAGAGAAAAGTCTTCAAATCCGCCAATGTTAATATGTTCCGAGAATTAAAGGAAATCATGCTTAAAGAAGTAAAAGAAGCTACCATGACATTTCTCATGAAACAGAGACCATCCATTAAAGAGATACAAGTTATAAAAAGAACCCAGTGGATAATTTGGAGTTAAAAACGACATTGACCAAACAAAAGGTTTACTACAGGGGCTCAGTTATAGATGGGAGTTGGCAGAAGAAAACACAAAATTGAGGAAAACAGAGATTACACAATGCTAAGAACAGAGAGAAAAAAGAATGAAGTAAAATGAACAGAGTGCCCAAAAATGTGAGATACCTTTAAAGGCAGCAACCTACAAGTAATAAGATTACCAAAAGAAGAGGCCAAAAAAAGGAGTAGAAAAAATGAATCACAGACCTGTACCTCTGAAACAAATAATACATTATACATTTTAAAAAAAAAAGAAGAAGATAGTAGGAAGGGAATAATGAAGGGGAGGAAATCGGAAGGGGAGATGAACCATGAGAGACTATGGACTCTGAGAAACCAGCTGAGGGTTCTAGAGGGGGGTGGGGGGATGGGTTAGCCTGGTGATGGGCATTAAAGAGGGCACGTATTGAATGGAGCACTGGGTGTTATATGCAAACAATGAATCATGGAACACTACATCAAAAACTAATGATGTAATGTATGGTGATTAACATAATAAAATAAAAAAATAAAAGTAAGTGATAACTAAAAAATAAGCTAAGAGGGTATTTGTGAGGATCAAGTCATGCATACAGAAGTGCTTCAACATCCGTAAAGCTCTGTGCAAATGTTATTACCTTACAGGCAGAGTGGGGTTCCAGTTCACCAGGCCAAAAAAAAAAAAAAAAAAAAAAGAAAGAATGACCAAAATTTTCTAAAAATGTTAATCTACACAGGCAGGAAGGTCAAAGAATGCCAAGTACTACACATATGAAGAGATCCATACCCTGACACATCATAGTAAAAATGCTGAGGGCCAAAGTCAAAGAGAAAACCTTGAGAGCAGCAAGGGAAATCATCACTTACAAGGTAAACCCATTAAGATTAACAGCAGATGTCTTATTAGGAAAAAAAATTAAAATGGAGTCCAGAAACAGGGGGATGATATATTCGAAGTGCTGAACGGGGAGGAAAAAAAAAGTCAACTAAAAGTCTTCTATCCTGCAAAACTACCTGTCAAAAACAAAAGCAAAATAACAACTCCCAGATAAACAAGAGCTGAGAGAATTCAACTGCTGGCAGACCTATTTGTAAGGAATAGGAAAAGAATTTCTTCAGGCCAAAAGGAAGCAAACCTAGATGTAAATTTAAATACCCATTTTAAAAAAACAAAAAACACTGTTAAAGGTAATTATGTACTTATTAAACAAAGTATAAATGCACATTTTTTCTTCTCTGTTTTAAAAAGCGGTTTTAGGGGCGCCGGGGTGGCTCAGTGGGTTAAGCATCTGTGTTCAGCCCAGGTCATGATCCGGGAGTCCTGGGATCCAGCCCTGTGTAGGGCTCCCTGCTCAGCAGGGAGCCTGCTTCTCCCTCTCGCCAATCATGCTCTCTCTCTCTCTCTCAAATAAATAAATAAAATCTTTTAAAAATTTTTTAATTAAAAAAATATAAAAAAGCGGTTTTATAAGTCAATATGTATATAATCGGCTGGCTGGGCATCTAATGTATCAGAAATGTAATACATTTGACAATAACAGCACAAAGGAGGTTAGTGGGAGCAGAGCTGTATTTGTAAAGAAATGACATAAGGTGGTAGTTCAAACCCACAGGAAGAAATGAATAGAACTACACAGGGTTTAATTACTGTAAATATGTACTTGCTCACTGTTCTTAACTTCTTTTAGGAGACATACATTCATACATTGCTTATATAAATTATTATAACAATAAACGGTTGGGTTTGTAACAAGCCTGTATTAAATATGTGTAACAATAATATCACGAAAAGGTGAAAGAGGGAATAGAGCTTCATAAAAGTAACATTTCAATATATCCCAGGAATTAATATAAACCTGGAGTAGATTCTGATAAGTTAAAACGCTATGGCATGGCCTAAAGAGAGCACTAATAAATAACTTCAAAAATAATGAAATAACACTAGAAAATATTTGCTTCAGGAAAAACCAAGCAGGAATAAAGAAACAGGAATTAAGCAGCAATATTAAAGCGGGAATAAAGAAACAAAAAGGTCTTGAGACATATAGGAAACCAAAGGCAAAATGCAGACATTCGTCTACATCAATAATAACATCAGATGTGAGCGGACTAGACAATCCAAGCAAGCCTCAGAGATTGTCAGATTGGATAAAAAAAGAGAGATCCAGCCATACGCTATCTACAAGAGACACAGTTTCGATTTGAAGGTACAAACAGGTTAAAAGAAAAAGGATGGAAAAACCTATATCCTGCAAGTAGCAATCCTAAAAAGCTATGGTGGCTATGCTAATATCAGGAAAAAAGACTTTTTTTTTTTAAAAAAGATTTTATCTATTTATTTGACAGAGAAAGAGAGAGAGAGAGAGAGCACAAGCAGGGGGAGCATAGGCAGAGGGACAGGGAGAAGCAGGCTCCCCACTGAGCAGACAAGCCCAATGTGGGACTCGATCCCAGGACCCTGGGATCATGACCCGAGCCGAAGGCAGAAGCTTAACGGACTCAGCCACCCAGGCGCCCCAGGAAAAAAAGACTAAAACAAAAAATATTACTACAAATAAAGGAAAATGTTTTATAACGAAAAAAGCTCAGTCATAGGGAAGTTACAACAATTATAAACTTCTATGCAGCTAAAAACAGAACCTGAGAGGGGCGCCTGGGTGGCTCAGTTAGTTAAGGTCCAGACACTTGATTTCAGCTCAGGTCATGATCCCAGGATCCTGGGATCCAGCCCCGCATCGGGCTCCCTGCTCAGCGGGGAGTCTGCTTCTCCCTCTCCCTCTGCCCCTCCTCCCTGCTTGTGCGCTCCCTCTCTCTCTCTCCCTGTCTCTCTCTCTCTCTCTCTCTCTCTCTCTCTCTCGCTCTGCTCTCTCTCAAATACATACCATCTTTAATTTAAAAAATAAAGGAGCAACACTCAGTGGGGAGTGGGCTTCTCCCGTTCCCTCAGTCTCTGTCTCTCCCCCTGCTGGCTGGCTCCTGCTCTCGCTCTTAAATGAATGAATGAATGAATGAATGAATGAATGAATGAATAAATAAATAAATAATTTTTACAAACTTAAAAAAATCGGAGCCCCAGAATGTGTAAAGCAAAGGCCGACAGCTAAGGCCAGCCAGGCAAGCAGAAGCAGCATCTGGAGGTGGTGAAAACGCTGTTCGAATGTTGGAGGCCAAATGTGGCAGAAGACAGGGAGAGCCCACCCAGTTTGACCACACGGTGGAGATCTGAAAGGACAGGAATGAGAAGAGGAGCCCAATTCCTGTACGTATATTTAAGTAGCAAACATGGTCAAAAGCTTGAGGGACACACGTTATGACTGCTTGTGTAAGTTAGCTTGACCTTCATATGTCACCATTTGGGGCTTTTGTAAAGGAAGTCTTTTTGCGATTGATGACAAATGGGCCTGAGCAGCATCCCCTTCATCTTTTTTTCCCCCCTAAACCCACTATCCGTGGATTTGATTGTGATTAGAGAGCCTTGGACATTTTGTCCTAAAGAATCCTTTCCCCCCTTCCCTTCCTGACCCTACTTGCACGGCTGTGGGGTTCTTTTTTTAAGGAAAGCAAAAGCAAAAATAAACTCCTGTCCCTGGCCCTCCAAACACATATTCTGTGAGATAACTGTGCATGCAACAAAGTGTTAATCCTGGGGTCTTATTTTATATAGTAGTCACATATTTGTTGCTTTAATTGGTGTTAGATGACATAGTTAATAAAAAAGGCAAGATAGGGCGCCTGGGTGGCTCAGTTGGTTAAGCGACTGCCTTCGGCTCAAGTCATGATCCTGGAGTCCCGGGATCGAGTCCCGCCATCGGGCTCCCTGCTCGGCAGGGAGTCTGCTTCTCCCTCTGACCCTCCCCACTCTCATGCTCTCTCTATCTCATTCTCTCTCTCAAATAAATAAATAAAATCTTTAAAAAAATTTAAAAAATTTTTTAAAAAGGCAAGATAGTTCCAGAATTTGAAAATATAAATGGAAACTTATCTCCAGTCAAATAAAGTACAAATCCAGAATTAGTAAGGAGAACACTCTTCAAGGGATCATGGTAAGGAAAAGGGGTGGGGAGAGGCACTCTTATAACAGAGCGAATACTCTGGCCATAAGATCGGCAAGCGTCCCAAGAGTTAGGCCAAAAGGCTCTTTCCTTTCTAGAGAGGACACAGAGAACCCAGGGTGGAGAAATGGAATGAAAGGGTGGTGTGAACAGGCAGCGAATGAAGGAATGCTTCACCCTGAAGCCAGCCTACTCTCAGAAGGGCTATGCCCTGGCTCCGACTGCCGGGGGGTCAAAGTTCAGAAACCCAGGGAAAGGACAGAACCTTAAGCAGAGCCTGATTCACAAGTATTTTGCTCCAGGTGTTCAGTAAACACAAGGAGTTCAGCTGATCATTTATGAGCTGAGGAATGGGAGTTTGGAGGGACCGTGTCTGGTTTTGTTACAGCAAACAAGGGGGCACCTATCAATCTCACCTGAGTCATATGGCGAAGGAAGCCTCCTTGCAGTAAGCACTTTCCTAGAACACAGACTGGGGAGATCTCTTAACCTTCACTGTTTTCCAGGATCACAGGGCGGCAGCAAAGTCCAACATTGTCAGTCCGCACACAATCCTACACACCAATGTCTATAGCACCTTTATTCATGATTGCCAAACAGGGAGCAACCAAGATGTGCATCAACAGATGAATGAATAAATGACCTTGGTGCATCCATACCATGGACTACTATTTGACAAAAGAAAGGAATGATCTTTCAAGCCACAGAGAGAGATGGATGAATCCTAAATTCCTATTGCTAAGTTTAAGAAGCCAGTCCGGAATGGCTATACATATATATATATAATATATATATATGTACATGTATATATATATACACACACACACATATATGTGTGTGTGTGTGTATTCTCTGTGTGAGCCAATTATTAAAAAAAATTGTGGAAAAGGCAAAAGTAGAGAGAGCAGAGTGGTAAATAGGAATAGGTAAAGGACAGGTGCTATTTTAGCACTGTGCGATAATGGAATGGTGCTTACTTGACACTATGCATTTGTCATTATCCACAGTAATTTACTGCACAAAAACTGAAACTTCATGTATGCACAATTGACACATATTATTAAGGATGTCAGGGGATATCAGGATGAAATGCAGAATGTAATTAAGGAATCTCACCACAGTCACGTATAGAAAAACTACACTAAGACAGGGAGGGAAACAGGGCTGACCTCAGTACCTTTGGAAATGAAGGAAGTCTATAAGGCTAAAAAGAAAAAAATTACACATGCAATGCGCTCTAGTGGAGAAATTTGTTGCCTATGGATGTACAGTGTAAGAAAACTGATACCATTATGCATGTGTACCGGAACCGGACGATTCATTGAATGGATGGTGGGTAATGGGGGCCAGATTTCTCCCTACTAGAGTGGGAGGTTGCAGATAATGAGGGGCAGAGGCGAAAATAATCCACGCAGTAACAAATTAGAGTTGGAGGCATCAGCATGTATTCATATTAGGGTTAATATCGAGATGGATGCTTACGTATAGACATTTGTATAGAAATGCGCATATATATGAGTTAATATGCACACATCTATTTCTTTGTTTTGTCAGCTGAGAGGGCCTAGCAGCCACTTCATCCAAACAGCAACGTGGACACCTGGTACACAGATACTGGTTTCTAATACCTTCTCCTAACAAAAGGAAACAGTGTTCCTTGGAGAATTGGCTGCTTCTAGGATTAGAAGTGGAAATAGGAAAGATGAGGCTGGAATACATGCAACATGGAAATGTGCAAGATGAGCCTGAAAGCAAGGAATTGTTAAAAAAGCAAATCCCATACAATGGGAGTATACCAAAGGGACCTGGGCGCCAACTGACAGTGCTCCCAATGGCCAAAACTGGAACAATTTAAGAAAAAAAAAAAAAAAAACAAATAAGAAAATATTGGCTTCTCATTCAAATATTATTTAAAAGTCCAGGAGAACATTATGAGATAGATGATAGACAGACAGACAGATAGA
Organism: Neomonachus schauinslandi; assembly: GCF_002201575.2. Classification (NCBI taxonomy): domain Eukaryota; kingdom Metazoa; phylum Chordata; class Mammalia; order Carnivora; family Phocidae; genus Neomonachus; species Neomonachus schauinslandi. The sequence continues at coordinate 82,559,625 of NC_058419.1, forward strand.
CAGACAGATAGATAGGAGCATAAATAGATGTTCCATGCTGAAGAATTCCAAACAATTTATACATATACTCTCCCCTCATGGAAAGTATGCATACCTCTTCATCAGTTAAGTGTGATCTGTTCCTAATGACCTCCAGAGCTTAGAGTGTGGAAAGGGGTAAAAAGAATAATTTTACGCTTGGAGAAACCCAAGAAACACGACTACACCCAGCAGACTAAGGTCCGCTTCACCGATCTTAACTTAACGTTCATATTATGTACTCTTGATTTGACTTGATAAAAATGGCATTCTGTGGTTTTCTGCCGTAACTCACAACACCAGTTTAATCATGAGGAAAACATCAGACAAACCCCAACTGAAGGATAGTCTACGCCAATATCTTACCTGTAATCCTCTCAATTGTCAAGGTCATCCAAACCAAGGGAAGTCTGAGAAACTGTCACAGCCAAGAGAGGCCTAAAGTGACATGACAACAAAATGTCATATGATAGGCTGGATGAGCTCTCATCACAGAGAAAGAACATGAGACAAAACTTAAGAATAAAACAGAGACTTCAGCTTTTCTGCCTCTCAGGTACCACCAGCAAGGGGGCCCCAGGGGCACCAGATAAACCAAGCAGACAAAAGTAGCACCACAAAGGCGCTGAAAATTATACTTTCATAGCAACTAGAGCCTCAGAGTGGAGGTCAGAAGCTGCTACACCTAAACAGCCTGGCTCCCTTCTAAAATAAAATATTTACATAGGCTCCAGAGACTCCTATGGTAAAGGCCAAAGGATCAAAGATACAATAGAAAGTAACCCATTATAGCGATAAACGAAATTTTCAACTTTTAATGCTTGTGGGCCCCAGGAGAGGTATACTTGAACTTTTACGGGGTCAGAATGACTTCAAAGCATGGGCTCTATTTCTGCCCCCAGCACACACTGTACATCGGCTTCATTCACAAATAACCTAAAAGAAACATTTCAAACCACAGAGAAAAGATCTTCTTTGTGGAGATTGTATATCCCAGGCAGCTGTCCTCACTTGGTCTCAAAAAAAAAAAAAAAAAAAAAAAAAAAAAAAAAAAAAATTT
>NC_058419.1:82560802-82563106 GCF_002201575.2 Neomonachus schauinslandi
AAAAAAAAAAAAAAAAAAAAAAAAAAAAAAAAAAAAAAAATTTCTCTTCCTCTCTCGCTTTTTAAAGAAATTCTACAAGGTTTGTTCATTTTTTGTTGACAGTTCTTGGCATAGTCCGCAGGATAGCAGAGCAACTTGCCTGAGAACACCGGGGGGGTCCTCTGAAACTCAGCCCTCAATACCAGCGTGGGCGCCTTGGGCCCCTCTGACTTCTCAGCACCTCACAGGTGCATCTGGTGAGTTCTCCTGCTATCGGGACCTCCTCGGTTTGAGTTGACATTCCTGACTTGTATTCAAGATGTTAAAGGTTACCAGTGGGAATAACCTAGAGGGGGCAGTTGATGGGTCGGTTGTTTTAATTTGGCATTATACTAGTTGAAGTTCTTAATATAAGGCTTGAATAAATTTCCTGGCTAGAATTATGAGAGGCTGACTCACTCAGCTCCAAAGAGAAGGGACCCTTGCTCCTTCTGGCCAAACGGCTCTCTCAGGTGACTGAAAGGCTAGCGGAAGTGTCTCACCACTCACTATTCCTCGAGCCCCGTAGCGGTCCCACAGGAATTTCCCTTCTCATGAGGTAACGAACAACTGGCTCCTCCAGGGACGCACACATAAGCACTGATCATCCCTGTGAGTGCTCCGAGCCCCCTCGGTGCTCTGAGACCCCACTGGGAGAAACCAAGACACATAAGAGACTGTATCACGGCCATTTGGCAGGGACACTCACAAGCAGCACCCTCTCGATCCAGCAAAATTTACATCCTAGGATCTTATTCAAGCCTTACTCTAAAAATAAAACTGAAACCAGAAGAAATGGGGACCTGCGCTTCAAAGGATGGAACAACCCCTGGAACACCAACCACCACCCACAGGAAACCCTGCGAGGCTGTGTGCAGGGTACATCGGAGCCTAGACTTGCAAGTGCCTACTGAGATGGGAAAATTTCAGGATAGCTTGAGTCTCAGATGGCCCAAATGGGTTCTTTTGACATGTCCGAATTTGTTTCTCGGGCACACAATTAGAGAAAGCCAGCTACAAGACGAAGTGGCCAGAAACTAGCAAGCCGTTTGGTTCAGTCAGTGAAGCCCCTGGCTTTTGGCGAGGAACCTACGATCACAGAGCTACTCGGGCTTCCTCTAGTTTGTTTGTTGCTGCAGCTTTGGGTATCTCTGCCCCAAAACCGGCCATGTTCTAACTGGAAATGGACAACCACCAACTAATGGATCCATAAATTATAATGCTGTCTTACAATTAGATTTGTGTCAGTAGAGGGGGGATATTTGGAAATTGGGTCTTCAGTGTCCTCTCCACAAATATTAATGAAACATAGACTCACTTTTGTTTGCATCCTGACCGTGTGTATGTGTCCGTCCGTGTGATAAACATGAGATATTTTCTCTACCTCCAGATGGTATTGCTAAAATTAATTTGTAAAAGAGCTCTATTTAATCGGTTTAAAGGCAAGTGCTTGTAAAAACTGGGCGTTCTAAAACTCAAGAGGATAAAAGCTGGTCCAAGTGTTTTTCAAGTTCCCACGATCTGAGATAACCTTCCTTACATTCAGACGTTTATGTTACTCCATACTAAAGATGCATCACAGGAAGGGACCGCTTGAGGGCCCCAGGAGATGAAGATGAACAAAATTTAAGGCACTGGGTTCCCTTCCCAGTGGTCAGAACAATGAGGAGGAAGAGGAGGCAGGCAGGCAGACACTAGAAATCCTAAATCCACCCCCGCTCCCCATGCACAAGCACCAGAACTGAGGCCCAAGCCACTGCTTGCTCCCCTGCCTCTTCCAGGGGGCGGAAAGCCAACCAGACAGGAGACGGAGATTTGAAAAATTGTGAGTCCATAATTCTAAATCCGCCTCCAGCCTTGCCAGGGGGGTACCCCTGCCGCATTTGCCTCTGCCTCCTCCTGTTCCTGCACCACCACCTGAGCTGTTCACACAGCCAGCTCATGTATCATTTTTGGTGCCTCTAGCGCCATCGGATCCTGCTGCCCTGACCCTCACTATCGAGGAGCAAAAGACACCCAAGCTTTTGGGCCCCCTCCTTATGAGGTCAAACTGAAGCACCTCCCAAGTCAACATGAAGGAACCCAAGGGCTCCCCTGGACTTCAACCACCCTCTTCAGACCTCCCCACGGGAGCCCCAAATAAAATGGACCAGGTTGATTTTTTTTAGTGGATACAGGTACAACATATTCGATATTAAAGCTAATTTAAGGTTGTTGATTTGATTAAAATCAACTTCTCTTTAGTGTTATCAACTTCAAATATAATACAGATAACCAACTTTTGTT
>NC_058419.1:82563203-82615136 GCF_002201575.2 Neomonachus schauinslandi
CTGGGCATGGAACCTGCTTAAGATTCTCTCTCCCTCTCCCTCTGCCTCCCCTACCTCCCTCTCTAAAAATAAATAAATAAATAAATTTAAAAATAATGATTTTGTCTGTCTCATGAAATTTTTATGGGTAATTGTTAAGAACAAATAAGTTAAATAAGTAAAAAGGTTTATAGATGTATGTTTAAATAGCTTCCAAAAATCACTGGTAACCTAAAACTTGAAGTTAAATCATTGGATATCTATTTTTCAAATAAAAAAAATAAAATACTAAAGTTTTTATTTAAATTCCAGTTAATGTGCAATTAGTATTAGTCTCAGGTATACAATATAGTGATTCAGCACTTCCATATAACACCCGGTGCTCATCACAGGTGTACTCCTTAATCCCCATCATGTATTTAACCCTCTCCCCCGCCCCAACCTCCCCTCTGGTAACCATCACTTTGTTCTCTACAGTTAAGAGTCTGTTTCTTGGCTGTCTCTCTCTCTTTTTTTTTTAACTTTGCTCATTTGTTTTGTTTCTTAAAATTCCACATATGAGTGAAATCATATGGTATTTGTCTTTCTCTGACTGACTTATTTTCCTTTTGTCTTCTTATTACAGAGAAATTAAAGATACTTGGGTCTGTTGGCGAACATGCTTTGTGCCTTACTGGAGGATTGTTCTATGAAAATAAAGACATTTTGAGATATTATGAAATATATTCATAAATTTTCCAATATAAAGAATTCTAGTGTAATAATTCACAATTTGTTACTAGTTATTTTTCACTGGAGACTAAGAATCCTAAGAATAAAAATCCTGATTAATATGATTGAAACTTCTGGAAAATGATAAAGAAAGCAACTTGGTATGTAAGAAGGAAGGAGATATGTAAGGAAGGGATAAGGAATGAGAATACATTTTGTTGACAGGAAAGAAAATAATTTTGTCCTAAAATGAGACTGGTTATTTAGAGTGGGACAATTTAGGACAAAATCTAAAAGAAAACTATAGAAGTTTTGTGAAGGGGAATCCAAAAGAAAAGAGAAAGGACCCAAATTAATAAAATTATGAATGAAAGGGGAGAGATCACGACTAACACCAAGGAAATAGAAACAATTACTAGAAATTATTATCAACAACTATATGCCAATAAACTGAGCAACCTGGATGAAATGGATGCCTTCCTGGAAACTTATTAACTGCCAAGACTGAAACAGGAAGAAATTGATAACCTGGATAGGCCAATAACCAGTAATGAGATTGAAGCAGTGATCAAAAACCTCCCAAAAAACAAGAGTCCAGGGCCTGATGGATTCCCTGGGGAATTCTACCAAACATTCAAAGACGAAATAATACCTATTCTCCTGAAGCTGTTTCAGGAAATAGAAACAGAAGGAAAGCTTCCAGACTCATTCTATGAGGCCAGCATTACCTTAATCCCCAAACCAGGCAAAGACCCCATCAAAAAGGAGAATTTCAGACCGATATCCCTGATGAATATGGATTCCAAAATCCTCAACAATATCCTAGCTAATAGATCTGACAATACATTGAAAGGATCATCCACCATGACCAAGTGGGATTTATCCCCAGGATGCAAGGGTGGTTCAACATTCGTAAATCAATCAGTGTGATAGAACACATTAATAAGAGGAGAGAGAAGAACCATATGGTCCTCCCAATTGATGCAGAAAAAGCATTTGACAAAATACAACATCCTTTCCTGATTAAAACTCTTCAGAGTATAGAGATAGAGGGAACATTCATCAAGTTCGTTAAATCCACGTATGAAAAACCCACAGCAAATATCATCCTCAATGGGGAAAAGCTGAGAGCCTTTCCCTTAAGATCAGGACACGACAAGGATGCCCACTCTCATCACTATTGTTCAACAGAGTACTAGTAGTTCTAGCAAAAGCAGTCAGACAACAAAGAGAAATAAAAGGTATGCAAATTGGCAAAGAAGAAGTCAAACTCTCTCTCTTTGCGGATGACATGATACTTTATGTGGAAAATCCAAAAGACTCCACCCCCAAATTGCTAGAACTCATACAGCAATTCAGTAATGGGGCAGGATACAAAATCAATGCACAGAAATCAGTTGCTTTCTTATACACTAACAATGCAACTATAGAAAGAGAAACTAGATTCCATTTACAATAGCACCAAAAACCATAAGATACCTTGGAATAAACCTAACCAAAGAGGTAAAGGATCTATACTCTCAGAACTACAGAACACTCATGAAAGAAATTGAAGAAGACACAAAAAGATGGAAAAACATTCCATGCTCATGGATCGGAAAAATAAACACTGTTAAAATGTCTATGCTACCCAGAGCAATCTATACCTTCAATGCCATCCTGATCAAAATTCCAATGACATTTTTCAAAGTGCTGGAACAAACAATCCTAAAATTTGTATGGAATCAGAAAAGACCCTGAATCGCCAAGGAAATGTTGAAAAAGAAAACAAAGCTTGGGGCACCACGTTGCCTGATATCAAGCTATATTACAAAGCTGTGATCACCAAGACAGCAGGGTACTGGCACAAAAACAGACAGATAGACCAATGGAACAGAATAGCAGCCCAGATATGGACCCTCAACTCTATGGTCAAGTAATCTTCGACAAAGCAGGGAAAAAATATGCAATGTAGAAAAGACAGTGTCTTCAATGGATGGTGCTGGGAAAACTGGACAGCTATATACAGAAGAATGAAACTCGACCATTCTCTAACACCATATGCAAAGATAAACTCAATTTGGATGAAAGACCTCAATGTGAGATAGGAATCCATCAAAATCCAGAGGAGAACATAGGCAGTAACCTCTTTGACATCAGTCACAGAAACTTCTTTCAAGATACATCTTCAAAGGCTAGTGAAACAAAAGCAAAAATGAACTTTTGGGACTTCATCAAGATAAAAACTTCCACACAGCAAAGGAAACAGTCAACAAAACAAAGAGGAAATCCCCAGAATGGGAGAAGATATTTGCAATGACACTATAGAAAAAACACTGATTTCTAAGATCTATAAAGAACTTCTCAAACTCAACACCCAAAAACCAAATGATCAAGTCAAAAAATGGGCAGAAGACATGAACACTTCCCCAAAAAAGACATACAAATGGCTAATAGACACATGAAAAAATGTTCATCATCATTACCCATCAGGGAAATGCAAATCAAAACCACACTGAGATACCACCTTACACCAGTTAGAATGGAAAAAATGGACAGGGCAAGAAACAACAAATGCTGGAGAGGTTGTGGAGAAAGGGGAACTCTCTTACATTGTTGGTGGGAATGCAAGTTGGTACGGCCACTTTGGAAAACAGTGTGGAGGTGCCTCAAGAAATTAAATATAGAGCTACTCTGTGACCCAGCAATCGCACTCCTGGGTATTGACCCCAAGGACACAGATGTAGTGAAAAGAAGGGCCATCTGCACCCCAATGTTCATAGCAGCAATGGCCACAAAAGCCAAACTGTGGAAAGAGCCCAGATGCCCTTCAACAGACGAATGGATAAAGAAGATGTGGTCCATATATACGATGGCATATTACTCAGCCATCAGAAAGGATGAATACCCAACTTGTGCATCAGCATGGATGGGACTGGAGGAGATTATGCTAAGTGAAATAAGTCAAGCAGAGAAAGTCAATCATCATCTGGTTTCACTTATTTGTGGAACATAAAGAATAGCATGGAGGACATTAGGAGAAGGAAGGGAAAAATGAAGGGGGGAAATCAGAGGGAGAGATGAACCGTGAGAGACTTTGGACTCCAAGAAACACACTGAGGGTTTCAGAGGGGTGGGTGGTGGGGCGATGGGTTAGCCCAGGGATGGGTATTAAGGAGGGCACATACTGCATGGAGCACTGGGTGTTATATGAAAACAATGAATCTTGGATCACTACATCAAAACTAATGATGTAATGTATGGTGACTAACATAACATAATAAAATAAAATTTAAAAAAAACTAATGATGTATTCTATGGTGACTAACATAGCATAATAGAATTAAATTTTTTAAAAAGGTGAGGGAATCTTTGTATAGTCAGGACTGACTATGATTGGAATAAGTGAGTTTTAAAAGTACACTAACATAAAATTAAATTTAGGCTTTTTTGTGTGTTAAAAAAAGATAAGCCTTTCTTGGATTATTGGCCTCCTATTAATAAGAAATTATAAACAAAGTTTTATCCCCTATTTGCCCAGAAAAATGAGGTTTCCATATTTGGCTTCAGCAGGTCTTTGATTGCTTAAAAAAACTAAATTTTCTCAACATTAAAGGACCTACATTTTGCTAACAACTATACAACCTTCCGTAAATTCTCTTATGGAAACCTTGGTTAAACAAATAATTAAAATTTAGGTTTTAGAAAAATCTATGATCCTATGTAGGCACATGCTTTAAAACCTTCTGAGGTTTTTTTAAAAACCAACTTCCCAGAAATGTAAATCCTAAATGAAGCCTTTTTGAATAATTAGGCTTGTTTATTTAATATGTTAAGTTACATGAAGCAATGCCAAAGAAATGATAATAAACTTTCTGAGGTTATCATTGTGGGTAAATGCTATAACTGTTCTAAAACCATCTAAAATTCCTAAGGTTTTAATATGTTCTGGTATAATGTCATCACTTAAACTTTTAACTATTAAAATGTTGTGTGTCACAAAAATCACATTTCCTTGTCAACTGCACTGTAATGAACTCTCATCTGTCTCATCAAACCCTGTCCATTTTTTTTTTTTTTAAGATTTTATTTGTTTATTTGACAGAGAGAGACAGCGAGAGAGGGAACACAAGCAGGGGGAGTGGGAGAGAGAGAAGCAGGCTTCCCGCTGAGCAGGGAGCCCGATGCAGGGCTCCATCCCAGGACCCTGGGATCATGACCTGAGCCGAAGGTAGACGCTTAATGACTGAGCCACCCAGGTGCCCCAAACCCTGTCCATTTTTGAGTCTTTGTCATTTACACTTATTGTTATGATGCTCTGGCAAAATAGGCTTCAGCTTCAAGGGGATTCGTGAGAAGGACTTTTGACAAATACAGAATCCTGATACCCTTAATACCATAAAAGTAAACTGAGTAAGGATTTCCAAAACTAATGGGAAAAGTGCATTTAAACAGAACAAAAATTAATAACATGGGACTCAATGAATTAAGGGAGATGATTATAGGCTTTATGACTCTTGTTTGAAAATATTGCTGCTCTCGAATGTTTGCTCTTCCAGATTTAAAGAAACTTTTTCTCTTAAGGTACCTATGACTCACAAATTTTGATAAAATATTTGTGAACAAATTGAAGTATTTATCTTTTCGCCTTGCCTGAGCCCTCCAGATTTCAGAAACTCTCCGCGAGTAGTCTTTCTTTCGTGGCAATTATAAGTATTTACATTAGTTCAATAAAAATCTGTTCTCCTCATCACAGCACACCCCTGGAAACATTGGTTATATTTCCAAGGCTTTGACGGGAATGCCATATTTGAGCGGCATGCATAGACTCAGATACGACCAGACAAATTTAAGGAACTCAGGTTGACTTTATGGAGCCAGTAGAGTCCCTTGGAAATGTCAGCCTGATACCTTGCTTACAGAGTCCCCAGCAGCCTTACCAGCCCTGCAGACTGAAGCTAGACAACTTGAGGTAACCCTCAGAGAAATTGCCTCAGTCGCTCATATATAGACAATCTCTGTGCCTGCCACTCTATGGGTCACTCAAAAGGATCACCAGAGACATTTGAACTTCAAACCCGAAAAATCCATCAGATTGCCAGTACCTGCTCCCGCTCCACCTGAGGGGGCTTCAAGCCTCACATCTAAACTCTTCTCCTTGTCAGCACTCAGGAATCAGGCACTGGGTTTATAATTTGCTCCAACCATTAACCTGTGTTTTCCTTTTGTTTCCATAAAAATGCCTCTTGTTGATTACCTGATTGCTTGCTAACTAAGGCAGAGTCTATCTGATGGCTGACACCACTTGCTGTAGCTATATTAACTCCTTCTGGGAGGGAAATAGGAATCCATATTGATAAAACCAGGCCGCAAGCCACTTGGCTACAAGAAGTTCTTTACCCCCACACCTCCTTTCCAGGGTGGCCAGAACTGATTTACTGGTCTATTCTCTTGGAGACCTATGGATATCAGATCAATTTTAGAGGGAATGCCGGGTTTTACTCTACTGTTACTTTTCCTTAAAATATACTTGGGGATAAAATTAATGATGTCATGTAGTACCAAACTACGTAGGAAAATATCCATCTTCTCTGATAAGGAACTATCTCTGATAGTTCTCCTCCATTAGCAGAAGGGACCAAATGTTGTGTCCTGCACCATGCCAAATCTTTCCATTCCAAAGCCCCTACTGCACCCTAAATCAGTTTGAAGCAGTTACAAAAGATGGACCACCTCCAGTGTTCCATAGAAATGGGATGAATGATTGACAACGGGAAATTATGACGGAAAAAGCTTAGCACGTCTGACTCCATGTTGCTTGTGTTTCCCTTGCCGTGTCCTATAGATTAACAATTTCTGCTTGGCCCTACACATAGGCATGTCACAGCTAAGATTTGCAAAATCTGCACTTAACCCAAAAGCTACCTCACCTGAGGAAATAAAGAAGTAGCTAGGGTGGTCATTCTCCCAATTCTTCAAGACTGAGGAATGGTCACAACTCAGGGAGGACTTGAAACCATGTCGGATAGGCTTAATGAAGTTAAAAGTAACAAAAAGTTGGGGCGCCTGGGTGGCTCAGTTAAGCGTCTGCCTTTGGCTTGGGTCATGATCTCAGGGTCCTGAGATCAAGCCCCATGTAGGGCTCTCTGCTCAGCGAGGAGCGTGCTTCTCCCTCTCCCTCTGCCCCTCCCCCTGCTTGTGCTCTCTCTCTCTCTCTCTGTGTCAAATAAATAAATAAATATTTTAAAAAACCCAAAAAACTAACAAAAAGTTAAAAACTTGTTTTTCAGATAACTGTTTCCCCCTAATCAGCTCTTGTGTCTTTTCAGACCCCACTAACAAACTCACTATACTTTTTTAGCAAGATCAGAATGACTTCAAAGGATTCTATTTCTGCCCTGAGTACACAGTGTACATCTGTGTCATTAGCAAATAACCTAAGAGAAACATTTCAAACTAAAGGTAACAGTAAAAAATCGCCCTAAGTTCCCATACCTCCAAAGCCTGCAACCTCGCACATGCAAAAAGTATAAGATAAAGTTTGTAATTTTCTGGAATGTCCTTTGTAACTCTTGATATAACCAAAAACATATAAACCTGTATTAAACATTCCTCCTCTGGAACACTCTCTGTGAAGATTGTGTACCCTGAGTAGCTGTCCTCACTTGGGCTCGAATAAAACTCTTTTCCTGCTTCTTTTAGAAACTGTAAAATGTTTGTTCATTTTGTGTTGACAATACCAAGAACCACGAAAATCATAACTCGAATGAGAAAAGATAATCAAGTAGCACCAACATAGAGATGAATCAGATGTTCAATTACCTGACAAATATTTTAGAACAACCACCATAAAAATGTTTCAATAAGCAATTACAATTTGTCTTGAGCCAGATGAAAAAACAGAAATTTCAGAGATAAATAGAAGTTATAAAACAAAAACAAAAACAAAAGGAAACTATGGAACTGAAAAAAAAGAACAACAGCAGAAATTTTGAAACACTGCTGGATGGGCTCAAAAGCAGAGTGGAGATTATAGAAATTAGCATTACTCTACTTGAGCACTAATCAGTAGAATTTACCCAATTTGAGCAAGAGAGAAATAATAGACTTAAACAAAAGAGAACATATCCTTCCTCAGAGAATTTTAGGACAATAACAAAAGTTCCAAAATTCCGTATCGTCAAAGTTCCAGGAAAAGAAAGTGGAACTGAAAAATTATAATAAGAAATGATAACTTAAAATGTCAAAAATTTGGTGACAAATATAAACCTAGAGAGTCTCGAAAATAAGTGAACCACATATATGACAAACCCAAATAAATCTATGCCAAAACACATCAGAGTCAATCTTTTATAACTAAAGACAAAAACAGTGGAAGCAGTTAGAACGAAATGACACATGGATTACAGATGAACACCCATTTTCATGATGGTAAATTTCTCATCTGACTAATGAGGGATATTAAGTGTCCTGATACTTTTTAAGTGTTCAAATAGTGCTGTGAACCATGAGTTTTGCATCCAGCAATACTATATTTAATGAATGAAGGAGAGCACATGACATTCTCAGGCAAAGGAAAACGAAGAGAATTTGTTACTAGCAGAGCTATGCTGAGAGAATACTTAAAATAGGTGCTTAAAACAGAAATGATAAAGGGAGACTTCTAGGAGCATCAGAAAGAAATTATAGTAGGAAAAAGAAAAGAAAATGTAGGAGAAAGAACATGCATATGGGACATCCGATAGGCTCATGAGCTGGAGAAATCACATCACATGATTAAAACAAAAATCATAAAACCATCTGATAACCTAGGCGACTTTGTTTAAAAGTAGGAAAAGTAAAGGGATCTAAATAGGAGTGAGGTTTCCACCCTTCAGTGGAAACGATAAAACTTGATACCAGTAGACTGTGATAAGTCACGTACACATATTGTAAATCCCACAGCAACCAATGAGAAAATTTTAGAAAGCAAAACATTCAAAAATATTTAAAAAAATCAAGATGGAATCCTATAGTGTTTAAAGTAAGGCACAGAAGGCAAGAAAGGAGGAACAGTTGAATGAGATACACAGGAAACAAAACAAATAAATTGGTAGCCATAAACACTAGCATATCAATGATTAACCTAATGTAAATTGACTATGTGAATTAAAAGGTAGATATTAGCAGTATCAGTAAGACACACAACTAACCACACGATGTTTATATGAAAATCACTTCAAGGCAGAAAGAATCAAGGTAGAACTAGAAGCTATTGGAGTATTCTATTTGTATACGGGTAAGAGCTTACAAAGATATCACAAACTCAATACTTAGAGAAGCCACGCAGGTTAAGGTTACCTAGGCTAGATGGGGAATATGGTGAACTCTGAATACATGTCTATCTAAAAGGGGAGGGAGAGAGCAGCTCATCAACTCCACATAATTGTTGACAAGAGGAAATATTGGTTCAGTATCTTCTGATTATTCTAGAGAAGCTGGAATTCTGAGTTTTAACTAAAAATTGACTTGGAAAAAAAACAAAAAAATAAAGTATTGAAAATACTTGGTTAGGAATAGATTCTAAAATGTTGCTTCACAAAATTACAGAATTTCACAGAAGAAATACAATAGAGCTTCTCAAAAAACAGGCATGCCCAGGGTAAAAATATTGAATTCTATTGTCCCTGTCCCTTCAGCCTATTTTCAAGCTACTTATATCACATCAGGGATATGAAACAGTTAGAATTCTCCAAAACATCACACAAAATTTCCTGAAATCGACTGCAGACTTTGAATGCATCATGTCCATAAAGTGGGAAAGTCCAATAACTATTCTCAGACTTGGATGGACCATGCAAATTGTCGATTATATAGTTCAGTTTTGAAGATCCTAGTCAATAACAATGATGTGCCATTTTTCCATTGTGATTTAAAGCTTTGTGTTAAGAAACTGCCATCTACATCTAATAAATATATGAAAATCTTAAAAAAAGAAAATCACTTCAATTTCAATAATATAGGTAAATTAAATGTAAATAGGATGGAAAACATATCATGCAAACATTAATTAAAAAGCAGGAGTAGCTATATAATTACGTAAAGTAGACTTCATCACAAAGAAAGTTAGCAGAGATCAAAATAAAACATACGAATAATGAAAGAATCAATCCTCCAGAAGGACTCTTTTTTTCATCCCTCCTATCCACCCCTCCTACTGTGTGTATGGATCTTTCTCTGTGTTCCAGAGGCTTCTGTTCCTGTCTCTGTCAGAGCAAGCACCACACTATTGTGGTTATTATATTTTTGTATAACCGACCCTAAGAAATTCTAAGTGCTTTGGAAAGCATCTCTACATCCTCAGAGTCCAGTCCAGTACCTGGCGCCCAGCAGGTGCTCAGGCAATAATTGCCTTATGATTGAATTTCAGGCCAGTAAAGGCTGTTTTGCTAGGGTCAAAGAAAGGTCTCTACATCACATTCAACAAGTGGCCAATCGGGCTGACGCAATGAGGCTGCTCAGCAACTTACTAGGAAACCAGGGGCGGTGGGCACGCGCTGGGAAGGCTGCAGGCGCCATGGGCAGGGTGAGGTACGGCGCCGGCACCCAGCCGCGGGGGCGGAAGCGGCCCGGGGATCCCGCCGCCGCCTGCGCAGCCATCGCGGTGATGGGCGCGCGGCGCCCCCCTTTCCACGTCCGCGTGGGGAGCCACGCGGCGGGAAGGAAGCCCGCGGCGGCCAGGCGGGATCCCGCAAGGTTGCGGCGGAAGCGCTGGTGGCGGCGGGCCCGGGAGGCAGGCTCCAAAGGGCCGCTGCGATCCCCGAAGCCGCCGGCGCCCGCCGTGTCCCCCGGCGAGATGGACCTGGGCGCGCAGCGGGAGCGCTGGGAGACGTTCAGGAAGCGGCGGGGCCTCAGCTGCGAGGGCGCCGCCAAGTTCCTGCTGGACACCTTCGAGTACCCAGGCCTGGTGTATCACACGGGAGGCTGCCACTGCGGCGCGGTCCGCTTCGCCGTCTGGGCCCCCGCAGACCTGCGCATGGTGGATTGCAGCTGCAGGCTGTGCAGGAAGAAGCAGCACCGACACTTCCTGGTCCCGGCCTCGCGCTTCACTCTCCTGCTGGGCGCCGAGAGCATCGTCACCTATCGATCCCACGCGCACCCGGCGCTGCACAGCTTCTGCAGCAGGTGCGGGGTGCAGAGTTTCCACGCCTCTGTCTCTGACCCCGGCGTGTATGGCGTCGCCCCGCACTGCCTGGACGCCGGCACGGTGCGCAGTGTGGTCATCGAGGAGGTCGACGGGGGCGACTGGGGGGAGGAGGCCGTGAAGGAGCCCAAGGCCATCCAGAACGCGTCCCCCGAGTGAGCCCCTGCCTCTCCTCCCGAAGAGGAGCGGTGACTTGGGGCCGCAACACGGCTGAAACATGCCCGGTTCCCCCCACTACCCCCCCCCCCCCCCCCCCCAGGAGCCACCTCAGTGCTTGTGAAGGGATTGCTGTATGAAAGAGGTCGGTTTCTGGACTGGTGAACCCGTGATGTCTCTCCAGCCCTCCACCCCTTCCCTTTCAGTGTTTTGCGACGGACTTGGACTTGCTAATGATCAAAAAACTGAGCACACGTTTGTCTGTCCACAGCCCTAATCTTCCAATCCAATAAACAAGTAGCGTCTCTACTTTTTCAAGTCGCCTTGTGTAACACTCCCTTGTATTCTTGATTCTTCATAGAGTTCTCATAGGTCATTTTCAGATCATTCATACGTACTGTACCGTTATGGTGCTATTGTGAACAAGATTGTTTTTAACGGCCGCACCTGGTGTATGTAGGACCACTCACTATATCCAAACACTTCTGTGAACATTTATTAGGACGTTTCCTACTGATTATCTGTGTGCGTGTGTGTGTTTCAGGTAAGCACTCACGTTTTCGCTACTTAGAGATAAGCATTGATTTCAGCCACATTGCTTATTTAATGTGTTTTTATATAATACGTTTAAGGCTCATTAGTGTGATATACCTCATTGCACTTACGTTTTCAAATGATGCTTCCATTTTGCTTGGTTTTGTTTTAGAAACTGCCTGTGGGTAGGGTGATGGGGAGACAGAAGAATGAGAAAGATGTCTGTGCACTGTATGTACGCCTTCTTTGATGTTTTGAAATTCCTATCTTGAACATGTGTTAAGTATTGAGAAATTAGTAAAACTTTTTAAAATGAGATTGTATGGTTTGATTTATATTTGCAGCAGGGCTTGCCTCGGGGAAGTGTTGGCTGTTGAAGGTATTTTGTCTTATTATTTGAAAGATGGTGGTATCTCTGGTTTTTAGAGTGGCAAAAAATTCTCCAGATCCCCTAAATTTTTGAGAAGGAAAATAGTAGAGTGTTTACAGATTCAACCTCCTGGGCAGACTATGTTTGTTCTTACTAAATTATCAGTGAATACTTGTTTTCTCTTTTCCATTGATTTGAAATCTCAAAATCTCCTCCTATCAAGTCATCCCATAATGTAGGAACATCTCCAGATAGCTGAGATTTAGCCATCTCAAGCTGGCTTAATGTTTGAGATAAGAAGACAGTATGATACTAGGAGAAAGTAATTAGCATAGCAATATGTGAAAATCATAGATCCAGAAAGAAATCGGCAGCACGTAATTGTTTCCATAAAGAACATATGTAAGGCAACAGTTAGGTACTCAGAAAAATTGAAAGGAAATAAGGTTTTTCTCTTAGAGTGAGACAGAAAATCAAAGCAGAGATATGCACATTTTCTTTTAAAGAGTAGAGCTGATATATACAGTGTAATTGCTGTATAAACAATTTAAAAAAAACAGGTGATGAGAAACTATATTGTTTAGGGGCATATGTATGGTGGGAGAAAAGCAATAAAGAAATGCAGGGAAATAATTTAAGGAAGCATCAGATTAGGCCTTAACTCTACAGAGGAGGGATGGCTTTGTGATTTAAGTGGGGAGCATGTTACGTGTTCCTGTTACTTTGGGTAAAAACACACTGCCCCTGACTTAGTCCATAAGATAACAACCATTTTATTATATGCATGGAATTTCAGAGTAAGGAGTTCTGAAAGAGCACAGTGGATATGATTTGTTTCATATGATGTCTGTGGCCTCAGTGGGAAAAAAAAAAAAACAAACCTGAATGGCTGGGGGCTGGAACCTTTTGAAGTCTCATTTACTTGTATGACTGGCGCAGGTATTGAGAAGTCTGGAAGACCAGGACTGACAAGCAGAGTGTCTACATGTTACCTCGCCATGTAATTTGGCTTCCTCACAGCATGGCAGGCTTCACACTTCATGACTCAGGTTCCAAATAAGAGTGTTTCTGTAAGTGGTAGTGGTATCACATTTTAGACTGAGACTCAGAAGTCATGTCACATGACTTCTGTCATACTCTATTAATTACAAGTGAGTCACAAGCCCTTCCAGATTCAAGTAGGGGGATTAGACTTCATTTCTGAAGGGGGAAGGTGGCAACTTTTATAAGAGCACGAGAGATAGGAGATATTGCTGTGGCCATCGTTGAAAAATACAGTCCTTTTTTTCATGTTTCAAGTTTTTATTGAAATTCTGGTTAGTTAACATATAGTGTAATATTGGTTTCAGGAGTAGAATTTAGTGATTCATCACTTACATATAACACCCAGTGCTCATCACAAGTGCCTTCCATAATATCCATCACCCATTTAGCCCATCATCCACCCATCAACCCTCAGTTTGTTCTCTATAGTTAAGAATCTCTTATGGTTTGCCTCCCTCTTTTTTCTTTTCCTTCCCCTATGTTCATCTGTTTTATTTCTTAAATTCCATATATGAGTGAAATCATATGATGTTTGTCTTTTTCTGACTGACTTAACACACTTAATACACTCTACCTCCAGCCACATCATTGCAAATGGTAAAATTTTCATTCTTTTTGATGGCTGAGTAATATTCCATTGTATATATGTACCACATCTTCTTTATCCATTCATCAGTCAATGGGCATTTGGGCTCTTTCTAGAATTTGGATATTGTTGATAATGCTGCTATAAACATCTGGGTGCATGTGCACCTTCAAATCTGTATTTGTGTATCCTTTGGAGAAAATACAGTCTTACGGTGGGCTTTTAGGTAGCTGTTTATGCTTCATTCAGATGTTTACTCTATAATTATTAAGAGTTCACATATTTTTTTATGTACAAGAGTTTATGTACAATTAGTGTATGAATTAATTCACAATATAAAAAAGGATGATTCTGACTCCTATCTTGGAGCCAGCTCAAGACCAGACTAATGCATTACTGGAGGAATAGAGACAATATGACAGCCAGGAGGAGGCTGGTTGTTTAGTCCTTGAGCAAAATTTGGAGATGTCCATCCAAGCATAATCGAAGGCAGAAGTCCAGAAGATGGTAACCATTTCTGATCCCACTGGAAAAGTTTAACCTATCATTACTTGGACATATTGGACTGACTTAACAGTGTAACTGAATGCCCCTTCCTCTGTCCTTTCTGTTTTTTTTTTTTTTAAAGATCTTATTTATATGCCAGAGAGATAGAGCACAAGCAGGGGGAAATGACAGGCACCCCGCTGAGCAAGGAGCCCAATGCGGGGCTTACTCCCAGGACCGTGAGCTGAAGGCAGACGCTTAACAGAGTGAGCCACCCAGGCACCCCATCCTCTGTCCTTTCTAAGCATTCATTCTACAGATATTTACTGAGTGTTTACCATGTGCTAAACAGAATGTTAGAAGGACTTAAGGCTGTGGGGGAAAAAGCAGAGGTGGATAAAAATGTTCAAGTGCCAATGCTTAGGGTAGATATAAAAGAGACTCTTCTAACTTAGAAGATCCATTTCTCTTTTTCCACAAAGAAAAGTATTTATAGCATTACACAAAAGGAAACGAGAAGGGAATCAAAGTGTGTCACCAAAAAAATCAATTAAACATGATGGCAGTAAGGGTGGAAATCAGAGACCATAAAAGCTATAAGACATACAAAAACAATGAACAAAATGACAATTCTAAGTCCCCTATCAGTAATTCTTAAAAATGTTAATGGATTAAATATGTCAATCAAAAGATACAGACTGGAAGAATGGATTAAAAAAAAATTCAACTATATGCTGTTTACAAAAGGTTCACTTTAGATCAAACATATGATTTCACTCATATATGGAATTTAAGAAATAAAACAGATGAACACAGGGGAAGGAAAAAAAAAGAGGGAGGCAAACCATAAGACATGCACAGATAGAAAGTGAAGTGACTGAGGGACAGCTGGGTGGCTCAGTTTGTTAAGCGTCTGCCTTCCGCTCAGGTCATGATCCCAGAGTCCTGGGATCGAGTCCTGCATTGGGCCCCTTGCTCAGTGGGGAGCCTGCTTCTCCTTCTGCCTCTCTCTCTATATCTATCTCTGACAAATAAATAAAATCTTAAAAAAAGAAAATGAAATGATTGAATAAAGATATTCCATGCAAATAGTAGATAAGAAAGAGCAGGACTGGCTATATTAATATCAGAGAAAATAAACTTTATGTCAAAAGCTGTCACAAGAAAAAGAAGGACATTGTGTAATGACAAAAGGGTTAATACATGGAGAAAATATAACAATTTTAAATATATGTATCAAAGATCAGAGCTATTAACATATGAAGCAAACATTGATGGAATTGAAGAGAGACATAGGCAGCTTTATAATAATAGTAGATTTCAATACCCCAATTTCAATAATGGATAGTATAACCAAACAAAATATCAATAAGGAAACAGAAGGCTTGTATAACACTATAGACCAACTGGACCTAACAGCCATATACAGAACACTCCACCACCAACAGCAGAGTATACATTATTATCAAGTACACATGGACCATTCTCCAGGACAGATTATATGTTGGGCTACAAACAAGCTTTAATAAATTTTAAAAGCTAGAACTCATACAAAATATGTCTTCCAATCACAATGGAATGAAACTAGAAATCAATAGCAGAAGGAAAACAGGAACATTCACAGATATGGGGAAATTAAATGATACACATTTAATTAAAAATGAGTCAAATAAGAAATCACAGGAAAATTAGAAAAAACACAACATACAAAAACACAGGTTGAAGCAAAAACAGTGCCAAGAGGGAAATTTATAGTTATAAATGCATACATTGAAAAAGAAGAAAGATCTCAAATCAACAACCTAACTGATGGCTTCCCAGTGGAATTCTATCAAACATTTAAAGAAGAGTTAATACCTATTCTTTTCAAATTATTCCAAAAAATAAAAAAGAAAGGAAAACTTCCAAATTCCTTTTATAAGGTCAGCATTTCCTTGGTACCAAAACCAGATAAAAACTTTACTAAAAAAGAGAACTACAGGTCAATATCCCTGATGGACATGGATGCAAAAATCCTCAATAAAATACTAGCAAACTGAATCCAACAATACATTAAAAAATCATTCACATGATCAAGTAGGATTTATTCCTAAGTTGCAAGTGTTTCAATATTCACAAATCAATCAATGTGATACATCACATTAATAAAAGAAAGGATAAGAACCACATGATAATTTCAATAGATGTGGAAAAAGTATTTGACAAAGTACAACATCTGTTCATGATAAAAACCCTCAACAAAATAGGCTTAGAGGGAACATACCTCAACATCATAAAGGCCGTATTTGAAAAATTCACAGCTAATATTGAGTAAGGGACAGGCAGGGCTAGGTAGAGAGAGAGAGATAGGGGGCTATGTGACTAGGCTCACGCAGGGACTACATATTCAGGCTCACAGAAATCCGAGATGTGAAGAAATGCTAAGGTATACAAAACCAGAGATAAGGAAATATAGTGAGAACAACGAGACTACCTTGTTTGTCTTTAGTGTCAGAGACGAGTTATATCTATGAGTTACAGCTGGACCACTGAAAGTTACTAAACTTCAAAGAAAAACTAAACATGGTGCTATCAGTGCTAGAGATTTAAGTTCCCTGGTCAGTTTTCAGGAAAAGACTGCCAGTAACAGCCAACAGTGGCAACCCATTCAGGACTCCTGTCACTCTAGAGAGCTTTTTTCTTTCCTCTCTGTTTTCACCTTCACTTAATAAACTTTCACTTCATTTCATCTTTTCGTGTTTGAGAGACTCATTCTTCAATTTCAAGAGACAAAAACCCAATAACCTTATAACAGTATCATCCTCTAAGGGGAAAGACTGAGAGCTTATTCTCTATGGTCAGAAACAAGACAGGGATGTCCATTCTCACCACTTTTATTTAACATGGTACTGGAAGTCCTAGCCACAGCAATCAGATAACAAAAAGAAATAAAAGGCATCCAAATTGGCAGGGACAATGTCAAATTTTTACTATTTGCAGATGACATGATACTGTATGTAAAAACCCAAAAGACTCCACCAAAAATTGCTAGAAGTGATAAATGAATTCAGTAAAGTCATGGGATACAAAATCAATGTACAGAAATCTGTTGCACTTCTATACACAATGAAACAGCAAAAAGAGAAATTAAGGAATCAATCCCATTTACAATTACACCCAAAACCATAAGATACCTAGGAATAAACCTAATCAAAGAGGTGGAAGACCTGAAATCTGAAAACTATAAAACACTGATGAAAGACATTGAAGAGGACACAAAGAAAGGGAAACACATTCCATGCTCATGGATTGGAAGAACAAATGTTGTTCAAATGTCTATACTACCCAAAGCAATCTACACATTTAATGCAATCTCTATCAAAATACCAAAAGCATTTTTCAAAGAAATAGAACAATCAATTTTAAAAATATATATGGAACCACGAAATATCCTAAATTGTGAAAGCAACCTTGAAAAGGAAAAGCAAAGCTGGGTGCACCTGGGTGGCTTAGTCAGTTAAGTGTCGACCTTTGGCTCGGGTCATAACCCCAGAGTCCTGGAATCGAGCCCTGAGTTGGGCTCCCTGCTCAATGGGAAGTCGGCTCGTCCCTCTCCCTTTGCCCCTCCCCTGCTCGTGCTCTCTCTCGCTCTCTCAAGTAAATAAATAAAATAAAATCTTTTAAAAAAAGGAAAAGCAAAGCTGGAGGCATCACAATTCTGGACTTAAAGTTATATTACAAAGCTGTAGTGATCAAAACAGTATGGTACTGGCACAAAAATAGACTCACTAGAACAGATCAATGATCAATGGATCAGAATTAAAAACCCAGAAAGGAACCCACAACTATATGGTCCATTAATCTTGGACAAAGTAGGAAGGAATACCCAATGTAAAAAAGAGAGTCTCTTCAACAAATGTTTTTGGTGAAATTGGACAGCAACATGCAAAAGAATGACACTAGACCACTTTCTTACAGCATACACAAAAATACATTCAAAATGGATTAAAGACCCAAATGTGAGACCTGAAGCCATTAAAGTCCTATAGGAGAGCACAGGCAGTAACCTCTTTGACATTGGCCATAACAACTTGTTTTTAGATATATCTCTTGGGGCAGGGGAAACAAAAGCAAAATTAAATGATTGGGACTTAATCAAAATAAAAAGCTTCTGCACAGCAAAGGAAACAGTCAACAAAACTAAGAGGCAACCTATGGAATGGGGTAGATATCTGCAAATGACATATCTGATAAAGGGTTAGTATCCAAAATATATAACATACTTATAAAACCGAACACCCCCCAAAAACAAATAATCCAGTTAAAAAATGGGGAGAAGCAATGAATAGACATTTCTCCAAAGAAGACACACAGATGGCCAACAGACACGTGAAAAGATACTCAACATCATTTATCATCAGGGAAATACAAATTAAAACTACACTGAGATATCACCTCACACCTCTCAGAATGGCTAAAATTGACAACACAGGGAAAAACAGGTGTTGGGAAGGATCCTGAGAAAGGAGAGCCCTCTTGCACTGTTGGTGGGAAAGCAAACTAGGGCAGCCGCTCTGGAAAACAGTATGGAGGTTCTTCCAAATGTTTAAAATAGAACTCCCCTACCACCCAGCAATTGCACTACTAGGTATTTACCCAAAGGATAAAAAATACTGATTTGAAGGGTCACATACACCCTGATGTTTATAGCAGCATTATCAATAATAGCCAAATTATGGAAATAGCCCGAATGTCCATCAACTGATGAATTCATAAAGAAGATGTGGTATATATGTGTATATAATGGAATATTACTTGGCTATCAAAAATGAAATCTTGCCATTTGCAATGAAGTGGATAGAGCTAGAGTGTATTATGCTAAGCAAAATAAGTCAGTTAGAGAAAGGCAAATACCATATGATTTCACTCATATGTGGACTTTAACAAAACAGATGAACATATGAGAAAGAAAAAAAGAGAGAGAGAGAGAGGGAGGCAAACCATAAAGGAAACTCTTAACTATAGAGAACAGACTGAGGGATGCTGGAGGGAAGGTGCATGGGGGGAATGGCTAACTGGGTGATGGGTATTAAAGAGGGCCCTTGCTGTGATGAGCAATGGGTGTTATATGTAAGTGATGAATCACTAAGTTCTACTCCTGAAACTAATATTATGCTATATGTTAACCAACTAGAATTTAATACAAACTTGAAACATTAAAAAAAATTAAAAATAGAAATAGCATATGATCCAATAATTCCACTACTGGGTATTTAGCTGAAGTATACAAAAATATTAATTCAAAAAATATATGCACCCTTATGTTTATTCCAGCATTATTTACAATAGCCAAGATTAGAAGCAACCTAAGTGTCCATCAATAGACAAATGGATAAGGAAGATGTGGTACACACACACACACACACACACACCACACACACACACACACACCTCACATGCTGGAACACTAGACAGCCATAAAAAAGGATGAGATGACCTTTTTCACTTCATCTCCTACAACTCTTCCTCTCACCCAACATTCTCCAGCTACCCTGAAACTCTTTTAGATTCAAAAATAAACCACCAATCATATCACTTCAGGGCCATTGCACCTGCTGAAACAGATCTCCCAAGATTTTCACATAGCTGGATCTGTATCATTCAGTGTCACTCATTTTGTCAGGTATTTCAAGAGCATCTTATCTCAAGCAGCAGCTTCCATGCCTCCTCACACTCCATCCTTTAGCTGACTTCACTTTCTGCATAACATGTATCAATCCTAGAAACATTCATTTACTGTGTAACATCGTTCTTCCTGTCCCTTGGAATGTATGCTATATAAGCACAAAACATGGGTCTTGCTTATTTTCTGCTGTATCTCAAGTGCATAGAACAATACCTTGCGCACAGCTGGCACTTGAAAGATGGTGTTAGAAGAAAAGAAAGAATTAATAATATAAATGTGTACATATTGTATCAAATCCATATAAAGACTCAGTGAGATATGTGGCCTTTCTACCCAGTAAACACATGAGAAAACTAATTTAAAGAGGTTGAGTGACTTTCCTAGGTCAAAGCGAAGAAAAATAACGCATACAGGATTATATTGCCTATTGCAAAGTAGAATGATGTCTATGTGTAATCACATCAGGCGTACTGGAAAGGACAATTGCGGCAGAGGCCAATACATGGGGATGCCTTGCTTAGCATGAAGGGCTGGGAAGCTGTAGCTCCTCTTTTTGTCCTTGCACACTACTTGGGGTACAATAATAAAAGAGTTCCCCAGAAACAACAGTTCTCTGGGAAAGGTAGCAGAAGCCTGCTTCAGAGCTTTCACCTCTAAGGGTTTTCCAGGGGCAAAGGCCCATGAAATACCAAAGAGACTAGCAGTTGTGTTTTCCTGGAAGTTATCTCCTGATCAACTACTATACTGTATTTAGCATCTTTAATGACTTACGTGCAGGGAGAACCACAGACAGGCCTGGATTTTCTTTGGAAAACAGGAGTTTTGAGGTCTTGTCATAGACAAATTGTGAGTCCTGGTTACAAACTGGCACCCTGTCAGAATGAAGCCCTATAACCCCACCCTACTCCTCATGCTTTCCCTAAGAAGGAATACATGGGGACCCAAACAGACCTGCTGCCATTCACCAGAACCTTTAATGCTGTTTTTTGTATATGCCATCATCAATATGGAGAAGCAGCAAGCCAAAACCCTTGGGGGATGGGGAGAGGGAGTAAGATTGTCATTTAATCATCTCTTTTCTGTCCTCTCATCTAAGGCATAAATATGGTTTCTTTCTTAGGTGATCTATAAAAATTAGCTGTAAATTATTAGCCCTAACAATTCTTTTTGTAGTAGCTGGCAACAGCGGTGAGATTGCGCCCTCCAGTGGACTTTGTAGGAACAGCCACAGCTGGACTTCAGGAACAGCCAGGGCTCTGTGCAATTAACAGCTCTTTTGTAGGCCCGAAAATGCACAGAAGAGAATTTCTGGGAGCAGCATCAGAACTCAGAGGCAGCTGATTCTTGTCTTCAGATGGTACAGGAAGAAATTCCTTGGTGTCCGGTTGATTTCTCAGTTATGATACTTTCATCATTAGTAACAGTTTCAGGCATCACATCCAGGCACAGCATAATCTAACAAAAACAGAAGGGTTGTTTAGCCTTGGGCATATTTTTTTTGGAGATTGAGGTAACATTTTCCATAAACTTGCCCCCAAATTCAGATTACACTTACCCTTTCTTAATCCTGAACGTGATCTTGATTCATTCAGGATAATAAATCTTATCCTCCATTATTTTCCATTCCAGGAAAAAGTAAATTCTTTTGCTTTACCTTTTCATCCATGTTTTAACCTGACCTAGATGAGTAGGACAAGGATGTTGATGGATTTCTCCTATATATCCTAGTACTCCCATCCTAACTACCCGATTTCACGTCTCAGATGTGTGGATCTCAGGTGTGGACCTTGAATTGCTGTGCAGTGGGGATTTGGGGCTTCATGGTTGAGCAAGGTAGACATGGACCCTGCTTTTAGGGAATTCAGTCACCTGCAGACAACAAATAAAGAATCTTCAACTTTGACTAGTGCACTGTGTGACAGGCAAAATTCTCCTTCACTCTGGACCAGTGGGCTCTTTAGGAGGTAGAGTCTCCTCAACTGACCCGTATGTTCAGATGTGAAGGATGAGTATGAGTTAGGCCAGTGGGAAGTAGGTACAGTTTTCAAACCAGAAGAACAGCATGCTTGAGGTCCTGGGGACCATAAGGCATGGAATATTCAAGGAACAGACTTCATCCCTGGCCCCAGTAGCAGTTCAGAGGAAATACCCAGATCTAGTTTACCCAGATCATTCCCCTTCAAAACGATGAGAGTTTAATCTGATTAATGTGAATAAGTTAAAAAATGTGGGCATAGGGCCAGGCCATCTGGGTTTAAATTCCAGCTCCACCTTTTACTAGCAGTGTGAAGTTTCCAAGTTGGAACAGATAGTTCAAGCATTAACATCATGTGACACCATCTTTAGAGTGTATGTGTGGTGGGGGGCTGTATACATATGTTCCCATCCAGGCAGCCTATGATGCAAGATTGGACACAATTTTTGGAATTTTTTTATGTTGAGGTAATTTCAAATTTATAGAAATGCTGCAAAAATAGTAAAGGAATCCCCATTTACCCTCTATCCTTTTATTCAAATTTCTCAGTTGTTAACATTTTACCACCTTTGCTTTATCATTCTCTCTCTCTCTCTCTCTCTTTCTCTCTCTCTCTCTCTCACACACACACCCCTATTTTTTTGTGAATCATAAGTTGCAGATTTCATGTCCTTTTATGCCTAAATATTCATTGTCGTTCCTAAGAAAAACATAATTATCAAAACAAGGACATTCACACTGATGAAAATATTATTTACAGATTTTATATAAACATCACCAATTTTCCCAATACTTTTTATATCATTTTTTCCTGATCAAATATCCATTTCAAGATAATGCATGGTACCTAATTGTCATGTCACTTTAGACTCCTTCACTCGGGACCAGTTTCTTAAGCTTTCCTTGTCTTCTACACCTTAACATTTTTCAAAACTCTGGGCTAATTATTTTGTAGAGTGCCACTCATGTTGGGACTGTCTAACTATTTTCTCATGATTCAATTGAGGTTAGGCATATTTGACAGAAACATCATAAAAATGATAGCATGTCTTTCTCATTACATAATAAAGGCAGGCATGTGATTTGTCCTAATACTGATTCTACAACCTGATCACTTGGTTAAAATGATATCCACCAAGTTACCCCAATGTAAATTTATTATTTTCCATTGTAATTATTAATTATTCTGTGAAGAGATATTTTGAGAATATGTAAATATCCCATTGATCATAAAATTTTCATGGAGTACTTTTAGTGCTCCTTTTCATTTATTTACTTATAGCACAGATTCATGGATTCCTATTTTATTCAATTAGTTACAATTCATTGTTACCATTGTTTACTCTTTTTTGTTTCTGGTTTCTCCCTGTATTTTATTTTATTTTTTTTCCAGCTTTATTGAGATATAATTGACACATAACATTGTGTAAATTTAAGGGGAACAATGTGATGGTTGGACTCACACATATATTACAAAATGATTACCATGATAAGGTTAGTTATCATATCCATCTTACCACATAATTATATTTTTATGTGTGCTGAGAACATTTAAGGTCTACTCTCTTAGCAACTTTTAAGTATATAATACAATATTGTTAACTATGGTCATCATACTGAATATTACATCCTCAGACTTATTCATCTGATAACTGAAAGTTTGTACCCTTTGACCAACGTGCACCCATTTCCCCCACCCCAAGCCCCTGGCAACTACCACTGTGCTCTCTGTTTCTATAAATATGTGTTTGTTTGTTTTTTAGATTCCACATATAAGTGAGATTCAATAGTATTTGTCTTTATCTGCCTGACTTATTTCACTTAGTATAATGCCCTCAGGGACTGTACATATTGTTGCTAATGGCAGGATTTCTTCTTTTTTATAGTTGAGTAATAGTCACACACACACACACACACACACACACAGAGGCATTTTCATGTCTTGGCAATTTTGAGTAATGCTACAGTGAACATGGGGATGTAGATATCACTTTGAGATAATGATTTCATTTCCTTTAGATATATACCAAGAAGTGGGATTGCTGGATCGTATGTTAGCTGTATTTCTAATTTCTTGAGGAAACACCATACTGTTTTCCATGGTGATTATACCAATTTACATTCCCACCACCAGGATGTCTTCACATCCTTGCCAACACTTGTTATCGCTTGTGTTTTTGATACTAGCCATTCTGACAGGTGTGAGATGATCTCTCATTGTGGTTTTGATTTGCATTTCCCTGATGATTAGTGATGTTTAACATCTTTTTATGTACTCATTGGCCATTTCTATGTCATCTTTAGAAACATGTCTATTCAGTTCCTCTGCCCATTTTAAAATTTGATTATTTGTTTTGTTTTTTGCTATTGAGTTCTATGAGTTCTTTATACGTTTTGTTATTAACCCATTATCTGATATATAGCTTGCAAAAATTTTCTACCATTCTGTAGGTTGACTCTTAATTTTGTTGATGGTTTCTTCTGATGTGCAAAAACTTTTTAGTATGATGTAGTCCCACTTGTTTATTTTTTGCTTTTGTTGCTTTTGCTTTTGGTGACATGTCAAAAATATTGGTGCCAAGACCAACATCAAAGAGCTATTTCCCTATGTTGTCTTTCAGGTATTTTAAAGCTTCAGGTCTTACCATTAAGTCTTTAATCCATTTAAAGTTAGTTTTTCTGAGTGGTGTAAGATAGGGGTCCAATTTCATTCCTTTGCATGGGAATATCCAGTTTTCCTAACGCCATTTATTGAAAAGACTATCTTTTCCCCATTGTATATTCTTGGCTCTCTTGTCAAATACTAGTTGACCATATATGCATGGATTTATTTCTGGGGTCTTAATTTTATTCCATTGGTCTATGTGTCTCATTTATATGCCATTGCCATACTATTTTGATTACTATAACTTTGCAGGATAGCTTGAAATTAGGAAATGTGATGCTCCTGGCTTTCTTTCTCAAAATTGCTTTGGCTATTCAGAGTCTTTTATAGTTCCATATGAATTTTAGGATTGTTTTTCCTATTTCTGTGTGAAATGCTATTGGAATTTTTATAGAGATTGCATTGAATCTATAGATGGATTTGGATAGTATGGACATTTTAACAATATTAATTTTTATGATCCACAAATATGGGATCTTTCCATTTATTTGTGTATTCCTCAGTATTTTCCATCAATGTCTTATACTTTTCAGTGTAGAGATCTTTCACTTCCTTGGTTAGATTTATTCCTAAGTAGTTTATTTGTTTTGGTGCTATTGTAAATGGGATTGTTTTCTCTATTTTTCTTTCAGATATTTTGTTGTCAGTGTATAGATATGCAACTGAGTTTTGTATGTTGATTTCTTTTAAAGATTTATTTATTTATTTGTCAGAGAGAGAGAGAGAGCACAAGCAGTGGGAGCAGCAGGCCGAGGGAGAAGCAGGCTCCCTGCTCAGCAGGGAGCCCGATGCAGGGCTCAATCCCAGCACCCTGGGATCATGACCTGAGCTGAAGGCAGACGCTTAACCGACTGAGCCACCCAGGGGGTCCCTGTATGTTGATTTTATATCCTGCAACTTTACTGAATTCATTTATTAGTTGTAACAGTTTTTTTTCATGGAGTATTTAAGATTTTCTGTATATAAGATTATGTTATCTTCAAACAGAAACAATTTAACATCTTCCTTTCTGATTTGGATGTCTTTCATTTCTTTTTCTTGCCTAAATGCTCTGGCTAGGACTTCCAGGGCTATGTTGAATAAAAGTGATGAGAGAGGTCACCCTTCTCTTATTCCTGATTTTAGAGGAAAAGCTTTTAACTTTTCACCATTGACTATGATGTTAGCTGTGAGGTTGTCATATATGGCATTCATTACATTGAGGTATATTCTTTCTATACTCAATTTGTTAAGAACTTTTATCTGAAAGGATGTTGAATTTTGTCAAATGTTTTTTCTACATCCATTGAGAGAATCATATGATTTTTATCTTTAATTCTATTAATGTGGTGTATCACATTTATTGATTTACATATGTTGAATCATCCCTCCATTCCAGAGATAAATCCCAATTGACCATGGTGTATGGTCCTTTAATATACTGTTGAATTAGATTTGCTAGAATTATGTTGAGAATTTTTGCCTCTATATTTATCAGTGATACTGGATTGTGGTTTTCTTTTTTTGTAGGGTTCATATCTGGCTTTGATATGAGGGTAATGCTGGCCTTGTAAAATGAATTTTGGAGTGTTTGATCTTCAACTTCCTGGAAAAGTTTGAGTAAGATTGTCATTAATTCTTCTTTAAATGTTTGGTTGATTGTTTGCATATAACACCCAGTGTTCCTTGCAATACGTGCCCTCCTTAATACCCATCACCAGGCTAACCCACCCCCCACCCTCTTCCCCTCTGAAACCCTCAGTTTGTTTCCCCGAGTCCATAGTCTCTCATGGTTCATCTTCCCCTCTGATTCTCCCCCTTCATTTTCCCCTTCCTTCTAATGTCCTCCATGCTATTCCTCATGTTCCACATGTAAGTGAAACCATATGATAATTGTCTTTCTCTGCTTGACTTATAACCAAACAATGAATCATGGAACACTACATCAAAAACTAATGAAGTACTGTGTGGTGATTAGCATAACATAATAAAAAATAAGTAAACATTTGTTGTATTATAAAAAAGTAACAAAAGCTTTATTTTCAAGCTTAAAAAAATAAATGTTTGGTTGAAGTCACCAGTGAAACGCTCTGGTCCTGGGCTTTTCTTTGTTGGAAAAGTTTAGATTGTTGCTTCAATCCCTTTAGTCATTATTGAACTGTTGAGGTTTTTTATTTCTTCATGATTCATGCTTGGTATATTGTAGTTTCATAGGAATTATCCATAGCTTCTAAATTTTTTAAAGGATTTTATTTATTTATTTGAGAGAGAGAATGAGATAGAGAGAGCATGAGAGGGGGGACGGTCAGAGGGAGAAGCAGACTCCCTGCTGAGCAGGGAGCCCGATGCGGGACTCGATCCCGGGACTCCAGGATCATGACCTGAGCCGAAGGCAGTCGCTTAACCAACTGAGCCACCCAGGCGCCCTCCATAGCTTCTTTTTTTTTTTTTAAAGATTTTATTTATTTATTCATGAGAGACAGAGAGAGAGAGGCAGAGGGAGAAGCAGGCTCCCAAGGAGCAGGGAGCCCAATGCGGGACTCGATCCCAGGACGCCGGGATCATGACCTGAGCCGAAAGCAGACGCTTAACCATCTGAGCCACCCAGGCGCCCTCCATAGCTTCTAAATTATCCAATTTGTTGGTGTATAATTGTTCATAGTAGCCCCTTATCATCCTTTGTATTTCTGTGGTTCCAATTTCCATTATAATTTTGTTTATTTGAATCCTCTCTTTTTTGGGTTAGTCTAGCTAAGAGTTTGTCAACTTTTTTTCAAAAAGCCAACTCTTGTTTTTTTTTTTTTATTCTCTTGTCTTTCTAGTCTCTATTTCATTTATTTCTGCTTGAATCATTTTTCCCTTCCTTCTGCTAACTTTGGGTTTAGTTTGTTCTTTTTCTAATTCTTTGAAGTACAAAGTTAGGTTGTTTATTTGAGATCTTTCCTTTTTCTTATGTAGGCATTTATTGCTATAAACTTCCCTCTTAGAACTGCTTTTGCTGAGCATGACTGGGAGGAGTTTGAGAAGATGGCAGAGTAGGAGGACCCTGAGCTCACTCCATCCCATGTTTATAACTAGATATCATCTACATCCAAGTCAATAAACCAGAGAGTGATCAGAACACTTGCAAAACAAACTCCACAACCAAATACAGAGAAGAAGCTGCATCTGAAAGGTTAGGAAGGTCAGAAAGGTGGAGGGAAACTGCCCATAGGAGGGTGGGAGCTGTGTGCAAGGAGAGGGAGAGAAACAGGCACTCACATCAGGGAGCTCATACAAGGAAGACTAAACCCCGTAACATTTGGCTTTAAAAACCAGAGGGGCTGAATTCAGTGAGTTTGTAAAACCAGTTATATCTGGAGCCTGGAACTTTAAAAGCCAGTGGATTCAGCACTGGGTTAGCCAGGAGGGTAAGTGATAGCTGGGTCACTGCCCTTAGGAAGACAGCAGCCCAAGGAGAGGCAATATAAAAAAAGCAGTTTACACAATGCTGGTGGGGAGGCAAACAGGAGACAGATCTGTTAATACAGTTTTTGGAACATGTTGAGGGACTTCTTTGAAAGCAAGGGACCTGGCAGGTGCTATTTTTCCTCCCCTGGCCCCCAGCATAAACACAGA
The DNA here is from genome assembly GCF_002201575.2 of Neomonachus schauinslandi. Lineage (NCBI taxonomy): Eukaryota > Metazoa > Chordata > Mammalia > Carnivora > Phocidae > Neomonachus > Neomonachus schauinslandi. The sequence goes on from NC_058419.1 coordinate 82,591,134, forward strand.
GCCACCTGCAGGAGGCGGGGCTGCAGACACTTTTAGCCTTAGCCCAGGGCTGAGGACTGATTTTGTTAAAGCTGAGCACACATCATACTCACCTGCAAGGTTGCTAAAGGAAATTTTCAACTTTTAATGTTTGTGGGCACTGCTCCTGGGCTCCCTGAGAAGCTCTACTTTTACCAAGGTCAGGATGACTCCACCAGATGTCAAAGCATGGGCTCTATTTCCGCCCTCAGCACACATTGTACATCTGCTTCATTAGCAAAGAACCTAAAAGAAACATTTCAAACTAAAGAGTAAAAATCTCCCTAAATTCTATTCCCATAGTCTGAAGCCTGCAATCTGGCATATACTAAAAACATAAGATGAAGTTTGTAACTTTCTGAAGTGCCATTTTTCATGATGATTTGTAACCTTATTGTAACAAAAAACATATAACCCTGTATTAAACATTCCTTCTTTGGAGCAATGTCTTCTTTGTGACGATTGTATACCCTGGGCACCTGTCCTCACTTGGGCTCCAAAAAAATTCTCCTCCTCTATCACTTTTTAAAGAAATTCTACAAGGTTTGTTCATTTTTTGTTGACAGTTCTTGGCGTAGTCCACAGGATAGCAGAGCAACTTGCCTGAGAACACCGGGGGGTCCTCTGAAACTCAGCCCTCAATACCAGCGTGGGCGCCTTGGGCCCCTCTGACTTCTCAGCACCTCACAGGTGCATCTGGTGAGTTCTCCTGCTATCGGGACCTCCTCGGTTTGAGTTGACATTCCTGACTTGTATTCAAGATGTTAAAGGTTACCAGTGGGAATAACCTAGAGGGGGCAGTTGATGGGTCGGTTGTTTTAATTTGGCATTATACTAGTTGAAGTTCTTAATATAAGGCTTGAATAAATTTCCTGGCTAGAATTATGAGAGGCTGACTCACTCAGCTCCAAAGAGAAGGGACCCTTGCTCCTTCTGGCCAAACGGCTCTCTCAGGTGACTGAAAGGCTAGCGGAAGTGTCTCACCACTCACTATTCCTCGAGCCCCGTAGCGGTCCCACAGGAATTTCCCTTCTCATGAGGTAACGAACAACTGGCTCCTCCAGGGACGCACACATAAGCACTGATCATCCCTGTGAGTGCTCCGAGCCCCCTCGGTGCTCTGAGACCCCACTGGGAGAAACCAAGACACATAAGAGACTGTATCACGGCCATTTGGCAGGGACACTCACAAGCAGCACCCTCTCGATCCAGCAAAATTTACATCCTAGGATCTTATTCAAGCCTTACTCTAAAAATAAAACTGAAACCAGAAGAAATGGGGACCTGCGCTTCAAAGGATGGAACAACCCCTGGAACACCAACCACCACCCACAGGAAACCCTGCGAGGCTGTGTGCAGGGTACATCGGAGCCTAGACTTGCAAGTGCCTACTGAGATGGGAAAATTTCAGGATAGCTTGAGTCTCAGATGGCCCAAATGGGTTCTTTTGACATGTCCGAATTTGTTTCTCGGGCACACAATTAGAGAAAGCCAGCTACAAGACGAAGTGGCCAGAAACTAGCAAGCCGTTTGGTTCAGTCAGTGAAGCCCCTGGCTTTTGGCGAGGAACCTACGATCACAGAGCTACTCGGGCTTCCTCTAGTTTGTTTGTTGCTGCAGCTTTGGGTATCTCTGCCCCAAAACCGGCCATGTTCTAACTGGAAATGGACAACCACCAACTAATGGATCCATAAATTATAATGCTGTCTTACAATTAGATTTGTGTCAGTAGAGGGGGGATATTTGGAAATTGGGTCTTCAGTGTCCTCTCCACAAATATTAATGAAACATAGACTCACTTTTGTTTGCATCCTGACCGTGTGTATGTGTCCGTCCGTGTGATAAACATGAGATATTTTCTCTACCTCCAGATGGTATTGCTAAAATTAATTTGTAAAAGAGCTCTATTTAATCGGTTTAAAGGCAAGTGCTTGTAAAAACTGGGCGTTCTAAAACTCAAGAGGATAAAAGCTGGTCCAAGTGTTTTTCAAGTTCCCACGATCTGAGATAACCTTCCTTACATTCAGACGTTTATGTTACTCCATACTAAAGATGCATCACAGGAAGGGACCGCTTGAGGGCCCCAGGAGATGAAGATGAACAAAATTTAAGGCACTGGGTTCCCTTCCCAGTGGTCAGAACAATGAGGAGGAAGAGGAGGCAGGCAGGCAGACACTAGAAATCCTAAATCCACCCCCGCTCCCCATGCACAAGCACCAGAACTGAGGCCCAAGCCACTGCTTGCTCCCCTGCCTCTTCCAGGGGGCGGAAAGCCAACCAGACAGGAGACGGAGATTTGAAAAATTGTGAGTCCATAATTCTAAATCCGCCTCCAGCCTTGCCAGGGGGGTACCCCTGCCGCATTTGCCTCTGCCTCCTCCTGTTCCTGCACCACCACCTGAGCTGTTCACACAGCCAGCTCATGTATCATTTTTGGTGCCTCTAGCGCCATCGGATCCTGCTGCCCTGACCCTCACTATCGAGGAGCAAAAGGCACCCAAGCTTTTGGGCCCCCTCCTTATGAGGTCAAACTGAAGCACCTCCCAAGTCAACATGAAGGAGCCCAAGGGCTCCCCTGGACTTCAACCACCCTCTTCAGACGTCCCCACGGGAGCCCCAAATAAAATGGACCAGTGGGGAACAGGTTGATTTTTTTAGTGGATACAGGTACAACATATTCGATATTAAAGCTAATTTAAGGTTGTTGATTTGATTAAAATCAACTTCTCTTTAGTGTTATCAACTTCAAATATAATACAGATAACCAACTTTTGTTCTACCTGAATTTATTAGTTAAATTCATGTTATCTCTGTTGCGACCTGTCAGCAGAGGGGAATTAAAATAATGGTTGAGGGGCACCTGGGCACAGTTGGTTAAGCACCCAACTCTTGATTTTCGGTCACATCACAATTTCAGGGTGAGACTGAACCCTGTGTCAGGCTCCACCTGGGCATGGAACCTGCTTAAGATTCTCTCTCCCTCTCCCTCTGCCTCCCCTACCTCCCTCTCTAAAAATAAATAAATAAATAAATTTAAAAATAATGATTTTGTCTGTCTCATGAAATTTTTATGGGTAATTGTTAAGAACAAATAAGTTAAATAAGTAAAAAGGTTTATAGATGTATGTTTAAATAGCTTCCAAAAATCACTGGTAACCTAAAACTTGAAGTTAAATCATTGGATATCTATTTTTCAAATAAAAAAAATAAAATACTAAAGTTTTTATTTAAATTCCAGTTAATGTGCAATTAGTATTAGTCTCAGGTATACAATATAGTGATTCAGCACTTCCATATAACACCCGGTGCTCATCACAGGTGTACTCCTTAATCCCCATCATGTATTTAACCCTCTCCCCCGCCCCAACCTCCCCTCTGGTAACCATCACTTTGTTCTCTACAGTTAAGAGTCTGTTTCTTGGCTGTCTCTCTCTCTTTTTTTTTTAACTTTGCTCATTTGTTTTGTTTCTTAAAATTCCACATATGAGTGAAATCATATGGTATTTGTCTTTCTCTGACTGACTTATTTTCCTTTTGTCTTCTTATTACAGAGAAATTAAAGATACTTGGGTCTGTTGGCAAACATGCTTTGTGCCTTACTGGAGGATTGTTCTATGAAAATAAAGACATTTTGAGATATTATGAAATATATTCATAAATTTTCCAATATAAAGAATTCTAGTGTAATAATTCACAATTTGTTACTAGTTATTTTCCACTGGAGACTAAGAATCCTAAGAATAAAAATCCTGATTAATATGATTGAAACTTCTGGAAAATGATAAAGAAAGCAACTTGGTATGTAAGAAGGAAGGAGATATGTAAGGAAGGGATAAGGAATGAGAATACATTTTGTTGACAGGAAAGAAAATAATTTTGTCCTAAAATGAGACTGGTTATTTAGAGTGGGACAATTTAGGACAAAATCTAAAAGAAAACTATAGAAGTTTTGTGAAGGGGAATCCAAAAGAAAAGAGAAAGGACCCAAATTAATAAAATTATGAATGAAAGGGGAGAGATCACGACTAACACCAAGGAAATAGAAACAATTACTAGAAATTATTATCAACAACTATATGCCAATAAACTGAGCAACCTGGATGAAATGGATGCCTTCCTGGAAACTTATTAACTGCCAAGACTGAAACAGGAAGAAATTGATAACCTGGATAGGCCAATAACCAGTAATGAGATTGAAGCAGTGATCAAAAACCTCCCAAAAAACAAGAGTCCAGGGCCTGATGGATTCCCTGGGGAATTCTACCAAACATTCAAAGACGAAATAATACCTATTCTCCTGAAGCTGTTTCAGGAAATAGAAACAGAAGGAAAGCTTCCAGACTCATTCTATGAGGCCAGCATTACCTTAATCCCCAAACCAGGCAAAGACCCCATCAAAAAGGAGAATTTCAGACCGATATCCCTGATGAATATGGATTCCAAAATCCTCAACAATATCCTAGCTAATAGATCTGACAATACATTGAAAGGATCATCCACCATGACCAAGTGGGATTTATCCCCAGGATGCAAGGGTGGTTCAACATTCGTAAATCAATCAATGTGATAGAACACATTAATAAGAGGAGAGAGAAGAACCATATGGTCCTCCCAATTGATGCAGAAAAAGCATTTGACAAAATACAACATCCTTTCCTGATTAAAACTCTTCAGAGTATAGAGATAGAGGGAACATTCATCAAGTTCGTTAAATCCACGTATGAAAAACCCACAGCAAGTATCATCCTCAATGGGGAAAAGCTGAGAGCCTTTCCCTTAAGATCAGGACACGACAAGGATGCCCACTCTCATCACTATTGTTCAACAGAGTACTAGTAGTTCTAGCAAAAGCAGTCAGACAACAAAGAGAAATAAAAGGTATGCAAATTGGCAAAGAAGAAGTCAAACTCTCTCTCTTTGCGGATGACATGATACTTTATGTGGAAAATCCAAAAGACTCCACCCCCAAATTGCTAGAACTCATACAGCAATTCAGTAATGGGGCAGGATACAAAATCAATGCACAGAAATCAGTTGCTTTCTTATACACTAACAATGCAACTATAGAAAGAGAAACTAGATTCCATTTACAATAGCACCAAAAACCATAAGATACCTTGGAATAAACCTAACCAAAGAGGTAAAGGATCTATACTCTCAGAACTACAGAACACTCATGAAAGAAATTGAAGAAGACACAAAAAGATGGAAAAACATTCCATGCTCATGAATCGGAAGAATAAACACTGTTAAAATGTCTATGCTACTCAGAGCAATCTATACCTTCAATGCCATCCTGATCAAAATTCCAATGACATTTTTCAAAGTGCTGGAACAAACAATCCTAAAATTTGTATGGAATCAGAAAAGACCCTGAATCGCCAAGGAAATGTTGAAAAAGAAAACAAAGCTGGGGGCATCACATTGCCCGATTTCAAGCTATATTACAAAGCTGTGATCACCAAGACAACACGGTACTGGCACAAAAACAGACAGACCAATGGGACAGAATAGAGAGCCCAGATATGGAGCCTCAACTCTGTGGTCAAATAATCTTCGACAAAGCAGGGAAAAAATATGCAATGGAAAAAAGACAGTCTCTTCAATGGATGGTGCTGGGAAAATTGGACAGCTATATATCCTTAAAAAAAAAAAATCTCCTAATGTCAGGGACTGAATTTTACCTCCTTCTGATCTTAAGTTTCCACCCCAAAGAAACATGGGAATATACATTATGTTTGCTCAATGCACAAACTCCATCTTTCCTCATAAATAATCATAAATTTCTCTACCCTTTTATCAAGATATATGTAAAAGATTCTTTGGATTTACTTCTTCTGTCTGAGTTTATTCAACATTCCATTGGTTCCTTCAAATTGTACTTACTGGAATTCTTTTACTGTCAATATATCTTTTTATAAATGTTTATATCAAATGTAAATGTATATATTTTTGCACCTAACAAAAGGGATTTGATGGATCCAGGGCAAACAGCCTAGTCACCTTGGCACCAAGGTACATAAAATACAGTTGATCACCAGTGATTTCAGAGGAAAGATTATTGACCTAATGTGGGAAATGACAAAGGAAATTTTTAACTTTTTTTTTTTGGAAATTTTCAACTTTTAATGTTTGTGGGCACTGCTCCTGGGCTCCCAGAGAAACTCTACTTTTACCAAGGTCAGAATGACTTCACCAAACTTCAAAGTATGGGTTCTATTTTTGCCCCCAGAACACACTGTATATCTGTTTCATTAGCAAAGAACATAAAAGAAACCTAAAAGAACTAAAGATAGGAGTAAAACCCTCCCTACATTCCATTCCCATAGCTCTGAAGCCTACAACCTTGCCCACACCAAAAGGATAAGATAAAGTTTGTAATTTTCTGGAATGTTCTTCATCATGATTTGTAACACTTGATGTAACAAAAAACCATATAACTCCATATTAAACATTCCTTATCAGGATCACTGCCTTCTTTGTGAAGATTATGTATCCTGGGTCGCGGTCCTCACTTGGGCTCAAATAAAACTCTCTTTCTTTTTTTAAAATATTCTAAAAGGTTTGTTCATTTTACATCAACAGGGTGTATGGCTGCCACTGTGCTTAATATCCAGCCACCACACTGCACCAAGCCATGTGGCCCCAGCCACTAGCATGTGCTGGTCCCAACTGCAACCAGTCATGGTAGTAACTCATGCCCCCAGCTGCCCCAGCACACAGCTCCCAGCCAGTACAATGCTTCGGGGTATCTGGCATAGGACTAATGGCCCAATGCAAATTTAGCTAACACCACTGCCCTGCTCCCAAGTTCCCTGGCAGCCATGCCCCCTCAGAGCTGGCCTGTCTGGGTCCCACTAGCACTACAGAGAGTAAGCCCAGCCAACAACAGGCAGAGAGTCAGTTCACATGACTGCACTGAAAGGAAAAGTGACTCAGACACAACAAGACATAAACAACACACTCTCCTGATGCATCAGGTTCTGTTGAACAGGGGACACTGCACTGCCGGGCACTCCATAAAGTCATTAATTTCAAGAGCAGAAGACATAGCTGACTTTCTCAGCACACAGAAACAGACACAGGGAGGCAAACAACATGAGGAGACAGAGAAATATATCCCAAATGAAACAACAGGACTAGGCCACAGACAGAGATTTAAGTGGAACAGATATAATTAATATGCCTGATGAGAATTTAAAGCAATGATCATAAAGATACTCACTGGCCTTGAGAAAAGAGTGGAAGACATGAATAAGACCCTTAAGATAGAAAAAGAGAATAACATAGCAGAGACGAAGGGCACAACAGACAAAATGCAAAACACATTTGATGGAATGAACAACAGGCTGGAAGAAGCAGAGGAACAATTTAGTGATTTAGAAGACAGAGGAATGGAAAGTAATTAACCTGAAAAAAAGAAAGAAAAGAATTATGATAAATGAGAATAGACTCAGGGAACTCAGTGACTCCAGCAAACATAATAACATTTGCATTATAGAAGTTCAGGAAGAAGAGAGAAAGGAGGCAGAAAATTTATTTGAAGAAATAATAGCTGAAAACTTCCCTAATCTGGAGAAGGAAACAGATGTCCAGATCCTGGAGGAACAAGGAACCCCTATCAAAACAACAAAATCAGGTAAACACCAAGAAATCTTGTAATTGAATTTGAAAAATACAGTGATAAAGAAAAAAATACTAAATGAAGCAAGACAAAAGAATTTAGTAATTTAACAAGGGAAAACCCATAAGACTAGCAGATTTTTGAAAGGAAAGTTGGCAAGCCAGAAGGGGTGGCATAATGTATTCAAAGTACTGAATGGGAAAAATTTGCAGCCAAGAATACTCTGTCCAGCAAGGCTATCATTCAGAATAGCAGGAGAGATAGTTTCCCAGACAAAAACTAAAAGAGTTAGTGACCATTAAACCAGCTCTGCAAGAAATATTAAAGGGGACTCTTTTTTTAAAAGATTTTATTTTTTAAAGTAATCTCTACACCCACTGTAGGGTTTGATCTCATGACCCTGAAATCAAGAGTTGCATGCTTTACTGACTGAACCAGCTAGGCACTCCTAAAGGGGACTCTTTGAGTGGAAAGGAGAGGCCAAAAATGAAGGTATAAAAGTAGAAAACACAAAAGGAGTAAGAATGAATATTTCTGTAAAAACTCAGTGAAGCAACTCAAAAAATAAAAAGGATATGAAATATATTAACATATACCTAAAACAAGCGGAGGAGAGGAGAAAAGAATGGGTTCAAATTTCAATGACCATCAACTTAATTGACTGCTATATGCATAAGAGGTTATATATAAACATAATGCATCAAAAAATAATAAACAGGCAAAGAATAAAGAGAAAGAAATCCAAGTATATCACTAGTAAAATCAGCAAAACAGGAAAGAGAGAAACACAGGAAAGGATCAGAGAAAATCTTTAGAACCCACCACAAAACAACTAATAAAATGACAATAAGTACATATCTATCAATAATTACTTTGAATGTAAATGGACTAAATGCTCCAATCAAAAGACATAGGGTGACAATGGATTAAAAAAAAAAAAAAACACAAGACCCATCTATATGCTGCCTTTAAGAGATTCATTTTAGATCTAAAGACACTTACAGACTGAAAGTGAGGGGATGGAGAAACATCTATTACACAAATTGATGTGAAAAGAAAGCCAGAGTAACAATACTTAGATCAGAAAAAAATAGACTTTAAAACAAAGACTGTAATAAGAGACAAAGAAGGACAATATATAATAATAAAGGGGACAAACAAACAGGAAGATATAACTATTTTAAATATTTATGCCCCCAACATCAGAGCACCCAAATACATAAGACAGTTAACAACAAGCATAAAGGAGCAAATTGATAACACTACAATAATAGTAGGGGACTTTAACACCCCACTTACAAGAATGGACAGATATCTAAACAGAAAATAAACAAGGAAACAATGGCTTTGAATGACACACTGGACTAGATGGATTTCACAGATATTCAGAACATCCCATCTGAAAGCAGCAGAATACACATTCTTTTTTGAGTTCACATGGGACATTCTCCAGAATAGATCACATATCAGCCCACAAAACCACCCTCAACAAATTCAAGAACATCAAAGTCTTACATCTTTTCTGACCATGCTATGAACTATATAAGTCAACCACAAGAAAAAATCTGGAAAGACCACAAATACATGGAGGCTATATAAGATGCTAATAATCAATGAATGTGTCAACCAGGAAATCAAAGAAGAAATAAAAACACATGGAAAGAAATTAAAAGGAAAACAAAACAGTCCAAAACCTTTGGGATGCAGCAAAAGTAGTTCTAAGAGAGAAGTTTATAGCAATACAGGCCTATTTCAAGAAGTAAAAAAAAAACTCAAATAGATAACCTAACCTTCCATCTAAAGGAGCTAGAAAAAGAAGAACAAACAAAACCTAAAACTAGCAGAAGGAAGGAAATAATAAAGATTGGAGCAGAAAAAAATGATATAGAAACTAAAAAACAATAGGACAGATCAATGAAACCAGGAGCTGGTTCTTTAAAAAAAAAATCATAAAATTGATAAAGCTCTACTAGACTTATCAAAAAAAGAGAATAATTCATATAAATAAAGTCATTAATGAGGGAGGAGAAATCACAGCCAACACCACAGAAATACAAACAATCATAAGAGAATATTATGAAAAAGTATATGCCAACAAATGGGACAATGTGGAAGAAATTGATAAATTCCTAGAAACATATAAACTACCAAAACTGAAACAGGAAGAAATAGAAATTTTGAACAGACATATATCCAGCAAAGAAATTGAATCAGTAATAGACAAAACAAAACAAAAAACTCCCAACAAACAAAAATCTGTGGCCAGATGGCTTCACAGGCGAATTCTACCAAACACTTAAAGAAGAGTTAATATCTATTCTTCTCAAAAAATTCCAAAAAATAGAAAATGAAGGAAAACTTCCAAATTCATTCTATGAGGCAAGCATTATCCTGATATCAAAACCAAATAAAGACACCACTAAAAAAGAAAAATAGAGAAGTATAGGCCAGTATCCCTGGTAAACATAAATGCAAAAATCCTCAATAAAATACTAGCAAATCAAATCCAATGATACATTAAAAGAATTATTCACCACGATCAAGTGTGATTTATTCCCGGGTTGCGAGGGTGGTTTGATATTTGCAAATCAATCAACACGATACATCACATTAGTAAAAGATAAGAACCATATGATCAGTTCAATAGATACAGAAAAAGCATTTGACAAAGTACAACATTCATTCATGATAAAAACCCTCAACAAAATAGGTTGAGAGGGAACATATCTCAAAGTAATAAAGGTCATATATGAAAAACTCACAGCTAACATCATCCTCAATGGGGAAAAACTGAGAGATTTTCCTCTATGGTCAGGAACAAGACAGGGATGTCCACTCTCACCACTGTTATTTAACACAGTACTGGAAGTTCTAGCTTCAGCAATCAGACAGCAAAAAGAAATAAAAGGTATCCAAATCAGCAAGGAAGAAATAAAACTTTCACTATTTGCAAATGATATGATACTATATATAGAAAACCTGAAAGACCACCAAAAACTGCTAGAACTGATAAATGATTCAGTAAAGTCACAAGATACAAAATCAATGTACACAAATATTTTGCATTTGTATATACTAATGAAGCAGCAGAAGGAGAAAGTAGGAAAAAAATCCCATTTACATTACACCAAAAATAAGATACCCAGGAATAAACCTAACCAAAGAGGTAAAGGACCTGTACTCTGAAAACTATGAAACATTGATGAAAGAAATTGAAGATGACATAAAGAAACAGAAAGACATTTCATGCTTATGGATTGGAAGAATAAATATTGTTAAAATAGCTACACTACCCAAAGCAATCTACACATTTAAAGCAATCCCATCAAAATACCAACACTATTTTTCACAGAAGTAGAACAATCAATTCTAAAATATATATGGAACCACAAAAGGCCCGGAATAGCCAAAGCAATCTTGAAAAAGAAAAGCAAAGCTGGAGGTATCACGATCCTGGACTTCAAGTTATATTACAAAGCTGTACTGATCAAAACAGTATGGTATTGGCACAAAAATAGACAGATCATAAAGCAGAATAGAAAACCCAGAAGTAAACCCAGAACTATATGGTCAATTAATCTTTGGCAATGCAGGGAAGAATATACAATGGGAATGAAAAAAGGACAGTCTCTTCAACAAATGGTGTAGGGAAAACTGGACAACTACATGCAAAAGAACCAATTTAAAGTGATACATGCACCTCTATGTTTATAGCAACATTATTTACAATAGCCAAATTATGGAAGCAACCCAAATGTCCATCGATTGATGAATGGATAAAGAGTGGTAATATATATACAAGGGAATATTATTCAGCCACAGAAAAAGAATGAAATCTTGCCATTTGCAAGGATGTGGATGGAGCTATAGAGTATTATGCTAAGCAAAATAAGTAAGTCAGAGAAAGACAAATACCATGTGATTTCATTAATACGTGGAATTTAAGAAACAAATGAACCAAGGGAAAAAAGAGAGAGAAACAAGCCAAGAAACAGACTCTTAACTATAGAGAACAAACTGATGGTTACCAGAAGGGAGGTGAGTGGGGGGATGGGTAAAATAGGTGATGGAGATTAAGGAGTGTACCTGTTGTGATGAGCACAGGGTGATGTATGGAATTGTTGAATCACTATATTGTACACCTGAAACTAATATAACATTGTTGTTAATTACACTGGAATTAAAATTTAAAAAAAGAAAATGCAAATGTGAAACCACAAAAATAAATAAAACATAAAATAAAATAAATTGAGAAAATGAACTGCTTTTGCTGCATCTTGTATATTTTAATATGTTCTGTTTCCATTTTCATTTGTCTTAAGATACTTTCTAATTTCCTTTTTTATTTCTAATTTGACACATTCGTTGTTCAGGAGTGTGTTGTTTGATTTTCATGTATTTGTGTATTTTTCAGTTTTCCTCCTGTTAATGATTTCTAATTTCATACTATTGTGGTCAGAAAAGATACTAGATATGATTTCAATATTCTTAAATTTCTTGTCTTGCTTTGTGACCCAACATATGATCTATCCTGGAGAATGTTCTATATCATTATTTATTCTAATTCTCAAAATGTACAGGTTTAGACAGTTTGAGCCCCATGCAAGCTGTTTCTTATGTTCTTTTGACAAGACCCTATCATTTTTTGAGCACTTCCTTCCTTTTTGTTTGTTTGTTTTTGTTAGAGAGAGAGAAAGAGAGTGGCAGCGGTGAAGGAGCAGAGGGAGAGGGAGAGAGAGAATCAGAGAATCCCAAGCAGGATCCATGCTCAGTGGGGAGCCCAATGCAGGGCTCGATTTCACGACCCTGAGATCATGACCTGAGGTGAAATCAAGAGTCAACACTTAACTGACTGAGCCTCCCAGGTGCCCGAGCACTTCTTCATTTTCTATTCCATTAAGATGTTCCACACTAATCTTAGACTTTCTTTATTCCATCTCTGAATTCAGTGATTTGTCCTAAGAGTCCTGATTCCTTTCATTAAGAAATGGTATTTAAAAACAATGATCTGGGTGCTTGATGTTCTCATTGCAACTGGGATAGAACCATTTTAATTACATTCTGTGCTTCCAGCCTTACTGTGTCATGAAGCTACAAGTGTTTTAATAAAAATGGACTAGCTCTAGTATAATACTTGGAGAAGTAGTTGAATCTTGGTTTTCCATTTCGCTGGAGTAAAACAGACCCTGAATAATGGAACTAAAATATTTTTAGATGTTTGTTGTATGACTTACTACTGATTTCCAATTGCATTCCAGGAGCAATTACCCTTTGGAACTGAGAGTTTATTTTGTCTATAAAACAAGTTTTCATAACCCTTTTTAGTTGGAGCCAGAAATGTAACCGAATAAAGAACAAATATATTTAGATTGTAATATGTCAAAAATCAGTCATTATAGTCTGGTTTTTGGACAATGGCATGGGCTCACATTCCCTGAACTGCCTCTATAAATACAACTAAATACCCTGGAAGTAATTCAACAGACTTTGAAAGATAGAAAAAAGAAGGTAGACTGAATAAGGACCTCAGGACTTGAATAATGACACCACAGGGAGTTCCCTAGGGTTTCTTTCTATTCACCTACATATCCTAGACTGGGTGCCTAAGCAGTCTACAATCCTGACACTGCCAACAGGCATTGACAAAAAAAAAAAAAAAAAGGAAAATAAAAGCCTTCTCTCCCTATACAAAGATCTGGGAAAGGGAAAACTTAGCAGGGAGATCCATACCCAGTGGCAGCAGCTGTCATCTGCCTGCTGTAGCTTCACCAGAAGAGCTGGGGAAGGGGATGAAACTACTCATTGTCCATGCTCCACAGCAGCCAGAATCAACAGCAGGATCTGATCTTCCCTAAGCAGTAACAGCAGAACCCAGGGAAGGCCAACACACTCCCTGCCCCACATTGGGAGGCTGCAGATGAGCTCTTCCATCTGTAATGGTAATGCCAGTTGGCTTAGTGTCTCCCAGTTCTCTACGCTACTGCATAAGACAGTCCAAGGCCAATGTTTCCTTATCTTCTACACACTGGCAGACAACCACCTAGTTCTAGTGGGTCCTGGCCCTTCACCTAATGGCTGAAGGCACCCATGCTGGGTACATCTGGCTGGCTATATACCCAGTTGCAGATGGTGAACTAGACCAGGGCTTCCTGACCTTCCATCTAGACCCCTTGTCCTCCACACAATGGCAGAAGGCAGCCCATCTTTGACTATGCCAGAAGAAGTCAAGTGGGAAGCCCACTGGCACTAAATAGCTGGAGAACAGGTTAGGGGAAATGTTTTCTGTCTCATGAGTCCAGATTCCCCACAACTCACTTAACTACAATGGGAGTTGAAGGAGGCATCTTCTTTCTCTGCATGCAGTACCAGTAGGAGCTCAAGCAAAGCCAGAAGAATGAAGCAGATCAAAATAGCATTGCAGGGGTACCTGGGTGGCTCATTCGGTTAAGCATCCAACTCTTGGTTTCGGCTCAGGTCATGATCTCGCTGTTGTGGGATCAAGCCCTGCGTTGGGCTCTACACTCAATACAGTCTGTTTCAGATTCTTACTCCCTCTCCTTCTGCCCCTTCTCTCTCTCTCTCTTTCTCTCTCCCTCCCTGCCTCAAATGAGTAAATAAAATCTAAAAAAAAAATAGCGTTGCAAAGTCTCAGGAAATTAAATTGTCATTGAAACTACAGTTCACAAAAGTAGGCCAGAACCTATACACTACATATGGTGATTGCCTGAGAAAATAAAAGCTATAAATAGGATAAAGAATCTCTTAACCTAATGTTCAAAATGTTCAAAATACAATTGAAAATCATTTGTTTTACCAAGAATCAGGAAGATAAAAACTTGAATAGAAAAAACAATCAAATGACACCAAATACTGAGATGAATTAGATGTTGGAATAATCTCATAAAGATTTTAAAGCAGCCACTATAAAACTGCTTCAAAAAGTAATTATAAATTTGCTTAAAATAAAAGAAAAAGAAACAAAAACCTCAGCAAAGAAATACAAGTTATATAGAAGAATCAAATAAAAAGTATACAACTGAAAAACATAATAATGGAACAAAAAATTCATTGGATAGGTTCAATAGTAGAGATGACAGAAAATATCAGTAAGCTTGTGGGGAGATCAATACAATTTACTCAATCTAGTGAACAGAAAGAACATTACTGCGAAAAAAGAAATGAGCAGAGTATTAGAGACTTGTGGGAGAATAACAAAAGATCTAATAATTCATAATTTTGGAGTTCCAGAAGGAGTGGAAAAAAGACTGTGGAACTCACAAAGTATTTATATCAGGGTTCTCCAGAGAAACAGAACCAAGAGGATGTGTATATATATAGACTTATAAGGAATTGGCTAATGTGATTATGGAGGCCAGTAAATCCAAAATATGCCATGTGGGCTGGAAGGCTGGAGACATGGGAGAGCCCATGGTGCAGTTCCATTCTGAAGGCCAGCAGGTGGAGACCCAGGTAAGCCAATGGTGCATAAGAAGTCCAAGGGCAAGCTGCTGAAAGATTCCCTCTTGTTTTGGGCTGCCAGTCTTTTTGTTCTATTCAAGCCTTCACCTGATTAGATTAGGGCAACCCACATTATGGAAGGAAACCTGCTTACTCAAAGTTCACTGATTTAAATGTTAAATGTTTAATTGTTAAATGATACATTCAAAAACACCCTTCAAGTTGACACATAAAATTAAGCATTACAAGTCCACCTCTTGCAAACTTGTCACCTGCATACATCTCCTTAAACCATAATTGATCTCCAAATAAAGACAATAACAAAGTTATCCTTCTACTTAACATGATAAAGCAATGCTGCATACAACTGCAAATGCACTTTTTCACCAGAAAAGGATACAAATTCCTTGTGTGATATATATTCTTCTCCTTGATTATTCATAATTTAAATACTATGATGTAAAATTTAAAACACTTAAATAGTACCATATAAAGTCAGTACATCTTATGTTATTTGTTAAGAGGGTAAGAGAAGGAAGAAAACAAAGATATTTTAAATACACATGCACGAACATATTTATAACAAGGAGGAAATACTCATGAAAATTATAGTCCTCCTTTCTGTAGCTGGTCATATAGTCATAGTTGGTATTTGTAAATTCCTTCTTCTACTACCCATTCCATATTCCATTTGCCTTCAGCAAGCACCTCAGATGGTCATGGTTCTTTATTTGGTGGGGTGACCCAAACCTTCATTCCTGAAGGGTTTGGGCCATTAGTAGTCTACCTGGACTGGGTTGCTGTAATTTTCCATTGACCTTAACCACAGGGCATGGTAATACTAAGATATGCCCTGTTTTCCAGACATACTTTTCCTTATCTGTATTGTGGAATAGTAGACCAATTTCCTTTTAATAGTCAGGATCAATCACCCCAACCAGCACAGTAACTCCTTTCTTTACCCTTTGAGTCAGAGACTTGAGAAGTTCACAATGGCCAGGTGGCAGTCTTAACTTCCAGTTCAGTTGAATCATAGTTGTGTATCTCCTGGTGAAAGCATCCCTCCCTTTGTAACTAAGGTCTGTAGGCAAGTGGAGCATATGATTATCGGAACAGGAAGCATACATTTTGCTAGTGGGTCACTAAGGGTAATTGTGTTGCTACTCCCATTTCTATCTCTTGATTACTGGACCCATGAATCCTGGCTATGGGAGAACCAATGTCACATGTTGGACACTGATTCAGAGTATACACAGCCTTCTGGAGAACCTTGTTCCAGCACTACAAGGTTTTGCCGCCTACTTAGAGCTGTAATTGAGTCTTCAAAAGGCCATTCCACCATTTAAAGACCGCTGCTTCAGCATGGTAGGGAGCATGGTAAGACCAATAAATTCCAAGAGCATGGACCCACTTCATTTTCTGTGAAGCGAGTAATTGCATTGCTATGTGGTATACTACAAGAGTGGATAAGGAATTCTTTAAGTCCACAGATGGTAGTTTGGGGAGAAGCATAACAGGGACCATAAATCAGTATCCAGAGTAAGTATATATTCTCGTAAGGACAAAATGCTGCTCCTCTCTTGATGTAAGGGGTCCAATATAATCAACCTGCCACCAGGTAGCTGACTGATCACCCTGGGGAATGGTCCCATATTGGGGGCTCAGTATTGATCTCTGCTGCTGGAAAATTGGGCACTCAGAAGTGGCTCTAGCCAGGTCATCCTTGGTGAGTAGAAGTCCATGTTGCTGAGCCAAGGCATAACCTCTATCACTGACATAATGGCCACTTGGTTCATGAATCCAGTGAGCAATGACAGAGATGACAGGGTGGCTGGTGAAAGAAGCTGACTGGTATCCACAAAATGTGTCACTCTATCCATTTAATTATTAAAGTTATTATTTTCTGAGGTCACCCTCAAGAGGACATTAACAGGAGACACAAATATTTTTTCATTTTCACCCATTCAGAAACGTTTATCCATATGAATCTTCCCCAGATTTCCTTGTCAACAGTTTTCCATGTTCCTTCTAAATCCCTGACCATCCAGCCAAACTTTTGGCCATAGCCCATGAAGTGACCATTTCTCCTTCCAAGCAAAATGACAAACAGGTGCATTGCTCAAAGTTCTGTTCACTGGAGTTTCTTCATAAAATTAAAAAATAGAACTACCACATCATCCAGCAATTCCATTTCTGGGTATATCCCCAAGGAAATGAAAAGAGGATATCAGAGATATATACACTCCCGTTTTTTACAGCATTATTCACTCACAATAGCCAAGATACTAAAACAATGTAAATGCCCATCAATTGTTTAATGGATGGAGATATATATCTATATCTATATATAGATATAGTGAAATATTAGTCAGCCATGAGAAAGAAGGAACTTGTGCCATTTGCAACAACATGGATGGACCCTGAGGACATTATGCTAAATGAGATAAATCAGGCACAAGAAGACAAATGCTATATGATATCACTTATATGTGGACTCTGAAAGGGCCAAACTTATAAAAACAGAGAATAATATGGTGGTAACCAGGGGCTGGGTGTGGGAGAATAGAGAGATGTTGTTTAAGGGTACAAACATACAACTAGTATCTAAATAAGTCCTGGGGATCAAAAGCAAAGTATAGTGAATGTAGACAACAATATTATATTATAGTCATCAAACTTGCTAAGAGACTAGATCTAAATTAATCCCACCATGAAAAAAGAAATGACAATGATGGACATGATAGAGGTGCTTACTATTGCTACAATGGCAATCATATTATAATATATAAATGTATCAAGTCAACATGTTGAACACCTAAAATTTACATAATGTTATATGTCAAATATATTTTTTAAAATGTAAAACCTGAAAACAAACAAACAAAAAAGACTTTCAGCAAGTAATAGGATTACCTGAAGTTGGTAAAGAGCAGCTACCAAAAACTTTTCCAACATAATACTTAATAATGAAAGACTTTTCCCCTAGGATTGGGAAGGGGGCAAGGATTTATGTCCTTACCACTTTTACTCAACATAATACTGGAATTCTAACCAGGGCAATAAGGCAAGATAAAGAAAAAAATAAAAAATTAGATGGAAAAATGAGACTGCCTCTATTTGCGGATGACATGATTGTCTATATATAAAATTCCAAGGAGTCTACCAAAAAGTCTTAGTATTTAATACAAAAGAAAAATCCTAGTATTTAGTGCGAGTTCAGCCATGTCACAGGTTAAAAGAGCAACACATTAAAATATATCCCATTTCTATATACTATCAATGAATATGTGGAAACCAACTTAAAAATGCAATTACATTTACAATTACTTTATTTATTTTTAATTTTTTAAAAGTAGGATCCTCATCCAGCATGGAGCCCAATGCAGGGCTTGAACTTACGACCCTGAGATCAAGACCTGAGCTGAAATCAAGAGTCTGACAAATAACTGACAGAGCCACCCAGGTGCCCCAATTTTCAATTACTTTAAAGAAAATGTGTTACTTAATGCTATGGATTGAATTGTGCAAACCACCCCCTCCCAAAATTCATATGTTGAAGCCCTAACCCACAATGTGATTTTATCTGGAGATAAAGCTTTTAGGAAGTAATTAAGGTTAAACGATGTCATAAAGGTAGAGTCCTAATCCAACAGGATTGGTGGCCTTAAAAGAAGAGGAAGATCTCTCTCTCTCTCTCTCCCTCTCTCTCTCTCTCTCCTCCTGCATGCACTGAGGAAATGCCATGTGAGCACTTGAAGAGAGCTCTTATTAGAACCCAGCCATGCTGGCACCCTGATCTCAGATTTCTAGGCTTCAGAACTGTGAGAAAATAAATTTCCACTCTTTAAGCCACACAGTCTATGGTAGTTTGTTGTGGCAGCCCAAGCAGACTAAGATACTTAGGTATGCACTTAAAACATATACAATACTTGTACGTATACATATACATACATATGTATACTGATGAAAATAATCAAAGAATTAAATAAGTGGAGAAGCAAACTATATTCAGAGATATGAAGATTCAACATAGTAAAGACGTCAATTTTCTCCAAATTGATCTATAGGTTTAATGCAATTTAATATCCAAATTCCAGCAGGATTTTTGTAGACATAGACAAGCTTATTCTAAAATTTAAATGGAAAGTCACAGGCCCTGGAATAGCTTAAATAATCTTGAAAAAGAATAAAGTGTCAGGAATGATTTTATGTGATATGAAGTCTTACTATATAGCTATACTACTTAAGACTGTGTGGAATTAGTGCAGGTATAGACACATAGATCAAGAGAAGAATAGAGAGAATAGAGAGCCCAGAAATAGAACCACACAAAGAATAGAGAGCCCAGAAATAGAACCACACAAATATGTTCATCTTGTTTTTTACAGTGGTACAAGAACAATTCAGTGGAGGAAGGATACCCTTTTCAACAAATGGCACTGAAGTAATTGGACATCCATAGGCAAAAAAAATCTTGATCTAAACCTAACACCTTATATGAAAATTAACTCAAAGTAAATCACAGACTTAAATATAAGACTTTAAAACCTTGAGGGGAAAAAACACAAGAAAATCTTTGGGGGTTAGGGCCAAAGAGTTCTTAGGCCTGACAATAAAAGCATGATCAATAAAGGAGAAATTGATAAATTGGATGTCATAAGAATTAAAAACTTTTGCTCTGCAAAACCCATTGTAAAGAGGACAGAAAGTAAGTGCAGACTAGAGAAAAATATTTGCAAACCAAATCTCCAACAAGGGACTACCATCAAGAGTATATAATTGTTCTCAAAACTCAACAGTAAAAATACAAAACAAAGAAAAACCAACAAAAATCCAATTAGGAAATGGGCAAAGAAATAAGGATATAGAGACATATTGCATATAAGCACATGAAAAGATGTCCAATATCATTAACCATGAGGGAAACTCAAATTAAAACCACAGAAGTGACAACATTGTATGCTGGGGAGGATATGGAGACATTGGATCACTCTGAGTTGCAGGTGAGAATGTAAGATGGCACAGCCACTCTGGAAAATAGTTTAGCAGTTTCTTATAAAACTAAATATGCAATTACTATATGCCCCAGCAAATGCACTCTTTATCATAAATAAAAACTTATGGTCACACAGACACCTGTACACAAATGTCCATAGTAGATTTATTTGTCACAGCTAAAAATTAGAAACATTCCAGATGTCCTTCAACAGCTAAATGTTTAAACAAACTGTACTATATGCACATCATGAAATACTACTCAGAAATAAAAAAATTAACTATTGATACACCAAACAAATTTGATGATACAGAGTATTATGTTGAGTGAACAAAAGCCCATCTTAAACAGCTACATACCGTTTGATTTCATTTACATAAAATTTTGGAAATGACAGCATATTAGAAATGTTGAACAGATTTGTGGTACCAGTGGTTAGTGGCTGCAATGATGGGACATGAATTTATATATGTGATCTAGTTGCATAGAACTTGTTTTGTTGTGGCTGGACTGGCCCTTGTGGTTCTTATCATGATTGCAAGGAACAACCATCAGGAAACTGAAAATAAAGGTTTGCTACTCACACATTGTGCAAATTACATAGGACACCTGGAGTGTCATAGCAAGGTCATGGGGAGGCAGGGGAGAGTAAGGAAGGGCTTAGGATTCTGTTTTTATTGGGGTGTAAGTGGGGTCCTTGGGTTTTGAAGGCTCACTCATTATTGATGAATTTAAAACAAAGTAGCAGGAATTTAAAGTGTGGGAAGAGAAAAAACAAGAGGCCCAAATGATTTTTAAAACAAAGGAGTCTGGGGTGATGTGGAGGCAGCCTGGCTCTTTTTTTTTTTTTAATCTTTTTATTTTTTTATTCTTATGTTAATCCCCATACATTACATCATTAGTTTTAGATGTAGTGTTCCATGATTCATTGTTTGTGCATAACACCCAGTGCTCCATGCAGAATGTGCCCTCCTCAATACCCACCACCAGGCTAACCCATCCTCCCACCCCCCTCCCCTCTAGAACCCTCAGTTTGTTTTTCAGAGTCCATCATCTCTCGTGGTTCGTCTACCCTTCCGATTTCCCCCGCTTCATTCTTCTCCTCCTGCTACCTTCTTCTTTTTCTTTTTTTTTTTTCTTAACATATATTGCATTATTTGTTTCAGAGGTACAGATCTGAGATTCAACAGTCTTGCACAATTCACAGCGCTTACCAGAGCACATACCCTCCCCAGTGTCTATCACCCAGTCACCCCATCCTTCCCACCCCACCCCCCACTCCAGCAACCCTCAGTTTGTTTCCTGCAATTAAGAATTCCTCATATCAGTGAGATCATATGATACATGTCTTTCTCTGTTTGACTTATTTTGCTCAACATAATACCCTCCAGTTCCATCCACGTCGTTGCAAATGGTGAGATCTCATTCCTTTTGATGGCTGCATAATATTCCATTGTATATATATACCACATCTTCTTTATCCATTCATCTGTCGATGGACATCTTGGCTCTTTCCACAGTTTGGCTATTTTGGACATTGCTGCTATAAACATCGGGGTGCACGTACCCTTTCGGATCCCTACTTTTGTATCTTTGGGGTAAATACCCAGTAGTGCAATTGCTGGATCATATGGTAGCTCTATTTTCAACTTTTTGAGGAACGTCCATACTGTTTTCCAGAGTGGCTGCACCAGCTTGCATTCCCACCAACACTGTAGGAGGGTTCCCCTTTCTCCGCATCCCCGCCAACATCTGTCGTTTCCTGACTTGTTAATTTTAGCCATTCTGACTGGTGTGAGGTGGTATCTCACTGAGGTTTTGATTTGGATTTCCCTGATGCCGAGCGATATTGAGCACTTTTTCATGTGTCTGTTGGCCATTTGGATGTCTTCTTTGGAAAAATGTCTGTTCATGTCTTCTGCCCATTTCTTGATTGGATTATTTGTTCTTTGGGTGTTGAGTTTGATGAGTTCTTTATAGATTTTGGATACTAGCCCTTTATCTGATATGTCATTTACAAATATCTTCTCCCATTCTGTTGGTTGTCTTTTGGTTTTGTTGACTGTTTCCTTTGCTTTGCAAAAGCTTTTTATCTTGACGAAGTCCCAATAGTTTATTTTTGCCCTTGCTTCCCTTGCCTTTGGCGATGTTTCTAGGAAGAAGTTGCTTCGGCTGAGGTCAAAGAGGTTGCTGCCTGTGTTCTCCTTTAGGATTTTGATGGACTCCTGTCTCACATTGAGGTCTTTCAACCATTTGGAGTCTATTTTTGTGTGTGGTGTAAGGAAATGGTCCAGTTTCATTCTTCTGCATGTGGCTATCCAATTTTCCCAACACCATTTGTTGAAGAGACTGTCTTTGTTCCATTGGACATTCTTTCCTGCTTTGTCAAAGATGAGTTGACCATAGAGTTGAGGGTCCATTTCTGGGCTCTCTATTCTGTTCCATTGATCGATGTGTCTGTTTTTGTGCCAGTACCATGCTGTCTTGATGATGACAGCTTTGTAATAGAGCTGGAAGTCCGGAATTGTGATGCCGCCAGCTTTGCTTTTCTTTTTCAACATTCCTCTGGCTATTCGGGGTCTTTTCTGTTTCCATACAAATTTTAGGATTATTTGTTCCATTTCTTTGAAAAAAGTGGATGGTATTTTGATGGGGATTGCATTGAATGTGTAGATTGCTCTAGGTAGCATTGACATCTTCACAATATTTGTTCTTCCAATCCATGAGCATGGAACGTTTTTCCATTTCTTTGTGTCTTCCTCAATTTCTTTCATGAGTATTTTATAGTTTTCTGAGTACAGATCCTTTGTCTCTTTGGTTAGATTTATTCCTAGGTATCTTATGGTTTTGGGTGCAATTGTAAATGGGATCGACTCCTTAATTTCTCTTTCTTCTGTCTTGGTGGTGGTGTATAGGAATGCCACTGATTTCTGTGCATTGATTTTATATCCTGCCACTTTACTGAATTCCTGTACGAGTTCTAGCAGTTTTGGGGTGGAGTCTTTGGGGTTTTCCACATAAAGTATCATATCATCTGCAAAGAGTGAGAGTTTGACTTCTTCTTTGCCAATTTGGATGCCTTTGATTTCTTTTTGTTGTCTGATTGCTGTGGCTAGGACTTCCAATACTATGTTGAATAGCAGTGGTGATAGTGGACATCCCTGCCGTGTTCCTGACCTTAGGGGGAAAGCTCTCAGTTTTTCCCCATTGAGAATGATATTCGCTGTAGGTTTTTCGTAGATGGCTTTTATGATATTGAGGTATGTACCCTCTACGCCTATACTCTGAAGAGTTTTGATCAAGAAAGGATGCTGTACTTTCTCAAAAGCTTTTTCTGCATCTATTGAGAGGATCATATGATTCTTGTTCTTTCTTTTGTTAATGTATTGTATCACATTGATTGATTTGCGGATGTTGAACCAACCTTGCAGCCCAGGGATAAATCCCACTTGGTCATGGTGAATAATCCTTTTAATGTACTGTTGGATCCTATTGGCTAGTATTTTGGTGAGAATTTTTGCATCCATGTTCATCAGGGATATTGGTCTGTAATTCTCCTTTTTGATGGGGTCTTTGTCTGGTTTTGGGATCAAGGTAATGCTGGCCTCATAAAATGAGTTTGGAAGTTTTCCTTCCATTTCTATTTTTTGGAACAGTTTCAGAAGAATAGGTATTAATTCTTCTTGAAATGTTTGGTAGAATTCCCCTGGGAAGCCATCTGGCCCTGGGCTTTTGTTTTTTGGGAGATTTTTGATGACTGCTTCAATTTCCTTAGTGGTTATAGGTCTGTTCAGGTTTTCTATTTCATCCTGGTTCAGTTTTGGTAGTTGGTACATCTCTAGGAATGCATCCATTTCTTCCAGGTTATTTAATTTGCTGGCATAGAGTTGCTCATAATATGTTCTTA
>NC_058419.1:82615536-82666876 GCF_002201575.2 Neomonachus schauinslandi
TTGCCAATTTGGATGCCTTTGATTTCTTTTTGTTGTCTGATTGCTGTGGCTAGGACTTCCAATACTATGTTGAATAGCAGTGGTGATAGTGGACATCCCTGCCGCGTTCCTGACCTTAGGGGGAAAGCTCTCAGTTTTTCCCCATTGAGAATGATATTCGCTGTAGGTTTTTCATAGATGGCTTTTATGATATTGAGGTATGTACCCTCTATCCCTATACTCTGAAGAGTTTTGATCAAGAAAGGATGCTGTACTTTGTCAAATGCTTTTTCTGCATCTATTGAGAGGATCATATGATTCTTGTTCTTTCTTTTGTTAATGTATTGTATCACATTGATTGATTTGCGGATGTTGAACCAACCTTGCAGCCCAGGGATAAATCCCACTTGGTCATGGTGAATAATCCTTTTAATGTACTGTTGGATCCTATTGGCTAATATTTTGGTGAGAATTTTTGCATCCATGTTCATCAGGGATATTGGTCTGTAATTCTCCTTTTTGATGGGGTCTTTGTCTGGTTTTGGGATCAAGGTAATGCTGGCCTCATAAAATGAGTTTGGAAGTTTTCCTTCCATTTCTCTTTTTTTGGAACAGTTTCAGAAGAATAGGTATTAATTCTTCTTGAAATGTTTGGTAGAATTCCCCTGGGAAGCCATCTGGCCCTGGGCTTTTGTTTTTTGGGAGATTTTTGATGACTGCTTCAATTTCCTTAGTGGTTATAGGTCTGTTCAGGTTTTCTATTTCTTCCTGGTTCAGTTTTGGTAGTTGATACATCTCTAGGAATGCATCCATTTTTTCTAGGTTATTTAATTTGCTGGCATAGAGTTGCTCATAATATGTTCTTATAATTGTTTGTATTTCTTTGGTATTGGTTGTGATCTCTCCTCTTTCATTCATGATTTTGTTGATTTGGGTCATTTCTCTTTTCTTTTTGATAAGTCTGGCCAGGGGTTTATCAATCTTGTTAATTCTTTCAAAGAACCAGCTCCTAGATTCATTGATCTGTTCTACTCTTCTTTTAGTTTCTATTTCATTGATTTCTGCTCTGATCTTTATTATTTCTCTTCTCCTGCTGGGTTTAGGCTTTATTTGCTGTTCTTTCTCCAGCTCCTTTAGGTGTAGGGTTAGGTTGTGTACTTGAGACCTCTCTTGTTTCTTGAGAAAGGCTTGTATTGCTATATACTTTCCTCTTAGGACTGCCTTTGCTGCATCCCAAAGATTTTTGAATAGTTGTGTTTTCATTTTCATTGATTTCCATGCATTTTTTAAATTCTTCTTTAATTTCCTGGTTGACCCATTCATTCTTCAGTAGGATGCTCTTTAGCCTCCATGTATTTGAGTTCTTTCCGACTTTCCTCTTGTGATTGAGTTCTAGTTTCAAAGCATTGTGGTCTGAAAATAGGCAGGGAATGATCCCAATCTTTTGGTACCGGTTGAGACCTGATTTATGACCTAGGATGTGATCTAGTCTGGAGAATGTTCCATGGGCACTAGAGAAGAATGTGTATTCCATTGCTTTGGGATGGAATGTTCTGAATATGTCTGTGAAGTCCATTTGGTCCAGTGTGTCATTTAATGTCTTTATTTCCTTGTTGATCTTTTGCTTAGACGATCTGTCCATTTCAGTAAGTGGGGTGTTAAAGTCCCCCACTATTATTGTATTGTTGTCGATGTGTTTCTTTGCTTTTGTTATTAATTGCCTTATATAATTGGCTGCTCCCATGTTAGGGGCATAGATATTTACAATTGTTAGATCTTCTTATTGGATGGACCCTTTAAGTAGGATATAATGTCCTTCCTCATCTCTTATTAGAGTCTTTGGTTTAAAATCTAATTTGTCTGATCTAAGGATTGCCACCCCAGCTTTCTTTTGGTGTCCATTAGCATGGTAAATGGTTTTCCACCCCCTCACTTTCAATCTGGGGGTGTCTTTGGGTCTAAAATGAGTCTCTTGCAGACAGCATATCGATGGGTCTTGTTTTTTAATCCAGTCTGATAGCCTGTGTCTTTTGATTGGGGCATTTAGCCCATTTACATTCAGGGTAACTATTGAAAGATAGGAATTTAGTGCCATTGTATTACCTGTAAGGTGACTGTTACCATATATTGTCTGTGTTCCTTTCTGGTCTATGTTGCTTTTAGGGTCTCTCTTTGCTTAGAGGACCCCTTTCAAGATTTCTTGTAGGGCTGGTTTTGTGTTTGCAAATTCCTTTAGTTTTTGTTTGTCCTGGAAGCTTTTTATCTCTCCTTCAATTTCAATGACAGCCTAGCTGGATATAGTATTCTTGGCTGCATATTTTTCTCATTTAGTGCTCTGAATATATCCTGCCAGTCCTTTCTGGCCTGCCAGGTCTCTGTGGATAGGTCTGTTGCCAATCTAATGTTTCTACCATTGTAGGTTACATATCTCTTGTCCCGAGCTGCTTTCAGGATTTTCTCTTTGTCTCTGAGACTCGTCAGTTTTACTATTAGATGTCAGGGTGTTGACCTATTTTTATTGATTTTGAGAGGGGTTCTCTGTGCTTCCTGGGTTTTGATGCCTGTTTCCTTCCCCAAATTAGGGAAGTTCTCTGCTATAATTTGCTCCATTATACCTTCTGCCCCTCTCTCTCTTTCTTCTTCTTCTGGGATCCCAATTATTCTAATGTTGTTTCATCTTATGGTATCGCTTATCTCTCGAATTCTGCCCTCGTGATCCAGTAGTTGTTTATCTCTCTTTTTCTCAGCTTCTTTATTTTCCATCATTTGGTCTTCTATATTACTGATTCTCTCTTCTGCCTCATTTATCCTAGCAGTTAGCGCCCCCATTTTTGATTGCACCTCATTAATAGCCTTTTTGATTTCTACTTGGTTAGATTTTAGTTCTTTTATTTCTCCAGAAAGGGTTTCTCTAATAACTTCCATATTTTTTTCAAGCCCAGCTAGTATCTTTAAAGTGATGATTCTGTACTCTAGATCTGACATCGTACTAATGTCCGTATTGAGTAGGTCCCTGGCAGTCGGTACTACCTCTTGTTCTTTTTGTTGAGGTGATTTTTTCCGTCTTGTCATTTTGTGCAGAGGAGAAGAGATTAATGAGAGAACAAAATGCTAGCAGAGTAAAAACGTCCCCAGAAAATATACTCTAAACAAATCAGAAAAGACCTGAAGCAGTGGAAAAAGAAACGGAAAGAGAAAAAAAGAAAAAAAAGAAAAAGATAAAGAGAAAAACAAACAAAAACAAACAAAACAAAACAACAAAAACAACAAAAAACCAGAATGTGATCAAATATGATCAGGCTGGTATATAGATCAATGCCACACACTAGATTTGGGGTGTATTTTGGTCTTTTAGAAGAAAGTGCCTCCCAAAATTTTAAAGAAAGAAAAACTTATATATGTACAAAAATAAGGGTTGATATGATGAAGGGATGGAATATGACTGTAAAGATGGAAATTATAAAAAATTTTATAAAAGGAATTGATAAGAAATTGTTTGAAAAAAAAAGAAGAGGATTTAAAAAAAGAGAAAAAAGAAAAAAAAAGGGAGAGAATGTGATCAGGCAGGGGAGTAGGAAAAACCATATACTAGAGATTTAGGGTATATTTTAATCTGTTAGAAGAAACTATCTCAAAATTTTAAAGAGAGAACAACTTATATATATATGCCAAAAATACGGGTAAGTACTATGAAGGGATAGAATATGACTCTAAAAATGAAAAATAAAAATGTTTTTTTAAAAAAGGGATTGATAAGATGTTGGTTGAAAAAGGGAAAAAGAAAAATTCAAAAAGAAAAAACGTTTAAAAAAAATTAACTTTGAAAGACTAAAGAATCATGGTAAAAAAAAACATGAATTCTTTGTGCGGTATTCCCCTAGTGCTGGAGTTCTGCCGTTCTCATTGATCGGTAAACTTGGTCTTGGCTGGCTGTTCTCGCTGATCTTCTGGGGAGGGGCCTGTTGCCATGGTTTCCAAATGTCTCTGCCGGAGGCGGAATTGCCCCGCCCTTGCCCCCTCCTGGCTAAGTAATCTGCTCGGGTTTGCTCTCCGGAGCTTTTGTTCCCTGCAAGCTTTCCGTACAGCTTTGGAGGCGGAGAGTGAAAATGGCGGCCTCCCAATCTCCGCCCCGGAGGAGCCGAGAACTCGGGGCCCCACTCCTCAGTGAGCCCCCAGAGAAAAGCCGTCAGTCACTCCCGTCTCCCTGGTCTCCGGCCGCACTCCGTGCTCACCCGGCCTGTGACCGCACGTTTCTATCTCTGGCACCCGACCCCGTGTGGAGTCTCCAAACCCAGCAGATCCCTGCGGTGCACTCCCGCGCGGCTCCTCCCGGGGGAGGAAGGGGAGTCTCCCCGGATCTGCCGCTTGTTGGGTCCCTGCTGGAGGAGCAGGGGCCCGACTGTGCCCCGGATCACGGTTTATGGCAATGCCGAGCTGAGAGCCCGCGCCTGGGCTCCGCCTCTGCAGCCGGCTTCCCTGCTCCGATACCTGGGAGCTCTGCCACACTCAGGCACCCCCGGTCTTTCTGTAACCCCGAGGGTCCTGAGACCACACTGTCCCGGAGGGTTCCACCCCCCGCTTAGCCACTGGAGCGACGTCCCTCAGCAGAGCAGACTTTTAAAAGTTCCGATTTTGTGCTCCGTGGTTCTATCACTTGCCAGAAGCGGCTGACGGAGGCCTCTCCCCCGCCGTCTATGCTCCCGAATATCGCCTTGGATTCACTTCTCCGCACGTCCTACCTTCCAGAAAGTGGTCGCTTTTCTGATGAGAGAGTTGTTGCTATTCTTTTCTTCGATCTCCTGTTGAGTTTGTAGGTGTTCAGAATGGTTTGATCCCTATCCAGCTGAATTCCTGAGAGGAGACGAAATCCAGGTCTCCTACTCCTCTGCCATCTTGCTCCGGCCCCCAGCAGCCTGGCTCTTTATCTAGACTTGTGGCTGGTACTGTATTTATTCAAGATAGCCATCTTGAAGTGGATGCCCCTGTGAAGTAGATCCCTTGGCAATCAAACCTTAAGTCAAGGCACTTGCATTACAAAAAGAAAAGCCAACTGTCAGAGCTTACACTACAGAACTAAATACACACACACAGATGAGTACACATAAAACTTGGGAAATTTGAATAACATTGGTGAATTTTATCAATAAAAATATCCTAGTTGTCATATTACAGTTTTGCAAAATACTACCATTGGGGGAAACTGGGTAAAGGGTACAAGGGATCTTTCCATATTATATATTACATCTGTATGTATATCTACATTTATTTCAATAAAAATTCAATAATAAATGTGTCATGATATGCCTAGGCATTGTTCTAAATACCATGCTCCACTAAAAGGAACCAGAGCTCTTTGTAGAAATGTGTGATTCCAGAGCTGGGAGTGTAAAAATCTAAGAAGAGCTTGGGACATCTGGTTGTTCCAGAAAACAAGGAAGTGGTCAAAGAATAATGGAGATATGCAAAAGGACACAGGATCCAGTTTGAAAAGGCTCCTGTGGGCCAAAGTTGGGATACTTTGCACTTAAAAAAATTAGTTCACTGTAAATTATTGAATTCAAGATTACTATTACTCCTACTCTTTACTCTGCAAACTGATAATTAAAGGTAAAGAATTAAGTATATACCCTGCCTTTCAGGGAGAAACAGTAGTCCATCCACACTTGATTAGAGAAAGTTCATGTTTATGGGTGAAAGGCAGCTAATAAAAGTAGAAGGAAAATTAAAATGAGAAAATCACCATTTTGGGGCACCTGGATGGTTCAGTTGGTTAAGCGTCTGCCTTCGGCTCTGGTCATGGTCTCAGGGTCCTGGGATCAGACCCCACGTCAGGCTCCCTGGTCAGCGGGGAGCCTGCTTCTCCCTCTCCTTCTGCTACTCTCCCCCTGACTCAAATAAATAAATAAAATCTTTAAAAACAAATCACCATTTTGTAATCAAACAACAATCAAACAATTGAAATAATTAGTTCAATCAAAGGTTATCAATGGATTTTTAAACCATTAGGCAAAAGTTGGAAAGGAACAAGATATTCACAGTGTCAAAATAACACCCCTCAGATTACTTGCTTATTGCAAAAGGAAAACTCTACCTCCACAATGGAGAAATCTGGCAATGATTATCTTAATGAAGATAGAGCATTTAGTATCATTACTAATGGAATAACTTGACATCATGAACCTCTGATGTGATGCGATATGAAGTATACAACATCTGCCAAAACAACATACTTGCCAAAATGTGTAACTTGAATCTAATTAAGCCTTTAGACCTGATTTTTAGCTGTAGAGGAAAAATATTGGGTAGAAGATCAATCTAAAGGACACTACAAGGAAAGAATCAGGCAAAATCAGCAATTGACTGGCCTGGTTGATTATTATTTTTTTTAACTTCATGTTTTTATTTAAATCCCAGTTAGTTAACATACAGTGTAATATTAGTTTCAGGAGTAGAATTTAATGATTCATCACTTATATACAATACCCAGTGCTCATCACAAGTGCCCTCCTTAATACCCATCATCCATTTAACCACCCCCCCACCTCCCCTCTAGTAGCCTTCAGTTTGCTTTCTATAGTTAAGAGTCTGTTTTCTGGTTTGCCTTTCTTTCTCTTCCCCCTATGTTTATCTGCTTTGTTTCTTAAATTCCACATATGAGTCAAATCATATGGTATTTGTCTTTCTCCGACAGACTTATTTTGCTTAGCATAATACTCTCTAGCTCCCTCCACATTGTTGCAAACAGTAAGATTTCATTCTTTTTTATGGTTGAGTAATATTCCGTTGTATATATATACCAAATCTTCTTTATCCATTCATCAATTGTTGGACAGTTGGGCTCTTTCCATAATTTGACTATTGTTGATAATGCTGCTATAAATATTGGGGGTGCATGTATCCCTTCAAATGGGTATTTTTTTTTATCCTTTGGGTAAATACCTAGTAGTGTAATTGCTGGGTCATAGGGTAGTTCTATTTTTAACTTTTGGAGGAATCTCCACACTGTTTTCCAGAATGGCTGCACCAGCTTGCATTCCCACCAACAGTTCCCTTTTTCCACATTCTTGCCAACATCTGTTGTTTCCTGTGTTGTTAATTTTAGCCATTCTGACAGGTGTGAGGTGGTATCTTATCATGGTTTTGATTTGTATTTTCCTGATGATGAGTGTTGTTGAGCATCTTTCATGCGTCTCTTAGCCATCTGTACATTTTCTTTGGGAAAATGTCTATTCATATCTTCTATCCATTTCCTTTTTTAAAAGATTTATTTATTTCTTTGAGAGAGATAGAGAGAGAGAGCATGAGCAGGGGGAGAGGCAGAGGGGGGAGGGAAACAAGCCAACCCCCTGCAGAGCTCGATCCCAAGATCCTGAGATCATGACCTCAGCCAAAATCAAGAGTCGGATGCTTAACGGACTGAGCCACCCAGGTGCCCCATCTTCTGCCCATTTCTCTCTCTCTCTTTTTTTTAAAGATTTTATTTATTTGAGAAAGAGAGAGCACATGAGAGGGGGGAAGGTCAGAGGGAGAAGCAGGCTCCCCGCTGAGCCAGGAGCCCGATGTGGGACTCGATCCTGGGACTCCAGGATCATGACCTGAGCCGAAGGCAGTCGCTTAACCAACTGAGCCACCCAGTCGCCCTCTTCTGCCCATTTCTTAACTGGATTACTTGTTTTTTGGGTGTTGATTTTGATAAGTTCCTTATTTATTTTGGATACTAAACCTTTATGGGATATGTCATTTGCAAATATCTTCTCCCATTCTGAAGGTTGACTTTAATTTTTGTTAATTGTTTCCTGCACTGTGTAGAAGCTTTTTACTTGATGAAGTCCCAATAGTTCATTTTTGCTTTTGCTTCCCTTGCCTCCAGAGATGTGTCTAGTAAGAAGTTGCTATGGCATAGATCACAGAAACTAAAAAGAAATAACCAAAGTTAATGTGTGAATTTTCATTAGATCCTGTTGAGGGGGAAAATCTTTTTATAAAACACATTTAGGAAACAATTTAGGATATTTAAATATATACTGGGAGTTAGATGAAATTGGAAAATTATATTGATTTGTAGATGTGATAATGATACTGTGGCTATACAAGAAATTAGGTCTTGTTAGCCTTAAAAATAAAGCTGCCAGTAATTTTACCAGCAAAAATGGGTTTATGTGGAAATAGCAGAGAATTGCAATCCAGGACAAGCAAGCTATGGCAAAACCATAGGCAAATCCAACAAACAAAGGAGAGGAATGTAATTTTATGGGGAAGAAGGAGGAATTTGGGAGATGTTGTTTTGAACAAAAGTCCATTGGAGAAAAGAAAGAGTTCAGGGTGATGACCATTTCTCATTGGCTGAGTTGCAGGGGTAGTGGATTTCTTGTAGTAGATGCAATATACATCTTTCCCTGTTAAGACAGGCCTATAATTGATCATTCTTTCCTGTTGAGATTCTTCTGTTAGGGGTCTGTAATTGACAATTCTTCCTGTAGTTTCCCTACCAGCCTCCCCTTCTAGCATCCCCAGTCCACTTTAGTGAGATTTTCCTTTATTTATTGTCACAGTCTCTATTCCTAGGACATGAGTGCTGAAATAGTGAGAGATTAAGTGGCATTGATGTATCTTACTTAAAAATATTTTTCAGGGCGCCTGGGTGGCTCAGTTGGTTAAGCGACTGCCTTCGGCTCAGGTCATGATCCTGGAGTCCCGGGATCAAGTCCCACATCAGGCTCCCTGCTCAGTGGGGAGTCTGCTTCTCCCTCTGACCCTCCTCCCTCTCATGTTCTCTGTCTCTCATTCTCTTTCTCGCAAATAAATAAAATCTTAAAAAAATATATTTTTCAAAAAGTATATACACATACACATGCATATATATGACAAAATGTTAAGAATTATTAAATCTGTGCGTGGATCTCTGCTTGCACCCAGTGTGTGTAGATGTCACTACTTAATTCAGAAAGCACATTTTGGAAGATTCCTGTTTTCCCAGGTACTGATTATACTGCAAGAAGGAGGATCCATGCTCATTTTGTGGGGTCTCTCCTCTGGCCATGCACAATGATCACATCAATTTCCAAAGAACAAAGTTTCAGCTTCATATTTATGATTCTCATAGCTGTTAATTTTTCTCAGTATAGATGGACAAATTAATGCATTGTTTCTTCTTTTACCTCTTATTCCTTGAAGACAAATTTACACAAGTAACCTTCTTGTCCTGTATTTAATTTAACACCCAGTTTCTCTCTTTGGGTCCACTGGTGTGTTGTAACATAGTATTGTGGGTCGTCATTTTTATTAGCCCGACTATAGTACAATTACACACTACACATTTTGTGTATGTTTCAGTTTGTCTCTTCTACACTAGATGAACACTGCTTATTTTAAACTGTTCCGTCTGCTGCTGCACGCAAGCTAGATAAAAGGTCTGCAGCATTTTCAGTGTTTCAATATTCTAAGGGTACGCTTCTAATTTGAATGAACAATAGAAAATATTTAGAAGGGACAGCTGATAGGCTTAGCCAGAATTTCAGGCCAGTAAAGGCTGTTTTGATAGGGTCAAGGGGTCTCTACATCACATTCAACAAGTGGCCAATCGGGCTGACGCAATGAGGCTGCTCAGCAACTTACTAGGAAACCAGGGGCGGTGGGCACGCGCTGGGAAGGCTGCAGGCGCCATGGGCAGGGTGAGGTACGGCGCCGGCACCCAGCCGCGGGGGCGGAAGCGGCCCGGGGATCCCGCCGCCGCCTGCGCAGCCATCGCGGTGATGGGCGCGCGGCGCCCCCCTTTCCACGTCCGCGTGGGGAGCCACGCGGCGGGAAGGAAGCCCGCGGCGGCCAGGCGGGATCCCGCAAGGTTGCGGCGGAAGCGCTGGTGGCGGCGGGCCCGGGAGGCAGGCTCCAAAGGGCCGCTGCGATCCCCGAAGCCGCCGGCGCCCGCCGTGTCCCCCGGCGAGATGGACCTGGGCGCGCAGCGGGAGCGCTGGGAGACGTTCAGGAAGCGGCGGGGCCTCAGCTGCGAGGGCGCCGCCAAGTTCCTGCTGGACACCTTCGAGTACCCAGGCCTGGTGTATCACACCGGAGGCTGCCACTGCGGCGCGGTCCGCTTCGCCGTCTGGGCCCCCGCAGACCTGCGCGTGGTGGATTGCAGCTGCAGGCTGTGCAGGAAGAAGCAGCACCGACACTTCCTGGTCCCGGCCTCGCGCTTCACTCTCCTGCTGGGCGCCGAGAGCATCGTCACCTATCGATCCCACGCGCACCCGGCGCTGCACAGCTTCTGCAGCAGGTGCGGGGTGCAGAGTTTCCACGCCTCTGTCTCTGACCCCGGCGTGTATGGCGTCGCCCCGCACTGCCTGGACGCCGGCACGGTGCGCAGTGTGGTCATCGAGGAGGTCGACGGGGGCGACTGGGGGGAGGAGGCCGTGAAGGAGCCCAAGGCCATCCAGAACGCGTCCCCCGAGTGAGCCCCTGCCTCTCCTCCCGAAGAGGAGCGGTGACTTGGGGCCGCAACACGGCTGAAACATGCCCGGTTCCCCCCCCTACCCCCCCCCCCCCCCCCCCCAGGAGCCACCTCAGTGCTTGTGAAGGGATTGCTGTATGAAAGAGGTCGGTTTCTGGACTGGTGAACCCGTGATGTCTCTCCAGCCCTCCACCCCTTCCCTTTCAGTGTTTTGCGACGGACTTGGACTTGCTAATGATCAAAAAACTGAGCACACGTTTGTCTGTCCACAGCCCTAATCTTCCAATCCAATAAACAAGTAGCGTCTCTACTTTTTCAAGTCGCCTTGTGTAACACTCCCTTGTATTCTTGATTCTTCATAGAGTTCTCATAGGTCATTTTCAGATCATTCATACGTACTGTACCGTTATGGTGCTATTGTGAACAAGATTGTTTTTAACGGCCGCACCTGGTGTATGTAGGACCACTCACTATATCCAAACACTTCTGTGAACATTTATTAGGACGTTTCCTACTGATTATCTGTGTGCGTGTGTGTGTTTCAGGTAAGCACTCACGTTTTCGCTACTTAGAGATAAGCATTGATTTCAGCCACATTGCTTATTTAATGTGTTTTTATATAATACGTTTAAGGCTCATTAGTGTGATATACCTCATTGCACTTACGTTTTCAAATGATGCTTCCATTTTGCTTGGTTTTGTTTTAGAAACTGCCTGTGGGTAGGGTGATGGGGAGACAGAAGAATGAGATAGATGTCTGTGCACTGTATGTACACCTTCTTTGATGTTTTGAAATTCCTATCTTGAACATGTGTTAAGTATTCAGATAAAAGGTGTTCCAGAAATAAATACTAAGTAGAAAACTGTGTATTTCTATGTTGTACATTATAAATCAGCATCAATTTATATGTAATTTCTTTATACCTGAGATTTTTATCAAACAGTAGGTGTCTTTTCCTATCAAATGATATGTATAAAGACCATCATTTAATAGCTTCATAGAATTAAAAAATGTGGATCTTCCATAACTTATTAACCAACCTCTTCTCATGGATAGTTGCCTTTTCCCCCAGCTTTTCATTATAATAGTAATATTTTGAAGGAGAAAAGTATGAATAAATACTCTCAGTGTTCTCTCCCTTGGATAAAAGGGCCTGGAACTCTTTCCATCTCTTTTTCTTGCTGTCTCTCTTCGGTACATATATTTCATTAGATGTGCATACAATATACATTGAATTAACTTGACGTATCTATCAACAACTTAAAAATGAACTAAATAGGTATGTGTTTCCATGTATTGCAAATAACATGACAGCCATCACACAGAAAAGCCATCATCCTTCAATCCTTACCTCTCATTTTCCATCATCCCCCCCACCCCAGCCTAGAGGAAGGAAATTTATGACTTGGTTTCCCTAACATGACCCTCTACTCCTCAAGCTTCCTCCTTTATTATTTGGAATAGTTTGGCCTATCCCTTTACTGCCTAGAGGCTGGGTTGAGGTAGAAAAGGGAGAGAGGGGGGGAGAGAACATGAACATGCATATATGCCCGTAGGAGATTCAGTCATCCTGGTGGTCAGAAAAGACCAAATTACACCTAGAGTTACACCTATGTGACATTCCATGGTCTACTGCATGGATGGGATCCAGAGAGAAAGAAAAAACAAATGGCTCAAGACTTCATGCTTCTACCATGTCAGTGTTTCTGTACCAATAAATGTGTGTATGTATAATTTCTCTGTTTCTGAGTGACTTTTCTTTCAAAGTGAATATTGATGTTTCTTCTCTGTGCCATGTGCAAATCATTCATGAATTCATTTTATTAAAAACTCACATTCAAGAGTTTCAGAGAGCATTGTTAACCTGCATACCAATAATGGGTCCTAGGCTGCTTTCCACCTGTGAGAATGCAGGTAGGGGACAGTTGTGTGGTGAAAAGGGATGGAAGACAGTGCTAGAACCTGAGGATGGACAAGCAGTTAGGAAAGGGAATGATCTCCCAGATATCTGAGGATGGAGATTTGGAGAGAAAGAGAAGCAATAACCAGCTCAGAACCAATGAGGAATGCTGGGGAAGGACAGAGGGGTTTAAGAGTCTTTGGGGGTTTTGGCACAGGTTGTGTGATGTCAGTGTTTTTTTCCCCTTCTGCATTAGCTTTTTTTCCTGTTGAACAAAAAATATTATTTAAAAACTACATAGTAAAGGTTTGTCCATGCACCATTAAAGTCATCATGGACACTGATAGTGAGTGGTCTGTGTGCCATCCTTTAGGCATCTCTTATTTCAAAGAAAGTGCAAGGACCTGGCTTGTGGGTCTGGGCTGAAATGCCAACTCTTCTACCTACTACTGTAGGCATAAAATCTGTAAAACCCACACTCTTCCTCACTGTGAGGACTAAATGAAGTCATACATAAAGTCTTCTGGCGCAGTGACTGATAATGCACCAAGAATTTGCTGTGGTTATTGCTCTTATTAGATCAGGACATTGATAAACAGAATCAATGGTCATAATTGTATTCAGCTCTAGGATTAAGACACCTCCATGTGCATTCTCTCAGGTGCCATTTTTTTTGAGCCACTTAAAGTGAGAGTCAGAGCAGTCCAGTGATGGGGTAAAAAAGGAGTAGTAAGCCATAAGTCTACAGGATGCTAAATGCTCCATCCCCTTTTAATGGCTTCGTCAAACAATATCCACTGTTTCCTCTCTGTCCTCATAGACATGTTCCTGTCCTCATCCATCCAAGCTGTTAAGAGGGGAATCACCCTAGACGGAACCTCATCCTACCCCACCTCATACCTTATTTTCTCTCCAGCTTTACCCCTTTTTTATCCCTACTGGGTGTCCAGCACTGCTCTCCATGCTAGGATAGAGCAATGAACAAAATGCAGTGCCTAGGCCCCTATCATTTCTGTCTGGTGGATGAGAGAGACAACCATGAGCTTACCACAGAGTGTGGCTAGGACAAGAACAGGGTGCTGGGGGAGCACAGAAAAAAAGCCCCTACTCTTGAATCAGTTAATAAACTTCTCTGGGCTTCAGTTTCAGGGTCCTCATCTCTAAAATTGTTACAATAATAATATTCCTTTCCTAATCTTGTCCTCTCTCCAGGGTGAGATATAAAGGAACCTAAAGAGACCAACTATATTCCAGGAGAAACCACGAACTCTGTGCCATTAGTCACACAGCAGGTTGGAGGCAAAGCATTCTAAGACCCCTGGGAATCTAGTCTATTCTGGGGAATGGGGGCAAGATTGGTGCCATTTCCATCTTTTCTTTATGTCTTCACATCTACCGAAAGGGCTTCTTTTATTTATAATGTATTCTTAAAATTATAGATTGTAAGTAACTAAATTTAGTGCTCACGGGTCATGCTCTAAAAGGGGTACCAGCAGTGGTATATCACCCTCCGGTGGACATTGTAAGTAATGTCACATTATTGCATGGTTTTACTGTTTAACACTTGAGAAATTCAAAGGGGATGGGTGATGCTTTCTTCCCCAGAGTCTCTGGGAAAGAAGCCCAGTAGTTGGGATGCTTTTCTCTACAGTAAGTGTTCCAGGAATTACAACCAACAAGAACAGTTTCAAGTAGAAAAAGAAGACTTGTCTCTTTCTGTGGGCCTCTTTTCATGAAGGAGATCCTTCATAAAATCATTGCCCCTGGATACTATTTCCAGTTTCCCTTTTCTCACTGAATGAAATCTTGCACTAGTTAGTATATACTATTAGGAAAAGAACCTCTATCAGTAAATTTCAAGTCTTTAGTCATGTCTGTTCATCCAGCTTTATCGGTGACATATGAATAGGAAATTGATGTGGACGCATTATTTCTGCTTTTTATCCTTATCCTATGAACTGAGACTTCCAGCTATCACAGTGCATTCCCTTACATTAGTATGCCAAATCCTGAAGTAGGCTCTGGGATACTTACCTGGTCTCAGTCTTCGTGGAGCTCACAGAATGTTGAAGGAGACAGACAACAAAACAAGAAACTTCAAAAAACTGTAGTAGGTTCTCACAGTGATGGGGAAATTCAAGATGTCCTGATAATACATACCCAGATGAGGGCAAGCCATAGCGTTTCAAAGGAGGAGAATTTCCATATGAGACATAACAAATAAATAGGGGTTGGTCAGGTGGAAAGGGAACTAGAATTTCCCAGAGAAAAGGAATAATATATATGAGGTCTTGGAAGTCAGAGAGAGTATGATGCACATAAGGAACAGACTTCTATTCTGACCTCTTTATCAAATCATAAATTGTATTTGCTTGTTGTTTTCTGTAAGCATTTTGAGGGTAAGGATCCTATCCAATTCTTTATGAACCCCAAGTGCTTAGTACAGTATCTGACATATAAATATTCAATAAATAATCTATGTATGTATAAACTAAGAGCACCCACTATGTGCCAGGCACTGAAAAAGAGCTACTACTGTATTTTGATAAAATTCAGGCTTATTTAGAAAGTATATAAATTAAAACATAGCTATTTCTTGCCAAGGGTAAAAAAATTTCAGAAAAATGTATGTATCATTTGAGTAAAAAGGAGTGGGGAAACAACTAACCAATGTTTTGCTTTTGTTTTTGTTTTTACACAGAAAGTCCATTTTTTAATTTTATTATGTTATGTTAATAACCATACATTACATCATTAGTTGTTTTTTTTAGCTTTGAGCAACCAATTTATTCAAAAAACCAAAAACTAATAACACAGGAGTTATTTTTTTACCACCCATTCCAGAAATTCCTATAGGAACCTCTGTTTTTGCTTTGATGATCTTTAGCCCAGTGCCCTAGAATCATCTGGGGCGATTGATAAAAACCAGGATTTCCAGGTCCCATACAAAGGATTCTGATTCAGCAGGTCTGGAGTAGGGTTCAGGAATTTGCCTTTTTACTGAGTTCCTCAAACAATATTATTATTATTATTATTATGTTATGTTAATCACCATACGTTACATCATTAGTTTTTGATGTAGTGTTCCATGATTCATTGTTTGTGTATAACACCCAGTGCTCCATTCAGTACGTGCCCTCTTTAATACCCATCACCAGGCTAACCCATCCCCCCACCCCCTCCCCTCTAGAACCCTCAGTTTGTTTCTCAGAGTCCATAGTCTCTCATGGTTTGTCTCCCCCTCCTATTTCCCCCCCTTCATTTTTCCCTTCCTGCTATCTTCTTTTTTTTTTTTTAACATATTTATTTCTGATTTCAAAAACAACAAATATATAGTGTAAGGAAAAACAGAAAAGTATAAAATTGCAAAGAAAAAAATTATTATCCTATTACCACAAAACAGCCAAGTATAAACATCTCCATATACTTTCTTAAAGAAAAAAAAAAGCTTCGGGGCGCCTGAGTGGCTCAGTCAGTTAAGCGGCCAACTCTTGATTTTGGCTCAGGTCTCAGGGTCCTGGGATCGAGTTCTGCATCTGGCTCCAGGCTCAGTGGGGAGTCTGCTGGAGGATTCTTTCTCCCTCTGCCCCTCCCCTTGCTCACTCTCTCTCTCAAATAAATTCAAAAATAAAATAAAATTTCTTCTTTAAAAAAAGCTTTATTAAGGGATAATTGATAGACAAAACCTGCACATATTTAATGTATACAATTTGGACATATGCACACAACCATAAAACCTTGACCACAATCAAGGTAATAGATATATTCATTACTTCCAAAAGTTTCCTTGTTGCATTCTTTCTTTTTTAAAATTTTTTATTTGAGTATAGTTGACACACAATGTCACATTAGCTTCAGGTGTACAACATAGTGATTTAACAGGTTTATATATTATGCTATGCTCACCACAATGCTATTACAGTATCACTGACTATATTCCTTACGCTGTGCCTTTTATTTCTGTGACTTATTCATTCCATAACTGGAAGCCTATATCTCCCACTCCCCTGCACCCATTTTGCCCATCCCCCACCCCCCTCCTCTGGCAACCATCAGTTTGTTCTCTGTATTTATAGGTCTGATTCTGCTTTTTGTTTGTTTATTAATTTGGTTTTTTAGATTCGATATATAAGTGAAATCATGAGAGACTATGGACTCTGAGAAACAAACTGAGGGTTCTAGAAGGGAGGGGATGGGGGGATGGGTTAGTCTGGTGATGGGTATTAAAGAGGGCACGTACTGCATGGAGCACTGGGTGTTATACACAAACAATGAGTCATGGAACACTACATCAAAAACTAATGATGTAATGTATGGTGATTAACATAACATAATAAAAAATTAAAAAATTTTTAAAAATTAAAAAAAAGCAAAATCATGTGATATTTGTCTTTCTCAGTCTGACTTATTTCACTTAGCATAATACCTTCTAGGTCCATCCATGTTGTTACAAATGGCACAACCTCATCCTTTTTATGGCTGTGTAATATTCCATTGTATATGTACATGACATCTCCCTTATCCATTTGTCTCTTGATGGACACTTAGGTTGCTTCCATATCTAGTCTATTGTAAATAGTGCTGCAACAAACATAGTGGTGCATATATCTCTTTGAATTAGTGTTTCTGTTTTATTGTGTTTTCTAATAACCACTAGTGGAATTATTGGATTATATGGTATTTCTATTTTTAATTTTTTGAGGAACATCTATACTGTTTTCCACAGTGGCTTTACCAATTTACATTTCCACCAACAGTGTATGAGAGTTCCTTTTTCTCCACATCCTCACAAACACTTTTTATTTCTTGCCTTTTTGATTTTAGCCATTCTGACAGGTATAAGTTAATATCCCATTGTGGTTTTCATTTGCATTTCTCTGATGAACTAACCAGTGTTTTTGAGAATTCTTGAACATTTACTGTACATGCTATTATGTCCATGCATTAACCTGTTTAAACATGAATAAATAAAATCCATTAAATTTATCATATTTATATGCTTGAATATCTATGTGTGTGCATTTGTATACATGTATATTCTTGGATGTGCATAAGATATGCATTAAAGTTTGTAAATAAACAAATCCAAAGTAAACAATATATATTTTCACACATGTGTACTCATAGAAATGGCTTAACCATCTCCCTCATCACCTCTACCTCCCTCTTCCTTTTGTCCTCCACTCCTATACCTTGCTTCAAGGTCTTATGACCCATTTTATCTAACCAGCTCTTCAGATGTCACCTGCACTGCTCTGGAACCACTAGTCAGCACTGGGAGGCCAGGTCATTTGATGTGTGTGTGGGGAGTGGGGAGTTGAGGTATTAACTTGATATATACTGACAAATACTTAACATGTTTTTCTAAGCATAATTCTGGCACGAATTTTGGTTTTTAACTTGTTTAAGTTAATGAGTAAGACAAAACTCAGATATAGGTAAAGACCTATATCAGAATATCACTAATTCATCAGTGACTTCAGGATTCTCTTTGTTGAGTTGGACAATAGCTATCAAATACTAAAAAACTAGTTCTTCAATTTTGTGTCCTATTCACACTGCAATGGCCACAGACACAAAATACATTTCAGCTTAATCTGCATTATTAATATATTTTACTTCACTTTCTTAATTTTAGACAATCAACATAACCATAAATTGAACCCTGATTTCCTGATCTCCACTGTGTGGTGTAAATACCCACACCATGGCCTATTTCAAGTTACCAATGTGAAGTCATTGAATACATACCTAAGAAGAGATGTGCAGACAAATTACATATAATTTCACTCATATGTGGAAATTAAGAAACAAAACAAATGAAGAAACAAAGAAAAAAGAGACAAACAAAAAACAGATTCTTAAATAGAGAGAATAAACTGCTGGTTGCCAGAGGTTAAGTGGTTGGGGGGAAGGGTGAAATAGGTAAATGGCATCAAGAGTACTTATCATGATGAGCGCTAAGAAATGTATGGAATTGTTAAATCATTATATTGTACACCTGAAACTAACACTGTATGTTAACTATACTTCAATTAAAAAAAAGAGATGTGCAGTTGTATACCATTATATAACATTTCCACAACACATACGA
Organism: Neomonachus schauinslandi; assembly: GCF_002201575.2. Lineage (NCBI taxonomy): Eukaryota > Metazoa > Chordata > Mammalia > Carnivora > Phocidae > Neomonachus > Neomonachus schauinslandi. Next base: position 82,633,955 of record NC_058419.1, read on the forward strand.
AACACAAAAATAACTTCAAGAACATATACACAATAGTAAAATGTAATAATTAGGAAAATAAATTTTGAGTATTTTTTAAGTTCATATAATTTAATTTTCAATCATCACCTGTAACAAGTTGGTATGTACCACTGGTCTTGAGCCCTTTCTCTCCACAGATTCATGTAACTTTGAGGCAGACCCTAACCAATCCATCACAAGAGAACTCCATCTTCTACACTCCTCGTCCAGCTGAACTCCAGGACTAAAATTAGGACTGTATTTCCCTAAAAGTACCTTTCTTTTAAACCTCAAGGCCCTTAATCTAAACTTAAAGTCTTTAGTCTCCAGAAATCACTGGCTCTAGGCAGTCACCATCATCTTTGGATTTGTTAGACCTATGCAGAAACTTCACTATGCTCAATGCTTTGTTCTTATGGTCTTAACGCCGGTCTTTCCTGGGGCAATCCTTCACTTTGTGGTAAAAGAATATTAAAGAACTCTTAGTAACATTCTTTTTCTTAAATTTTATCTTAACTCCAGTGTAGTTAACATGAAGTTTTATATTAGTTTCAGGTGTACAATAGAGTGATTCAACAATTGCATACATCACACAGTGCTCATCATGACAAGTGCACTCCTAATCCCCATCACCTATTTCACCCATCCCCCCACCCCTCCCCTTTGGTAACCATCTGTTTGTTCTCCACAAGTTAAGAATCTGTTTCTTGATTTGTCTCTCTCATTTTTTTCTTTTGTTCATTTGCTTTGTTTCTTAAACTCCACATATGAGTAAAATCATAGGGTATTTGTCTTTCTCTGACTTATTTCACTTAGTGTTATACTCTCTAGCTTGATCCATTTCCATGCATGTGGCAAGATTTCATTCTTTTTATGGCTGAATATTTCATTTTATATACACACCACTTCTTTATTCCTTCATCCATTGATGAACACTTGGGCTGCTTTCATACTTTGACTATTGTAAATAATGCTGCAGTAAACATAGTGGTGCATATATCCTTTCAAAGTAGTGTTTTTGTATTCTTTGGGTAAATACCCTGTAGTGTGATTACTAGATCATATGGTAGTTCAATTTTTAAATTCTTGAACCCCCATACTGTTTTCCACAGTGGCTGCACCAGTTTCCATTCCCACCAACAGTGCACAGGGGTTCCTTTTTCTCCACATCCTTGCTAACACTTGTTCTTTCTTGTGTTAATTATTTTAGCCATTCTGACATGTATGGGGTCATATCTCATCGTAGTTTTGATTTGCACTTCCCTGATGATGAATGATGTTGAGCATCTTTTCATGTGTCTGTTAGCTATCCATATGTCTTCTTTGGAGAATGGTCTGTTCATGTCTTCTGCCATTTTTTAAAGATTTTATTTTTTATTAAGCAATCTTTACACCCAACATGGGACTTGAACTCACAACCCCAAGATCAAGAGTAAGACCCTCTTCCAGTTGAGCCAGCCAGGTGACCCTGTCTGCTGCCCATTTTGAAACTGGATTATTTGTTTATTGGGTGTTCAGTTGTATAAGTTCTCTATATATTTTGGATATTAACCCTTTATCAGATATGTCATTTGTAACTATCTTCCCCCATTTCAGAGGTTGCCTTGCAGTTTTGCTGAATGTTTCTTTTGCTATGCAGAAGCTTATTTTAACGTAGTCCCAATAGTTCATTTTTTGTTTCATTTCCCTGGCCTCAGGAAATATCTAGTAAGAAGTTGCTATGGCCAATGTCAAAGAGGTTACTGTCTGTATTCTCTAGGATTTTGATGGTCTCACATTTAGGTCTTTCATCCATTTTGAATTTACTTTTGTGTATGGTGTAAGAAAATGGTCCAGTTTCATTCTTTTGCATGTTGCTGTCCAGTTTTCCCAACAGCATTTATTGAAGACACTGTATTTTTTCTATTGGATATTCTTTCTTGCTTTGTTGAAGATTAGTTGACCATATAGTTGTGGGTCCATTTCTGGGTTTTCTGTTCTGTTCCATTGATTTACGTGCCTATTTTTGCGCCAGTACCATACTCTCTTGATCACTACAGCTTTGTAGTATAACTGAAGTCCGGAAATGTGATGCCTCCAGCTTGGCTTTTCTTTTTCTTTCTTTTTTTTTTTTTTTAAAGATTTTATTTATTTATTTGAGAGAGATAATGAGATAGAGCATGAGAGGGGGTAGGGTCAGAGGGAGAAGCAGACTCCCTGCCGAGCAGGGAGCCCGATGCGGGACTCGATCCCGGGACTCCAGGATCACGACCTGAGCCGAAGGCAGTCGCTTAACCAGCTGAGCCACCCAGGCGCCCATGGCTTTTCTTTTTCAAGATTGCTTTGGCTGTTGGTGGTCTTTTGTAGTTCCATACAAACTTTAGGATTGTTTGTCCCAGCTCTGTGAAAAGTGCTGGTGGTATTTTGATAAGGATTGCATTAAATGGGTAGATTGCTTTGGGCAGTATAGTCACTTTAACAGTATTTGTTACTCCAATCTATGAGCATGAAATGTTTTTCCATTTCTTTGTGTCATTTTCAATTTCTTTCATAAGTGTTTTATACTTTTCAGAGTATAGATCTTTTACCTCTTTGGTTAGGTATACTCCTAGGCACCTTATGGTTTTTGGTGCAATTATAAATGGGATTGATTCCTTGATTTCTCTTTCTGCTGCTTCATTATTGGTGTATAGAAATGCAACTGATATCTGTGCATTGATTTTATATCCTGTGACTTCACTGAATTGTGTATCAGTTTTAGGAATTTTTTGGTGTAGTCTTTCAGGTTTTCTACATAGAGTATCAGATTATCTGCAAGTAGTGAAATGTTGACTTCTTCCTTGCTGATTTGGATGCCTTTTGTTTCTTTTTAGTACCTGATTGCTGAGTGGTGAGAGTGGACATCCCTGTCTTGCTCCTGAGTATAGAGGAAAAGCTCTCTGTTTTTGTCCACTGAAGATGATATTAGCTGTGGGTTTTTTGTATACGGCCTTTATGATGTTGAAGTATGTTTCCTCTATCCCTACTTTGTTGAGGCTTTTTATCAAGAATATATGCTTTACTTTGTCAAATGCATTTTCTGCATCTTTTGAGAGGATCATATGGTTCTTATCCTTTCCTTTATTAAGGTGGGGTATCACATTGATTGATTTGCAAATACAGAACTACCCCTGCAACCTAGCAATAAATCCCACTTGATTGTGGTGGATGATTCTTTTAATGTACTGTTGGATTTGATTTGCTAGTATTTTGTTGAGAATTTTTGCATCGATGTTCATCGGGGATATTGGCTTGTAGTTCTCTTTTTCATCGAGGTCTTTGTCTGGTTTTGGAATCAGGGTAATGCTGGCATTGTGGAATGAGTATGGAATTTCCCTTCCATTTCTATTTTTTGGAACAGTTTGAGAAAAATAGGTCTTAACTCTTCTTTAAATGTTTGATAGAATTCACCTGTGAAGTCAACTGGTCCTGGACTTTTGTTTGTTGGGAGATTTTTAATTATTGATTCAATTTCTTTGCTGGAGATCAGTCTGTTCAAGTTTTTTTTTTTTTTTTTTAATTTCTTCCTGTTTCAGTTTTGGTAGTTTATGTGTTCCTAGGAATTTATCTATTTCTTCCAGATTGCCCAGTTTGTTCACATATAGTTTTTCATAATATTCTCTTAAAATTATTTGTATTTTTGTAGTGTTGGATGTAAGTTCTCCCCTCTCATTCATGATTTTATTTATTTGCATCCTTTCTCTTTTCTTTTCTTTTCTTTTTGATGAGTCTGGCTAGGGGTTTATCAATTCTATTTTTTTTTAAAGAGCAAGCTCCTCGTCTCATTGATTTATTCTACTGGATTTTTTTGTTCATTTGTTTCTGTATCATTTTTCTGCTCTTTATTATTTCCCTTATTTTTTCTGGCTTTAGGCTTCATTTGTTGTTCCTTTTCTAGCCCCTTTAGGTGTAAGGTTAGGTTGTGTATTTGAGATTTTTCTTGCTTCTCGAGGTAGGCCTGTATTGCTATATATTTCCTTCTTATGACTACTTTTGCTGCATACCAAATATGTTGGGCCATTCTGTTTTCATTTTCATTTGCTCCCATGTATTTTTAAAATTATTCTTTAATTTCCTAGTTGACTCATTCATTCTTTAATAGGATGTTCTTTTTTTAAGATTTACTTATTTGAGAGAGAGAGAGAGAGCGTGCATGCACAAGCAGGGGGAGGGGCAAAGGGAGAGGGAGAGAGATAAGCAGACTCCCCACTGAGCAGGGAGCCTGATGTGGGGCTCAATCCCAGGACACCAGGACCATGACCTGAGCCAAAGGCAGACCCTTAACTGACTGAGCCACCCAGACACCCCTTTAATAGGATGTTCTTTAACCCCCCTGTATTTGTGGTCTTTCCAAATTTTTTCTTGGGGTTAACTTGAAGTTTCATAGCATTGTGATCAGATGCATGGTATGATTTCAGTCTTTTTGTACCTGTTGAGGGCTGATTTGTGACCTAGTATGTGATCTATTCTGGAGAATGTTCCACATGCACTTGAAAAGAATGTGTATTCTGCTGTTTTAGGATGAAATGTTCTGAATATATCTGTTAAGTCATCTGGTCCAGTGTGTAATTCAAAGCTATTGTTTCTTTGCTGATTTTCTTCTTAGATGATTTGTGCATTGATGTAAATAGAATGTTAAAGTCCCCTACTATTATTGTATTATTATCAATTAGTTCCTTTTATGTTTGTTATTGTTTTATATATTTGGGTGCTTCCAAGTTGGGGGTGTAAATATTTACAATTGTTAGATCTTCTTGTTGGATAGACCCCTTTATTATGATATAGTGCCCTTCTTCATCTCTTGTGAGGGATGGGATGGCTGGGTGATAGACACTGGGGAGGGTATGTGCTATGGTGAGTGCTGTGAATTGTGTAAGACTGTTGAATCACAGACCTGTACCTCTAAAACAAATAATACATTATATGTTAAAAAAAAAAAAGAAGAAGATAGCAGGAAGGGAAGAACGAAGGGGGGGAAATCGGAGGGGGAGATGAACCACGAGAGACTATGGACTCTGAGAAACAAACTGAGGGTTCTAGAGGGGAGGGGTGGGGGGATGGGAAAGCCTGGTGATGGGTATTAAAGAGGGTACGTACTGCATGGAGCACTGGGTGTTAGACGCAAACAATGAATCATGGAACACTATATCAAAAACTAATGACGTAATGTATAGTGATTAACATAACATCATAAAACAAACAGTCTTTGGTTTAAAACCTCGTATGTCTGATATAAGTATTGCTACTCTGGCTTTCTTTTGACATCCATTTGCATGACAAATGTTTTTCCATTCCCTCACTTTCAAACTGCAGGTGTCTGTAGGTCTAAAATGAGTGTCTTGTAGGCAGCATGTCAATGGCTCTTGGTTTTTTATCCTTCTGACACCTATGTCTTTTGATTGGAGCATTTAGTCCATTTACATTCAGAGTAATTATTGCTAGATATGAATTTAGTGCCATTTTATCGCTTATTTTGTTGTTGTTTCTGGAGATTTTCTCTGTTCCCTTCTAGTCTTTTTCCCATTCAAAGAGTTCCCTTCAATATTTCTTGCAGGACTGGTTTAGTGGTCATGAACTCCTTTAGTTTTTGTTTGTCTGGGGAACTATTTCTCCTTCTATTCTGAATGATAGCCTTGCTGGATAGAGTATTCTTGGCTACAGATTTTTCCCATTCAGCACATCGAATATATCATGCCACTCCCTTCTGGCATGCTGCTAACCTTATTTGTCTTCTTTTGTAAGTTAAGGACTTCTTTTGTCTTGCTGCCTTTAACACTTTTTTTTATATTTTGCAAATTTAACTACAATATGTCTTGCTGTTGGCCTGCTTTGGTTGATTTTGATGGGAGTTCTCTGTGCTTTCTGGATTTGGAAATTTGTTTCCTTCCCCAAATTAGTAAAGTTTTTCAGCTATAATTTCCTCAAATAAACCTTCTGCCCCCTTATCTCGCTCTTTGTCTTCTGGGACTCCTCTGATATGAATGTTATTGTGTTTCATGGAATCACAAAGTTCCCAAGTCTACTTCTGTGATCCAGGATTTTTCTTTCCTTCTATTGTTCAGCTTTATTTTCCATAATTCTGACTTCTATATCACTTATTCATTCCCCTGCTTCTTCCATCCTTGTGGTTATTGCATCTAGTCAATTTTGAATCTTGGTTATTGCATTTTTCATTTTGGCTTGATTGGTTTTAAGCTTTTATCTCTGCAATAAGGAACTCCCTGGTGTCCTCTATGCTTTTCTCAAGCCCAGCTAGTATCTTTATGATTGATGCTTTAAATTCTGGATCAGGCATATTACTTATATCTGTTTTAATTAGATTCCTGGCTGTGGCCTTTTCTTGTTCTTTCTTTTGGGATGAATTCCTCCACCTTGGCATTTTGTCTAGGTCTCTTCTTCTGTGTGTTAGGAAAGCCTGTTACGTTTCCTGCTCCTGAGAGTAATGGCTTTATTAAGAAGATGTCATACACTGTCCAGGGCCTGACGCATCAGGAAGTGTCTCTGATGGATGCTGCATGCACTCTACTGCTGTGTTATGGCTGCTCTATCCCTAAGGTCAGTCCTCTGCGGGGTTTCTCCTTGCTTGCAGTGGGGAGCGTTTTGACCTTGGCCAGAGTTTGGTGACTCTTAACTGGGTGTGCTCTGATCTGCTTGTTAAAAGAGACCTGATGCTATTTCCACTAGAGCTAAAGCTTTGCACAACTTTATGGTCAGTAGATGTGGTGTGTGCAGGGGTTTGTGCTGGTCTTCAGGTGGAGGGGCCCACTGTACTGGTTCTCAGGCACATTTGCCTGGGAAAATCAGGACCAGCAGAGTGCAGGGTGGTGGAGCTTGGTGTAAGAAATTTAAGCAGCCTGTGTTGGCGCTGTGCTGTTTATTGAAGTTAGTTTATGCTGAGGTGCTGGGGAGGGAAATGGCACCCAGCCAGCTCCTTTGCCCCTGGAGACGGGAGTTTGTGCTTGCTGCTGTCAGGGAAGCCCTCCCAGAAGAATGAATAATTTCCCCTCATGCATTGTACGTGTTTTTCAGATTGCTGTTTTCCCACTGTGTCTGGGTTGCTTGCCTGCCTGAACCAGTGCACTGCACTTTGGGTTCTATCCCAGCCAGGTTGGCTGAGTTTTAAAACTCCAAACTTAAGGGACCTTGTGTGGCAGGGACCTGCACTCATCTTCTGCAGGAGGGTCTCTCCATGCTGGGACTGATGCAGGTTTAACCCAGAAGGGTGGTCCCACCAGAGTGCAGGAGCATGGGGTTTGGAGCAAAGTGCACTAAAGATCCAATGTCCAGGTTATGCACACTCAGCAGGTGTCTCTGTGCCTATGCTGAGGGGTGGGGGAGGGGAAATGGCACCTGTCAGCTCCTTGGTCCCCAGAGAGGCAATGCAATGCCACCTCTCTCAGATGCACTGCAAGAAGGGGCAACCATCTCTCCCAGTGTGTCTCAGGTGATTCACATATTGCACCCTCTGACCCCAGGTTACCTGCTTGCCTTTTCTCTACAGGAGTACTGTGGCACACTCAGGGCTTTATGCCAGCCACTCCATGGACCTCTAAAGCTCCAGTTTTTGAGCCCTCCTGGGTGCAAATATGCAAGAAAATCAGCCCCTCCTGTTTTCCCAGTCAATGGCTTTGGGGAATTGTTTTCCTTGTGTGATCCCTTGTGCACTCTTCTCTCTCTCTTTCGCCTCTCACTGTGACCAGGGCTCTCTCCCCTTCACAGCACTTGCTATCCTTTTCTCCCCCAAACCACATTTCCACACCACCTACCTTCCACGATGTGGCCTCCTCTCTCCTTCTAGTTGGGCAATTTGATTTATTAGTCCTCAGATCGATTTCTTGGGTATTCAGAATGATTTGATATTTATCTAGCTGTGTTCAAGGGACAAGGCAAGCCTAGGGTCCTTCTACTACTGTGCCATTTTAACTCCTCTGTATTACATTGATTGACTTGTGAATGTGGAACCACACTTTGCATCACAGGAATAAATTCCACTTGATCATATTGAATGATTTTTTAAATGTATTTTTGGATATGGTTTGCTAATAATTTTTTGAGGATTTTGCATCTATGTTCATCAGAGATATCGGCCTGTAGTTCTCTTTTTTTGTAGTGTCTGTATCTTCTTTTGGTATCAGGGTGATGCTGTCTTCATAGAATGAATTTGGACATTTTCCTTCCTCTTCTATTTTTGGAGTAGTTTGAGAAAAATAGGTATTAACTCTTCTTTAAATGTTTGATAGGATTCATCTGTGAAGATGTGTGGGTCTGGAATTTTGTTTGTTGGGAGTGTTTTGATGACTGATTCAATTGCATCACTGGTAAATGGTCTGTTAAAATTATTCATTTCTTCCTGATCCAGTTTTTGGAGGTTATATGTTTCTAGGAATTTATTCATTTCCTCTAGGTTGTCCATTTTGTTGGCATATAATTTTTCATCACATTCTCTTACAAGCCTTTGTATTTCTGAGGTATTGGTTTTTATTTCTCTTTCATTTCTGATTTTGTTTATTTGAATCCTCTCTCTATATATATTTTTTGATGAGTCTGCCTAAATGTTTATCAATTTTGTTGATCTTTTCAAAGAACCAGCTCCTGTTTTCATTGATCTGTTCTATTTTTTTTTAGTTTCTATATTATTTATTTCTACTCTAATCATTATTATTTCCTTCCTTCTGCTGGCTTTGGGTCTCATTTGTTCTTCTCTTTCTCACTCCTTTAGATGTAAAGTTAGGTTGCTTATTTGAGATTTTTCTTGCTTCTGGAAGTAGGCCTGTATTGCTATAAACTTCCCTCTTAGAAGCACTTTTGCTGCATCCTAAAAGTTTTGGATTGTTGTGTTTTCATTTTCATTTGTCTTTATGTATTTTTGGATTTCCTCTTTGATTTCTTCGTTGACCCATTCATTGTTTAGTAGCATTTTATTTAACTTTCATGTATTTATGGTCTTTTCAGATTTTTTTTTGTGTTTGGTTTCTAGTTTCATAGCACTGTTGTCAGAAAAGATGCACGTATATACATCTTTCAGAACTCAGTCATTTATTCACCACTTTTAAGATTGTTTACAATTCTGGATGCCACTGTGCTGTTTTTGTCTAATGTTTTCAGTAAAACTGAATGACTTTTAAGATTGTGGCAAAATGCTCAGAACACCCAAAGAGGTTAAGTATGGCTTTTTTTCCTTCTTGAGATGTACTTATATTTCCTGCTTTGGGGGGACAGAGCAATTTGTTTGAATGCTTTCTGAGAGGGAAAAATCATTGCCATTTATAATGTCCTGCTGTCATTCAAAAACTGTCCTGAGGAGGGTCCTTTATTGAAAAAATTGTTCCTGGTAAAAAGAATGCAAATTGGAAGCTTGGAGTTGGCTTCTGAGAAAACAGATGACAGAGGGGAAGGAAAATGGGGAAGCTTCTATTCTTGAGAAATCAAGAAGTCTGATAAGGAATGGAGTATTCAGAAAGAGGGTAAAAAAACTTGGGTAATTGCCAATAGGGAAGGAAATCTGGGGGTAAAATCAGAGATATTTAGAGGAAAATTTATGAAAAATTTCCAAAGAGTATGTAATGTCAATGCTCTTCCCCATCATTCCACAAAGGCCTTGATATGGCTGTGATATGCTGTATGTTTATTGCCAAATAAAACATATATATTACTGCAGAAGTTTTAATATCCAAGTAGCACTAAAATTTTTGTGTGTGTCACCAGGTTTCTGTGTTCCACACTTTTGGAAGCTCTTATTTTCAGGAAAAAGGGCTTTGAAGTTAGACAGGACTGGATTAGAAAGTTACACATGAAGGTGGTGAAACAGGTGAACAGTTAACAATCTTGTGTATAATAAGCCATTTTGCATTTCACAGCCTAAGATAATCCCTCAGTCCTGGATTATAGTATCCTTTACATATAGTTGCTGAATAGTACATGCCATTCCATGAAGAACATTTCCACTGTGCCTGTGTTAGCCACATATCAGTGTGGTGGGAAATATGCCAAGATACCTGGGATCCTCAGGCTATACATGGGGAATATAAGGCTGGGGGCAAAATCATTGATATTTCTATCTTATCTTTTTTGTCCACACACCTAAGTCCTGGACCGATTGTACATTTAGGAGCTTTGTGCTATGAGGGCTTATAATAACGGACTGTAAATGATTCACATTTACACTCACTGGACCATTGCAGACCGTATCAGTAGTGGAGTAGCGACCTCCAGTGGATATTGGAGGAAATTGTACAATCTTGGATTGTTTGGGAAGCCAGCATTTTTGGCTGGCTCATTTTACCATGTCTGGAAGGATTCCCTGAAGTCAGCATACAGTTGATGTCTGTCTCCAGAGGGTCAAAGAAATGAGCCTTCTGACATCAAAAGATACTTCACTTAGCATGCTTTGCTCTGCAACAAGAGTTTCAGGCATCAAGTCTAGGCACAATGGCATCCAGCAGAAAAAGAAGACAGCCCTCTCCCATACTTCTCTTTTGAGAAGCAAGAAAATCATTTTCAGAAATCTCCTGTCCCCAATTCTATTTCCAATTATATTTTCCTGAGCCTTAAAAAGATCTTTGTCCATTTGGGATATTAGTGATTGGCTTCCATCATCTTCCACCCACTAAATATCCAGCTTCTTTATTTGTGCCCTTTCGGACAACTCTAATCTGTGTTGGATGATGAGGAGACTATGGGGACAAAGTTTTTGTATTGGTTCTTGGGGTCCAAATAAAATAGACTTTTCCCAAATCTGCCTGTCAGGCACTGTGTTAGATTCTGGGATGCAAAAACGAGTGAGACAGAGTTCGTGATTTCTGCTAAAAGAGACAGAAAATAAAAAAGAAACTATAGCAAACATGTGTAAGTGATCTTTGAGATACAAGACATTCGGGATACTCTGACACCACACAGGATGGAAATCCCTCCTAGGTTAGAGTGGCCTCTAAAGGAAGAAATTTATAAGCTGAGACCCAAAAAGACAGTAAGAGACAGGCAGACAAGTGTGGAGGAACAAGTTTTCTCATAGTGGGAACACTGAGGTCCTGAAAGTCAGAAGAGTTTTAATCAGGAAAGGATGCTGTATTTTGTCAAATGCTTTTTCTGCATCAATTGAGAGGACCATATGGTTCTTCTCTCTCCTCTAATTAATGTGTTCTATCACATTGATTGATTTGCGAATGTTGAACCACCCTTGCATCCCGGGGATAAATCTCATTTGGTCGTGGTAGATGATCCTTTTAATGTATTGTTGGATCCTATTAGCTAGGATATTGTTGAGGATTTTGGAATCCATATTCATCAGGGATATCAGTCTGAAATTATCCTTTTTGATGGGGTCTTTGCCTGTTTTGGGGATTAAGGTAATGCTGGCCTCATAGAATGAGTCTGGAAGCTTTCCTTCTGTTTCTATTTCCTGAAACAGCTTCAGGAGAATAGGTATTATTTCGTCTTTGAATGTTTGGTAGAATTCCCCAGGGAATCCATCAGGCCCTGGACTCTTGTTTTTTGGGAGGTTTTTGATCACTGCTTCAATCTTGTTACTGGTTATTGGTCTCTTCGGGTTGTCAATTTCTTCCTGTTTCAGTCTTGGCAGCTTATAGGTTTCTGGAAGGCATCCATTTCATCCAGGTTGCTCAGTTTATTGGCATATAGTTGTTGATAATAATTTCTAGTAATTGTTTCTATTCCCTTGGTTAGTCGTGATCTCTCCCCTTTCATTCATTATTTTATTAATTTGGGTCCTTTCTCTTTTCTTTTGGATAAATCTGGCCAGTGGTTTATCAATCTTATTAATTCTTTCAAAGAACCAGCTTCTAGTTTCGTTGATCTGATCTACTGTGTTTCTGGTTTCTAATTCATTGATCTCAGCTCTAATCTTAATTATTTCTCTTCTAATGCGTGGCTTAGGCATCATTTGTTGCTTTTTTTCTAGTTCTTTAAGGTGTAGAGTTAGTTGGTGAATTCAGGATTTTTCTATTTTTTTGAGTGAGGCTTGGATGGCTATGTATTTCCCCCTTAGGACCACCTTTGCAGTATCCCATAGGTTTTGGACCGATGTGTTTTCGTTCCCATTGGTTTCCATGAATTGTTTAAGTTCTTCTTTGATTTCCTGGTTGACCCAAACATTCTTGAGCAGAGTGGTCTTTAGCTTCCAAGTGTTTGAATTTCTGCCAAATTTTTTCTTGTGATTGAGTTCCAGTTTTAAAGCATTATGGTCTGAGAATCTGCAGGGAATAATCTCAATCTTTTGGTATCGGTTGAGACCTGATTTGTGACCCAGTATGTGGTCTATTCTGGAGAAAGTTCCATGTGCGCTTGAGAAGAATGAGTATTCTGTTGTTTTAGGATGGAATGTTGTGTATGTATCTATGAGGTCCATCTGGTCCAGCGTGTTATTCAAAGCTCTTGTTTCTTTGTTGATTTTCTGCTTAGATGATCTGTCTATTGCTGAGAGTGGAGTATTGAGGTCTCCTACAATTAATGTATTGTTATCAATATGACTCTTTATTTTGGTTTAACAGCTGGCTTATGTAGATGGCTGCTCCCAAGTTGGGGGTGTAGATATTTACAATTGTTGTATCTTCTTGTTGGATAGACCCTTTAAGAATGATATAGTGTCCTTCTGTGTCTCTAACTACAGTCCTTAGTTTAAAATCTAATTCGTCTGATATAAGAATTGCTACCCCAGCTTTCTTTTGAGGTCCGTTGGCATGGAAGATGGATCTCCATCCCTTCAGTTTCAGTCTCGATGTATCTTTAGGTTCAAAATGAGTCTCTTGTAGACAGCATATGGATGGGTCCTGTCTTTTTATCCAATCTACAACCCTGTGCTGTTTTATGGGAGCATTTAGGCCGTTCAGGTTGAGAGTGATTATTGAAAGATACGAATTAATTGTCATCATGTTGCCTGTGAAGACCTTGTTTTTATAGATTGTCCCTGTAAATTTCTGTTGTATATCACTCTTGGGATCTTTCTCCTTTTATAGAACCCCCCTTAATATTTCTTGCAGGGTCAGCTTAGTGGTCACATATTCTTTCAGCTTCTGCCGGTCTTGGAAGCTCTGCATCTTTCCATCCATTCTAACTGACAGCCTTGCTGGATAAAGTATTCTTGGCTGCATGTTCTTCTCATTTAGTACCCTGAATATGTCTTGCCAGGCCTTTCTGGCTTGCCAGGTCTCTGTGGATAGGTCTGACATTATTCTGATGTTCCTCCCTCTGTATGTAAGGAATCTTTTCCCCTAACTGCCCTTAAGATGGTTTCCTTGGTTCTAAGATTTGCAAGTTTTACTATTACATGCCAGGGTGTTGGCCTGTTTTCCTTGATCTTGGGAGGGGTCGTCTCTGCCTCTAGGATGCGAATGTTTGTTTTATTCCCCAGATTAGGGAAGTTCTCAGCTACAATTTGCTCAAATATATCTTCTAGTCCTCTCTCTCTCTCCACCCCGTCTGGGATTCCAATGATTCTGACATTGGAACGTTTCATGGTGTCACTTATTTCTCTGATTCTATTTTCATGGATTCTGAGTTGTTTTTCCCTGGCCTCTTTTCCCTTTTTATCTTTTAAATTGTCTTCCAGGTCACTAATTCGTTCTTCTGCCTCACTTACCCTAGTTTTTAGTTTATCTAGATTAGATTGGATCTCATTGATAGCATTTTTAAGTTCTGCCAATTCAGCTTTCATTTCTGCCCTTAGAGACTCCATGTTGCCATTAACTGATTTCTCCATTCTAGCTATTGTCTTCACAATTGCTAGCCTGAATTCCATCTCCGACATCTTGGTTATATCTGAATCCATTTGTAAATCTGCGACATAAATCATAATCTCTGAGTCTTTCCTATTTTGGGGGTTCCTCCTCCTAGGCATTCTGTTGAGGGGTGGTTGAGGGAATGTATAGAGTCCAAATTATTGACCACAACCCAAGCAAGATGCACCTGTTTTCTAGGGACCTTAGGATTGTTGGCCTCTTGTTCTCCCAGCCTGTCTTCTGGGGGAGGGGCCTGCCACACTGTTACTCAGGGAACCCTGTTTGGGCAGAGCTGCCCTGCCCCCTGTGGCGGGGGATGGGCTCGTGGGAACTGCTTTTTGGGGGCTTTTGTTCTCTGGCAGCTTTCCGCATCTCTTCCGAGAGTCAGAGCAGAAGAGACCAATTCCAACCCTCTGCCTCAGAGCAGAGAGATCGCAGTCTGTTCTTCAGTGAGCTCTCCAAGCCGCAGTCTCTCCATTTCTGTCTGTGCTGCTATAAACTGCAGCGTCCTGGGTTGTGTATCCCTCAGCAGGGCTCCCAGTCCTCACCTCCAGTTTGGGGAACAAGGGCACGTCTCTGCCCTTTGTGCTTCTAAAACTGCCAGCTGCCCCCAGTTTGCATGTGGGACCTCGCCCCTCGGGGTTTCAGTCCCGGGAGCTGCGCTAAAGTCCTTTCCCCACCACTATTGGTCTGCAAGTCTGTGCCCAGTGTGGGAGGCTCTCGCTCCCCAGCGGGGTAGGATGCCCAAGACCAGGCTCACTCCCGCTGCCGTTTATCTGCTGCTATCTGCCCGTGGAATCACGGCTCCCCGCTTCCTACCTCGGAACCAACCGCCCGTGACATTCTCTTTGTAGAGATCCAGATCGTCTTACATCTCAGGCTGATTTCGTGAGTGTTCAGAGTGGTCTGGCAGATATCCAGCTCAATTCCCGGACAGTTGGAATAGGGTCCCCTACTCCTCTGCCATCTTTTTTTCTCTCCCTGTTGAGGGTTTTTATCATGAATGGATGTTGTAGTTTGTCAAATGCTTTTTGTGTGTCTATTGAAATGATCATATGGAGCTTATCTTTTCTTTCATTGATGTAATGTATTACATTGATTGATTTGCAAATATTGAACCACCTGGCAACCCAGGAATAAATGGCACTTGATCGTGGTGAATGATTTTTTTTATGTATTGTTGGATTTGGTTTGCTATTATCGAGAATTTTTGCATCTATGTTCATCAGGGTAATTGGCTTGTAGTTCTGTTTTTTAGTGGAGTCTTTATCTGCTTTTGATATCAGGGTAATGCTGGCCTCATAGAATGAATTTGGAAGTTTTCCTTCCTTTTCCATTTTTTTTGAATAGTTTGAGAATAGGTATTAACTCTTCTTTAAATGTTTGGTAGAGGGTGCCTGGGTGGCTCAGTCATTAAGCGTCTGCCTGTGGCTCAGGTCATGATCCCGGGTCCTGGGATCGAGCCCCGCATCAGGCTCCCTGCTCTGTGGGAAGCCTGCCTCTTCCTCTCCCACTCCCCTTGCTTGTGTTCCCTCTCTCACTGTCTCTCTCTCTTTCAAAATAAATAAATAAATAAAATCTGAAATAAAATCATGAAAGAAATTGAGGAAGACACAAAGAAATGGAAAAACGTTCCGTGTTCATGGATTGGAAGAACAAATATTGTGAAAATGTCTATGCTACCTAGAGCAATCTACACATTTAATGCAATCCCTGTCAAAATACCATTAACTTTTTTCAAAGAAATGGAACAAATAATCCTAAAATTTATATGGAACCAGAAAAGACCCCGAATAGACAGAGGAATGTTGAAAAAGAAAAGCAAAGCTGGTGGCATCACAATTCTGGATTTCAAGCTCTATTACAAAGCTGTCATCATCAAGACAGTATGGTGTCCCAGAGCCTCTGCCTGTCAGCATACATTATCCTACTGGTAAGTAAATGATCTTCTCTACTAGTCTTGTTTGGTATCCCTACTTTCTAATGCTTTGGGGAAAGCTTCAGGGGGTGAATTATATCAGACTGTAGCTACAGCTGTTATGCTTGCGCTATGTACCAGATTCTGTGCTAGATGTGCCACCAAATTCTGCCACTATCCTAACAGACTTGGAATGTAGCTCATATGATGCCTATTCAATAAGAGCTATGACTCAGAAAGGTCAGATAACTATGAATTAAAGTGTGCCACTCAGAACTTGGTCAGCCTATGGTTTTCTGTGCTACATGTTATAAATCATTGCTCAAATGTTAATTTTTAAATTTGTCTTCAGGAAAGGCCCACACAGGAATATTCTGGTAAGAATGGTAGTTACTGCTCATATAGAGTAGATTCAATTCAGAAGTTAGTTAAAGACAGTAGTAATGATCTTGTTTTATTATTACACAAAAAACAGTTATTTTTGTCATTATCATTACTCTAAACAAACATTTTTTGAGCACCTGTGAGCCAAGCACACTGTTAGGCAGTTTCCCATTTTGTTATCCCTGTAAGTCTTCAGAGCATTTATTCAGTGCAGTTATTCTCATTCCCAGTTGACAATGAGGGAATTTTAATGCTGAGTATTTAATGGCTTGCCCCATTTTAGTAGTATGCTGAAACTGGCTCACAATGGCTCTTAAGAAGCGATCCTATGCATCTCTTCCTTGAAATTTGTGATGGTAGAGTATTTTCACCACACAAATCAGAAAACTCTACAAAGCATGCACTCCCAGATCTCTCCTTCCTCTCTTGATTTTCAAACATTTACCAGCATACAAATGATCAAGTAAAATTCCAAGTCTAGTTTTTCCAGCTGCTAACTATATGACCCTGGGTTAGTTGCTTATCCTCTCTGAGCTTCACTTTCCTAATATTTAAAATCAATAATTCTCTGTATTGCCTATGTTGTTTTGTGGATTTAAATTTTTATTCTCTTGGATTTTGGGGTGGATCAAGCCAGTTCCTGAAATACAGTTAACACCCCTATAAATCATAGCTATTTTTCAATCTTCTCTAGAAAAATCTGTTCTAAAATAGACATTGTGCATTCAGAGGGTATGGAATAGTAAAATCACAGTAAGAGACTATTGTAGAGGAGGAGCTCTTGAAGCACTCATTTGACAAGTATTTGTCAGAACCATTTTCTTTAAAATGCATATTAATGGCTTTCCACCCCCTGTGGAAACAAGGGGTTGCTATTCAATAAATATAAAATTTCACTTAATACAAGATAAATAAGTTCTGGAGATTTGCTATACAATGTGGTACCTACAGTTAACAATACTGTACGGTATATTTGAATATTGTTAATGGGGTAAATCTCATCCTAAGTGTTCCTACCACAATAGAAAAAGAAAAAAAAAAAGAGAAAGAAATGTAGATTATAGTAATGTTTGCATAACTCTGTAAATTTAAATTGATTAAAATTCATTGCATTTTATGGTATGTAAATGATACCTCGATATAGCTGTTTTTTAAAAAAATGCATATTAATGGTATGCCACTTGCTAACCTCCTCCTTCCTGAGTTGGTCCAGGAATAGCCAAAGAAGTCCCCTTTTTCATAAAATTTTAGAATGACTGCAGAGCTGTCTGATTGTTCTGAATTAGAACATAATAAAAATAAATTCTTATTATCTTACAGAAATGATTAATAATTGCAGACAAAATATTCCTGAAAGTATAGATTACAGTTTTATTTACCATAGCATTTTGAACTGTTTTCAATGAGAGAGTTGGTCTGACCAATATGGTTTTCTATAATTCTAGAAATGTAACTCTGTGATCTAAATTTTATTTTTTTAAGATTTTACTTATTAGAGAGAGAGAGCACAAGCAGGTGGAGAGGCAGAGGGAGAGAGAAAGGGAGAAGCAGACCCCTGCTGATCAGGGAGCCTGACATGGGACTTGATCCCAGGACTCTGGGATCATGACCTGAGCCAAAGACAGATGCTTAACCGACTAAGCCACCCAGGCACCCCAGTGATCTAAATTTTAATTACTGTGTCACATACTACAGGTTGTTTAAAATAGCAAAAATTTGATAATTTTTCTTTTCTTTTGAAATTTCTCTTATTTTATGTAAGTCTTATGTATTCATTTTAGGATTAGAAAATAAATGTTTTATTTTTTATTTTTATTTTTTTGCTTTTTAAGTTTTTATTTTAATTCCAGTTAGTTAACATACAGTGTTATAGTAGTTTCAGGAGTGCACATGTCTGTGATGAGCAAAGGTGATATATGGAATTGCTGAATCATTATAAATGTTCTTTTTTAAATAAATAAATTCATAAGTATTTATTAAGCATCTCTGATGTATGTAGATATGTTTAAACAGAATAAGTAGGACGTATACACACAGTGACATATACACACATATACACTGACACAAACTGAATTCTATTAGATGTTTTGCTGCCAAAGGAGCTTTATTAAAATCTTTGTAGTGAAGGAACTTACTGCAGCATTCATGATAACTATAAAAATTGAAAACAAAAAGTGCCTAAGAATTGGAGACCTTTATATTTCTTGACCTGGGTGGTTACATTTGTATTTATTTGCATTAATTCATTTTTTTGTACACTTTTTATGATGTAGGAAAGATGTTGGAGTTCAGAGCCAACAGCCAAGAAAGAATTCTTGAGACGTCTTTGGAGCAAAAAAGTGGTTTTATGAGGACAAGACCCTGGGCAGAAAAAGCTACACTGGGGTCATGAGGAATAGCTGATTATATACTTTCAAGTTGGGAGGGGGTTAGGGATTGCATTAAGTCTCTAAGGTATTTTGGAAGCTAGGTTTCCAGGACCTTGAGGGGGTTAGCTATTGTCAGGAAAAGGTCATTTATTACTGTCTAATAAAACCTTAGTCATGAGACCCTTCAGATGTATATCAGTGGGTCATATGCTTGAGGAATGATTGCCAACATATATCTTGGGGGGTAGAGATAAAGGAAGTTTCCAAAGGAATTTTTATATGTTAAAATAGACTTGCAGGATCCTGGGTAGGGATAATATTAAACTAAGATTGCCTTTTGCCCTTAGCAAAGCATTAACATCGAGGCAGCTGAATTCCTAGAGGAATGTCACTCTGCCTGTTTCAAGGACTTGTCAGTGGGCTGTAAGTAGTAAGGAAATTTAATTTTTCTTTTTGCCTTTGTTTCCCACATCACTTATGTGTGTTATCCCCCACTACAAAGAAGAAAGAAAACCAGGAAGAACTAAATTAAATTAACATTGTTCATATCTGGAGGTGGAAAGAGGGAGACTTTTTCCTTTTTAAATTTATTTTGAAGTTTTTCTCTAATTTCATGTGTTTATTTCATAAGGTGAACATAATTCTCTCTGTGTGAAGAATGAATTGATCCCTCATCTAGAGGGAGAAGAGTTCTCATCTAGAGGGAGAAGAGTTCTGTCTTGTTTGTTTGCCTTCCTGAAAAAAACTTTGACCATAGCAAGAGCATTACTGACAATATAAAAAGCCACACTGAGAAAAGCTGGATGTTCATCTTTGCTTTGTCTTCCAATTTTGTCCAGATTGAGTGGTGCCATTCTGAACTATACTTTGCCCACCACAATCTGTTTCATGAAAGTTCTGATTACATAATTTTTTAAGTATTTTTTAAGTTTTTATTTAAATTCCAGTTAGCTAACATACAATGTAATATTAATTTCAGGTGTACAATATAGTGATTCAACACTTCCATACAACACCCAGTGCTCATCACAAGTACACTCCTTAATCCAGTTCACCCATTTAACCCACCCTCCCCCACCCACCTCCCCTCTGGTAACCATCAGTTTGTTCTCTACAGTTAAGAGTCTGTTTCTTGGTTTGAAATATATAAACTACCAAAATGAAAGGGGAAGAAATAGAAAACTTGAACAGACAGATAAACAGCAAAGAAATTGAATCAGTAATAAAAAAAACTCCCAACAAACAAAAGCCCAGGATCACATAGCTTCACAGGGGAATTCTACCAAATATTTAAAGAAGAGTTAATATCTATTCTTTTCAAACTATTCCAAAAAATAGAAATGGAAGGAAAACTTCCAAAATCATTCTATGAGGCCAGTATCCCTAATATCAAAACCCTGATATCAAAACCAGATAAAGACCCTACTAAAAAAGAGAACTACAGGTCAATATCCCTGATGAACATGGATGCAAAAATTCTCAATAAAATGCTAACATATAAACAATATAAATTGTAAAAACAATAAAATCCAACAATACATTTAAAAAATCATTCACCACAATCAAGTGGGATTTATTCCTGGGCTGCAAGAGTATTTCAATATTCACAAATGAATCAACATGATACACTACATAATAAAAGAAAAGATAAGAACCATATGATCTTTTCTGATACAGAAAAAGCATTTGACAAAGTACAGTATTCATTCATGATAAAAACCCTCAACAAAATTGGTTTAGAGGGAACATTCCTCAACATAATAAAGGCCATATATGAAAAACCCACAGCTAATACCAACCTCAATGGGGGGGGAATGAAAGCTTTTCCTTTATTGTCAGGAAAAAGACAGACATGACCACTCTCACCACTGTTATTTAATATAGTATTGGAAGTCGCAGCCTGAGCAGACAACAACAACAACAACAACAACAAAATAAAAGGCATCCAAATCAGCAAAGAAATAAAACTTTCACTATTTGCAGATGACATGATACTCTGTATAGAAAACCTGAAAGACTCTACCAAAAACTGCTGTAACTAATACACGAATTCAGTAAAGTCACAGGATACAAAATCAATGTACAGAAATCTGTTGCATTTCTATATGCCAATAATGAAGCAGCAGAAAGAGAGATGAAGTAATCAATCCCATTTACAATTGCACCAAAAACCATAAGATACTTAGGAATAAACCTACTCTGAAAACTATAAGGTATTTTTAAAATTTGATTTTATCATCATAAGAACACTTAATGAGATCTACCCTCTGAACAAAATTTTAAGGGTACAATGCATTATTGTTGACTCTAAGTAGAATGTTGCACATCAAATCTTTAGTTTATTCATCTTACTTAACTGAAACTTTATGCCTGTTGATTAATAACTCCCGTTTTCCTTCCCCTTAGCCCCAGCAACTGTCATTCCAGTCTTTGATTCTATGAATTTGACTACTTTAGATATTTCATGTGAGTGGAATCTTGCAGTATTTGTCTTTCTATGACTCGCTTATTTCACTTAGCATAAAGTCCTCAAGTTTTCTCCATGTTGTCGCATATTGCAGAATTTTCTTTTGAGATCTATCTATCATATTTTCTTTATTCATTTATCTGTGGATGGACATGTATGTTGTTTTCATACTTGGCCATTGTGAAAAGTGCTGCAATGAACAGAAGAGTGCTAATATGTCTTTGAGATCCGGTTTCAATACTTTTGGATAAATAGTCAGAAGTAGATTACTGGATCATATGACAGTTTTATTTTTAATTTTTTGTGGAGCCTCCATATTATTTTCCAAAGTAGCTTTTTCTTCTTTTCTACAAATAATTTTATGTTCTTTTTTTATGCCTCTAAAATATTGATTTATCTTTTTAATAACTAAGAGTAAGAAAGTACAACAAAAGCAAAAATTTAGAAATAAAACAATGTGTGTGGCTTCCCATATTCATATATTTTATAGATCACATATAAGGTTTAGCCTTAAAGGAGGACTTAAGCATAATAGTAAGTATTGTTATAAGTTTAAAGTAGTATAGAATAATCTTTGATTAAATTGTTGGTGGTAGGCAATGACGATGTTGTATTTCTCTCAAATCCTATAGTGGTACCCAAGGAATATGTTTCCCTGATAAAACCCTCTGACTTTGCACTCTGTGGATTTCAAAAAATAGAGTGTGTTACCAAGACAAAGAACATTATTTGCGCACATGTGAGCACACTTGGATGTGTGTTAAATATGTTTTATATATGCAAATACACATAGAGTTATCTACAAAGTGTATTAGAATTTTTAAAAAGGTAACAGAAACTAGAGCTAATATTATAAGCTTAATTAGCTGTGGCAAACTCTTGGCTAATATATCTGTTCTCCACAAGATCCTGGCAGTAGATAAGAGCACCCACATTTCATAGCCCTGAGGCTCAGTGATGTAAAGTGACTTGTCCTCAATTACATACCATAATCTCATTAAATCCAAAGACTGTCCTGGCTCTGACACATGTTCCTATCTCTAGTCAGCCTTTTCCTAGGATCTCTGACTCCTCCCGAATATTCTAGTACAAAGATAATTATGGAAAGTGACCATTTACTGGCCTTAAACATCACTCTGTTCTGAGTTTGACTGAAGAATATTTGCAGGGACACAGGCTCTTTCTGTGGCCCACCCACTCACATAGATTGCTTCAGTTTCATCGGGTTTGGGATCTGTAGCCTAGACCATCTAAGGAACTTGGATATGTCCCGGATCAGTTCTGTGGGTGCTCTAGGGTCTGTTCCAGGGAACCACATTGCTGTCTGCCAAGGAGGTAGAAAGGCCTTCATCAAATACACATGTCTACTCTAAAATCCAAAACATTTTTCTTTGAGGAACAAATGACCAGGGGTAAATTCCTGTGCCCTGCTATTTGCAATCTGTGTGAACCTAAGCAAGACATTTCACTGTTGGGAGGAAAATTTTTTCCTCTAATTTAGGTTCAAATGGTCAAGGCCTGTAAATTAACTGACAATAAATAGATCAAGAGAAAATACATGCATAAGCGGGAACACCCAATAATGAGTAACTCAATGAATAGCCAGAAAGGTATATATACCAACTTAAAAGGGAGAGAGGTTAGGACTTTAATGGGAAAATTATGGAAGGTTCTATCGGGTTTTTTGATGCTAATGATAATGGTAGTCTATCTCCTTCTCGGCTCAAAATTTCCGTGTGTGTGTGTGTGTGTGTGTGTGTGTTGTGTATCTGGAGAGGGGGTTATGAAAGTTGAATTCACACTTTCTGGTACTAAGGGTCAGTCTTCTTTTAATCAGGAAACTTCCTGGGAGGGACAGGTCAATAGCAGTTTTATTTTTGGTAGGTTCTGCTTAAATTTAAATAACGTTTCTTTATATGGCTGCTATCTGTTCAGATGTTTTCAATTTAAAATCATCTTTATACCACTTTGGTGGGTTGCTAATTCCTTCATAGCCATTCTGAACCTATTTCCTCATCTGTCATGTGGGGGGGGGGGACATTGCTTTGCAGATTGGATCTGAAAATTTCATGGAGCAATATACATAAAATACCTGACATGGTGGAGGGAGGGTGCCAATAAATGATATAGTTCCTTTCCCTCTTCCTCTTACTGCATATTCTATCCCTTGGCTTTGATTACCAGCCCCAGACCCATTATTCCTTGAATCCTGTCTGGCCTTAAATCATTGCTGCCTCAAGTCTCCTTGATCTAGCTACTCAGCTTCTGAAAACAGAAGGAAGATTTTGTGAACTCACAAGCAAAATTCCTGCTCACAGCTTCAACTTGGAAAGCAATTTCCTCCTTACACATTTCACCATAATTTACCTCATCTTTCTAGTTAAGACTCAAGGACATTTAGTGGGTGTCTATCATTAGCTGAGCTCTGTACCCTCCTTTATCTCCTACAGTTCCTGCAGCCAATATCTTACTGTCCCTGCCTCCCTCCACAGAAGCTTCTAGATGTTCCAGACTCCATCTCCTCCCTCAGTCCTTTGTACAAGGAGGACAATTTCCTTCTCTCCCTCAGTCCTTTATCTGCACTCTCACACCCAGAAACTAGATCACAAAGAGCCCTCCTCGGATGGTCACTCCTTAATAGTTCTCAGGAAGGTATAAATAACAATTGCTTTATGTTCTCAGAAAGACTTAAAAATATCCATTTTCCTCTGTTCTAGCACACCTCAGTGTTGGATGTACAGGCAGTGAGCCAGAGGATCTGGGGAGTGGCCTGTGGGATGAGAAACTGCTGAAAGTATGAAGAAGAGATGGCCTGAAAACCAGAGGGCTGGATCAGTGAGAAAAGAGGGAAAGGAATCAGGAGGAAGCACTTAGGAATAATTTGGAGCTGCCTACAGTCCACTCCAACTGGGCTTTAGCAACCAAGAAACTTGAGTCAGAATTTTTGTTCTCCCCTATGTGTCTTTTTGTCTTTGTGTGACCCTGGACTATTTCTTAACTTCCCTGGGTCTTAATCTCAACTGTGGTAATTGGAAGAATATTTTTTAGAAGAGCTATTATGATGATTGAAAGAGAGAAGATATGTAAAGTAGTTAATATAATGCATATCACCAGCTTACTATTACTTGTACTGAATCTTAATTTCATTTAAAAATATTTCATAACATTATATTGTGTTCTTAGTTTTTAATCTTAGAGCTATGATTCATTTTAAAAGATAATTTTTTCTTTCAAAAAATAAAAACATGTTAAGTTAAAGTACAGATTGTGCACAGATAAAGCAAAAACCAAAAGAGTGACACTAGAATGATTGAGATCAAGGAAAAGCTGCAGTAAATTCTTACATGTACTATAAATACTAGTTACTGTATGGAATGCCAAAGATAATGAGTCAGATATTTTTGCTTTCAAAAACTCACATCTTATTAGAAGGGTTTGCTTGGTACCTATACACAAAAGCAAAATATGTGGTGCCTACATCAATAATATCTTTGGTACTATGTCCACATTGGGCAAATGATTTTCTTATCAATGTTATACAATAATTAATTCAAAATTTAGTAGTGCTTAACAGGATTTAGACAGTGAACTGGATGCTGAATTTATAAAAAACAATGAAATAAGGTCCTTCCTTTCAAAGGTCTCACAGTCCAGGTGGGGAAACACATTCATTCAATGAATATTGACTGAGTGAATACTATGTGTCAGGGACAGTTCTATAATTAATACCACCCAGCTAGCTAGTAGTAGAGTCAGTCTTCAATTCTGGGTCTCTTGACTCCAACCTGCAATATGTTTTCATTTCTGGCTACCAAAACATGTCCCATAGCTCTTTTGGCTCTACTTAAAATCTGTTAAAGTCTCTAAAAAACCTTTTTCTGGTACTTCCTCACAGGGGAAACCTGGAGGTGAAAGCTCTGTCTAGCTGTGAGTGGTTCAAGGCTCTGAGCCAAGCCTTTCATCTTCCCTTTCTCAGATGACAACTGTTTCTGAGGCACTGATCTCTTTAGCACTGGACCCCACTGAAATGGCAGAAAGAGGTAACTTCAGCTTCATAACCCTTTATACTGGGTAAAACATCTGTCTTCCACAGAAGGGCCCAATATTGTGGCTCTCACTTCCCAAGTTCTCTGCTCCTTCTTAACACACACACAAGTCAGGATATGTACAAATGACCTGTTGGTTTTAGCACATTACTTATCTGAGTTTTGACTGAGAGTGACCTGGACCTTGATGGGGATGCTAAGGCTTGCTGTGTGTCTGGATTTTCAAAATGTGAATCCTTTTGAGGATAACTGTCTCATTGGGAATTACACATGCCACTACAAATGAAATAAGTAAAGTGTTGCCATAATAAGCAGAAAAATGATCACCTTAGTGTCAAGCATACTTAAGTGTAAAGTCCCATCTCCAGCACTCACTAGCTATTTACCCTCTCAGTATCATGGATACCTACACAAAACCCCATTGAGAAAAAAATTATATATATTATACATAATATATATTATATATAGTGATATATAATATATAATAAAATTATATATATAATAGTATAATGCACATCATTGGCTTACTATTACTTATACTGAAACTTAATTTCATTTAAAAATATTTTATAACATTATTTTGTATTTTTAGTTCTTAACCTTAGAGTTATATTTCATTTTAAAAGACAAATTTTATTTCAAAGGATAAAAACACACATATATATGTGTGTGTGTGTGTGTGTGTGTGTGTAAATTTGCATGGCACAGAATAGATAATCAAGAAAGGTTATGATTGACATCTTGGCTTTTTCCACAGTTTGGCTATTGTGGACATTGCTGCTATAAACATCAGGGTGCACGTACCCCTTCAGATCCCTACATTTGTATCTTTGGGGTAAATACCCAGTAGTGCAATTGCTGGATCGTATGGTAGCTATGGGTATTGAAGAGGGCACGTTCTGCATGGAGCACTGGGTGTTGTGCACAGGCAGTGAATCATGGAACACTACATATAAAACTAATGATGTAATGTATGGGGATTAACATAACAATAAAAAATAAAAAATACGCTAGGAAACTCTTCCAAAAGTAAATAAGAAACAAAACTTCAAAAGAAACCACAAATTGCTAGCTCAGAAGAAATTATCCGTGCATCTTTCTGATGAAAATAAAACACATTTAAATGTCTAAAAAAAAAAAAAGAAAGAAACCCTAAAGATCTCGTACCTCTGAAACAAATAATGCAATATATGTTAAGAAAAAAAAAAAAAGAAGAAGAAGAAGATAGCAGGAGAGGAAGAATGAAGGGGGGGAAATTGGAGGGGGAGACGAACCATGAGAGACTATGGACCCTGAGAAACAAACTGAGGGCTCTAGAGGGGAGGGGGGTGGGAGGATGGGTTAGCCTGGTGATGGGTATTAAAGAGGGCACGTTCTGCATGGAGCACTGGGTGTTATGCACAAACAATGAATCATGGAACACTACATCAAAAACTAATGATATAATGTATGGTGATTAACATAACAATAAAAAAATTTAAAAAAAGATGGGCGCCTGGGTGGCTCAGTTGGTTAAGCGACTGCCTTCGGCTCAGGTCATGATCCTGGAGTCCCGGGATCAAGTCCCGCATCTGGCTCCCTGCTCCACAGGGAGCCTGCTTCTCCCTCTGACCCTCCCCCCTCTCATGTGCTCTCTGTCTCTCTCATTCTCTCTGTCTCAGATAAAGAAATAAAATCTTTAAAAAAAAAATTTAAAAAAAGGAAGGTCATGATTTATTTGTTTATATTTCTCCCCACTCTCCTCTGAACATCTTGAAGACAGGATTTCTATATGATTCATCTCTGTGTCCTCCATACCTAGCACAGTACCTAACATATACTTGGTGTCAGTGTACTCTAGTTGATCAAATACATTCTTGTTCTCTTCCTCTGCAAGGTGATGTGATTCCATTTGGAAGTTCTTTTCAGAGCTTATACCCAACAGATCTATGGAAACTACTAGCATGCCTACAGAGAATTCATGTTTTCCTATATTACAATTTTTCACTTGCTTATTTTTATTTGAGGCTTTGATTTGAATGTGGCTAGATGTGGGCCAGATTTGTTTCTTCACATTCTACACTAGGCTGGGTGATAAATACACCTAACATTGCACAATAGAGGCAATATAACAATATTATCATTACCCAAAATGTTACTGAATCCTTTGTGAAAGTGTAGATTTTATCAAAATGGTTGCATGGAGTCATGACAAAACAAAATATGCTTTTTTCTGAGTTACTTTATGAAGTTTTATGCATGCCAAGGGGATTTAGTTTCCAACTATTTAAACAGTTGGTCCAAGGTTACACTGCTATTAACTGGTAGAAATGCGATTAGAATGCAGATCTATACTAGGATAAAGTTCTAGATTATTCATTATATAATGCAGAAGGAAAAAAAAAACAACACAGCAAACAGTTTGGGGAACATAGTGTTTTTAAGCAGGTGAGGATCTTATCTAAGCTTTAAATTCTGTATGCCACCAAAAATGCCATAACAAAAAACCAGCAGTCAATGAAATAATTCTTTAGATAAGTCATGGTAATAGTGTGAGAGCATAGGCTAGGGAGCCAGAAAAATTAACTCAAATCCCAACTCCACTCTAATTTTTGGTTTCCTTTCATATAACTGACATTAATAGCAAGATGTTATGAGAATTAAAGATGAAATGCTAACCTGGGGCCTAGTGCATAGACTTGTTCTCTATCAATGTTGGACGACCCATCCCTTTTTCTGATCCTAGGCAATGTTAAGCATTAACCCCCTTGACCATAGATAAAATTTCTGTTACAAAAGCTAGTTTGATGATTGTTCTTGTCTCTCTCCTTGTTGGTGAAGGTAAAAGATGAGAGTTAAAGTTCAAACAATTAGGAAATAATACTTAAGCAACATTAGTGAAATATTTAATAATAATTGCAAATCCAAACATTGGAATGCTGTGCTCTTAGAAATGATTTTACCATTAAACTATATATTCTTTCAATGTTATTCTAATAGGGGCATATTAACATGGTTATGTTGAGTTCAATTGGGATTGTATTAAATCTGTAAGTGAAATGTATAAATCTAGCAAGATATGTATAGGATCTACGTGTGGAAAACTACAAAACTCTGATGAAAAATCAAAGAAATAAATAAATGGAGAAATAGTCCATATACACATACAGGAAAACTCAATATTGTCAAGACATCTGTTCTTCCTAATTTGATTTATAGATTCAATGTAATCCCAATCAAAGTAACAGCAAGTTATTTTGTAGATACTGAAAAAATGATTTTATATTTATGTGCAAAGACAAAAGACAAGAGTTCTCAACACAAATTAGAAGAAGAAAGAAGCTGGAGGACTGACACTATCTAACTTCAAGGCTTACTATAAACCTACAGTAATCAAGATAGCGTAGCACTGGCAAAATAATAAACAAATAGATAAATGGAACAGAAGAGAGTCCAGAAACACATCCATACAAATATACAAAAATGATCTTTGATTAAGGAACAAAGGCAATTTAATGAAGAAAGTATAGACTTCTCAACAAATGGTGTTGGAACAACTGGAACATCTACATGCAAAGTAAATAAATGTAGACACAGATTTTACATCTTTCACAAAAATTAACCTAAACTGGACCATAGATCTAAATGTAAAACACAGAACTATAAAACTCCTAGAAGATAACATAGGAAAAAATCTAGGTGACCTTAGGTTTGGCAATCATATTTTAGATACAGTACCAAATGTGCAACCCATGAAAGAAAGAACTGATAACTTAAACTCAATTAAAATTAAACACTTGTGCTCTGCAAAACACACTCTTTTTCCTTTTTTTAAAGTTTTTATTTAAATTCCAGTTAGTTAACATACAGTGTAATATTAGTTTCAGGTGTACAATTTAGTGATTCAATACTTACATACATCACCCAGTGCTCATCACAAGTGCACTCCTTAAACCCCATCACCTATTTAATCCACTCCCCCCATCTAACCCCCCACTCTGGTAACCATAATTTTGTTCTCTGTAGTTAGGAGTCTGTTTCTTGGTTTGCCTCTCTCTCTCTCTTTTTTCCCTATGATGATTTGTTTTGTTTCTTAAATTCCACACGAGTGAAATGATATGGTATTTGTCTTTCTCTGACTGACATATTTTGCTTAGCATAATACTCTCTAGCTCCATCCATGCCATTAAAAATGGCAAGATTTCATTCTTTGTGATGGCTGAGTAATATTCCAGTGTGTGTGTGTGTGTGTGTGTGCGCTGATGTGAATGTTATATATATGTGTGTGTGTGTGTGTGTGATATATATCTATACCACATCTTCTTTATCCATTCATTAGTCAATGGACACTTGGGCTGTTTCCATAATTTGGCCATTGTAGATAATGCTGCTATAAACATTGGGGTGCATGTATCCTTTTGAATTAGCATTTTTGTATTCTTTGGGTAAATACTTAGTAGTGCAATTGCTGGATAGCATAGTTCTATTTGCAAAACACACTCTTAAGAGAAAAAGACAAACCAGATCTGTAAAATACATATCCAATTAAGGACTGGCATCTAAAATATACAAAGAAAAAACTCAACAATAACAAAACAAACAACCTAATTAAATATGGGCAAAAGATTTGAACAAATATCTCATAAAACAAGATATACAGATGACAAGTAAGCATGTGAAAAGATGCTCAACATCATAATTATTTAGTGAATTGCAAATTAAAATAGTAATAGGAAACCACTACAAACCTACTAGAATGTCTAAAATCCAAAACACTGCCAAATGCTGGCAAGGATGAGGAACAAAAGGAATTTTCATTCATTACTAGTGGAAATGCAAAATAGTACAGCCAATTTGGAAGACAGTTTGGCAATTTCTCACAAAACTACACATAACCATAGAATATGATCCATTAATCAAACTCCTTGGCATTTGCCCAAATGAGTTGAAAATAATATCCATACAGGAGAGAGGCTAGGAAGATGGTGGAATAGGAGGATCCTAAGCTCACCTCATCCCACAGATACAACTAGGTAACACTCACATCAACATAAATAAACCAGAAAATGATCTGAAGACTGACAGAACAAACTGCACAACTAAAAGTACAGAAGAAGTCACATCAGAGAAGGTGGGAAGGGTGAAGACATGGTTTGGGAGAAAAATGGACCTTGGGTGTCCATGGTGGGGAGGAAGCCAGTGGTGCAGAGAAGGGCAAGAAACACACTATCACACTGGGGATCCTGCATGGGGCAGACAAATCCCCATAATATTTAGCTTTGAAAGGGAGAAGGGCTGAATTTCATGAGTTCTTACGACCAGTGGAACTTAAAGCCTGGAATTTTAAAAATCTGCAGGATCTGCTCTAGGAGAGCCCTGAGGGCAACAGGAAGCTGAGTCCCCACCCTTGAAGAGACAGTAGGACAAACAGTCCACAGAGATACAGACTGGAAGCAGCAATTTGAAAAACGATGGGGGCAGACAGGAGGGAGAATGATTTACTCATCTCAGAGTGTGGTCCAGAGAGGCAGGGATCATGGGGAGACTCCTCCAGGAACAAAGTAGCTGGCACATGCCATTTTCCTCCCCAACACACCCAGCATAAACACAAAGCCACCTGTGGGAACTCGCATGGTGCCCACACTCACTACCTTATACCAAAACCTGCCCCTTGTGCTTCTGTGGATGCACCCTTCCCAGTCACACTTGCCTCAGTTCCAGCACTGTGGACCCCTCCCCCAGAAGAACTGCACAAACCCAACCAACACCTCATCTCCTGACCCATACGTTTTGTGGGAATTCAGTTCTGGTGGTGGTGGTGGCAGGTCTCACTTAGCAAACAGACTGGTGCATACCTTGTTAAAACACATGCCACCCTCACCGGGAACCAAACACAGCTCACAGCAGGCAAAGAGAGCCACTGTAGACAACTGGACTGAAGGAAAAAGCAGCCAGAACTCTACAGAAGGGCACATACAACACACATACAAGACACTCCCTGAAGTGCCAAGTCCTGGGGAACAGGGGATACTGTACTGCAGGGCATTATAGGACCCCTTCTTCATAAGGCCATTACCTTCAAGAGCAAGAGACGTAGCTGACTTTTCCAAAATAGAAACAGAAGAGTTAGAAAAAATAAGGAGACAGAAGAATATTTCCCAAATGAAAGAACAGGACAAAATCACAGCAAGAGACCCAACCAAGACAGATATAAGTAATATGCCTGATAGAGAATTTAAAGTAATGATCATAAAGATACTCACTGGACTTGAGAAAAGAGTAGAAGATATCAGTGAGAAATTAACAAAGAGATTAAAAAGAGGCAATCAGAGATGAAGAACACAAAAACACTTGATAGAATAGAGGGGATGCTAGATGAAGCAAATGAATTAATTAATGACCTGGAAGAGAGAGTAATTAAAAGTAATCAAGCTGAGCAAATAAAAGGAAAAAATTATGCAAAGGAAGAATAGTCTTAGGGAACTCAGTGGTCAATCAAGCATAATAACATTCACATTATAGGTTAAAGAAGATGTGGTATATATATACACTGGAATATTATGCAGCCATCAAAAGGAATGAGATCTTGCCTTTTGCAATGACGTGGATGGAACTGGAGGGTGTTATACTGAGCGAAATAAGTCAGTCAGAGAAAGACATGTATCATATGACCTCACTGATACAAGGAATTCTTAATCTCAGGAAACAAACTGAGGGTTGCTGGAGTGGGGGTGGGGTGGGAGGGATGGGGTGGCTGGGTGATAGACACTGGGGAGGGTATGTGCTATGGTGAGCGCTGTGAATTGTGCAAGACTGTTGAATCACAGATCTGTACCTCTGAAACAAATAATGCAATATATGTTAAGGAAAAAAAAAGAAGATAGCAGGAGGGGAAGAATGAAGTGGGGGAAATGGGAGGGGAAGACGAACCATGAGAGACTATGGACTCTGAGAAACAAACTGAGGGTTCTGGAGGGGAGGGGGGTGGGAGGATGGGTTAGCCTGGTGATGGGTATTGAGGAGGGCACATTCTGCATGGAGCACTGGGTGTTATGCACAAACAATGAATCATGGATCACTACATCAAAAACTAATGATATAATGTATGGTGATTAACATAACAATAAAAACATTTTTTAAAAAATTCACATTATAGGGATCCCAGAAGGAGAAGAGAGAGAAAATGGGGAAGCAAATTTATTTGAAGAAATAATAACTGAAAACTTTCCTCATCTAGGGAAGGAAACAGATATCCAGATTCAGGAGGCACAGAGATTCCCCAAAAAATCAACACAAAAAGGTTTACAACAAGACACATAGTAATCAAAATGGCAAAAAGTAGTACTAAAGAAAAATTTTTAAAGCAGCCAGAGAAAAGAAGACAGTTACATACAAGGGAAGGCCAATAAAGCTATCAGCAGATCTTTCACCACAAACTTTGCAGGCCAGAAAGGAGTGGATGATATATTCAAAGTGCCAAAAGGGACAAATCTGCAGCCAAAAATACTCTATCCAGCAAGGTTATCATTCACAATAGAAGGAGAGATAAAGAGTTTCTCAGACAAACAAAAACTAAAGGAGTTCATGACCACTAAACCAGCTCTACAAGAATTATTAAAGAGGACTCTTTGACTGGATGAGGTGCCTGGGTGGCTCAGTTGGTTAAGCGTCTGCCTTCAGCTCAGATCATGATCCTGGGGTCCTTGGATCGAGCTCCACATTGGGCTCTCTGCTCAGCAAGGAGTCTGCTTCTCTTTCTCCCTCTGCTCCTCCCCCCACACACTCATGTACTCTCTCTCTCTCTCTCTCTCTAATAAATAAATAAATTCTTTTAAAAAGAGGATTCTGGGGCTCCTGGGTGGCTTAGTCGTTAAGTGTCTACCTTGGGCTCAGGTCATGATCCCGGGGTCCTGGGATCGAGCCCCGCATCGGGCTCCCTGCTCAGCGGGAAGCCTGCTTCTCCCTCTCCCACTCCCCCTGCTTGTGTTCCCTCTCTCGCTGTGTCTCT
>NC_058419.1:82666886-82698683 GCF_002201575.2 Neomonachus schauinslandi
CCCTCTCCCACTCCCCCTGCTTGTGTTCCCTCTCTCGCTGTGTCTCTCTCTACAAATAAATAAATAAAATCTTTAAAAAAAGAAGATTCTGAGTAGAAAGGAAAGACCATACGTGAGAGCATGAAAAGTAAACAACACAAAAGCAGTAACTATTTCTGTAAAAATCAGTCAAGGGATTCATAAAATAAAACAATGTAAAATACGACACCATATACCTAAAATGTGGGGAGGAGAGGAGTAAAGAATGGATTCAAACTTAAGTGACCATCAACTTAATATATACTGCTATATGCAGAAGATGTTATATACAAACCCAACAGTAACTACAAATCAAAAACCAGGAATAGATATGCAAAGAATAAAGAGAAAGGAATCCAGGTATACCACTAAAGAAAGTAAAAAAAAAAAAAAAAAGAAAGAAAGAAAGCAAGAGAAGAAAGGATCAGAAAAAAAAACTACAAAAACAGCAGCAAAACAAGTAACAGAATGGAAATAAATACATATCTATCCATAAGTAATTTGAATGTAAATGGACTAGATGTTCCAATCAAAAGACATAGGGTAACAGAATGGATTAAAAAAAACAAACAAACAAAAAAACAAGACTAATCTCTATGTTGCCTACGGGAGATTCATTTTAGACCTAAAGACATCTGCAGATTGAAAGTGAGAGGATGGAGAAACATCTATCATGCAAATGGATGTCAAAAGAAAACAAGAGTAGCAATACTTATGCTGGACAAAACAGACTTAAAACAAAGATTGTAACAAGGAACTAAGGGCACTGTATAATAATAATGTGGACAATCCAACAAGAAGATATAACAATTGTAAATATTTATATACCCAACATGGGAGCACCCAAATATATAAAACCATTTATAATAAACATAAAGGAAACAATTAATAGTAATACAGTAATAATAATAGGGGACTTTAACACCATACATACACTGAAGGACAGATCATCCAAACAGAAAATCAGCTAGGAAACAGTGGCTTTGGGTGACACACTGGACCAGATAAATTTAACAGAAATATTCAGAACATTCCATCCTAAAACAGAATACACATTTTTTTCAAGTACACATGGAACATTCTCCAGAATAGATCACATATTAGCCCACAAAACAAGTCTAAACAAAGTAGAAGATCGAAGTCTTATCATGCATTTTGTTTTTTACCACAATGCTTTGAAACTAGAAATCAACCACAAGAAAAAATCTGGAAAGACGACAAATACATGGAGGTTAAATGAGATGCAACTACATCAAAAACTAATGATGTAATGTATGGTGATTAACATAACATAATAAAAAAATAAATAAAATAAAATCAATGAGAAAATGAAAAAAAATGAGATGCAACTAAATGATGAATGGGTCAAAGAAGAAAACAAAGAAGAAATAAAAAAATTACATGGAAACAAGTGAAAATGAAACCATAACAGTTCAAAATCTTTGAGATGAAGCAAAAGCAGTTCTAAGAGGAAAGTTTATAGCAATACAGGCCTACCTCAAGAAGCAAGAAAGATTTCAAGTAAACAACCTTACTTTACACCTAAAGGAGCTAGAAAAAGAACAACAAACAAAACCCAAAACAAACAGAAGGAAGGAAATATAAAAAACTAGAATAGAAATAAATAATATAGAAACTAAAAAAGCAATAGAACAGATCAATGAAACCTGGAGCTGGTTCTTTGGAAATAATTAATAAAATTAATAAATTTCTAGCCAGACTTATCAAAAAGAAAAGAGAAAGGACCCAAATAAATAAAATCACAAATGAGAGAGGAGAAATAACAACCAACACCACAGAAATACAATCTAAGAGAATATTATGAAAAACTATATGTTAACACATTGGATAACCCAGAAGAAACTGATAAATTTCTAGAAACATATAAATTACTGAAACTGAAACAGGAAAAAATAAAACACTTGAACAGACTGATAACCAGTAAAGAAATTGTATCAGTAATCAAAAAATTCCCAACAAATGAAAGTCCAGGACCAGATGGCTTTACAGATAAATGCTACCAAACATTTAAAGAAAAGTTAACACCTATTCTTCTTAAACTATTCCAAAATATAGAAAAGGAAGGAAAATTTCCAAATTTATTCTATGAGGCCAGCATTACCCTGATACCAAAACCAGATAAAGACTCCATTAAAAAAGAGAACTATAGGCTAATAACCTGATTAACATAGATGCAAAATTTCTCAATAAAAAACTAGCAACCTGAATCCAACAATACATTGAAAAAATTACTCACCATAATCATGTGGGATTTATTCCTGGGATGCAAAGGTGGCTCAATATTTGCAAATCAATCAAAATGATACATTATATCAATAAGAGAAAAGATAACCATATGATCATTTCAAAAGATGCAGAAAAAGCATTTGACAAAGTACAGCATCCATTCATGATAAAAACCTTCAAATAAAGTAGGTTTAGAGGGAACATACCTCAAAATAATAAAAGCCATATATGAAAAACCCACAGCTAACATCATCCTTAAAGGGGGAAAAACTGAGACCATTTCCCCGAAGGTCAGGAACAAGACAAGGATGCCCACTCTTACCACTTTTATTCAAATAGTACTGGAAGTTTTAGCACTGCAATTAGACAACAAAAAGAAATAAAAGGCACTTAAATTTGTTAGGAAGTAGTAAAATTTTCACTATTTACAGATGATATGATACTCTATCTAGAAAACCCAAAAGACTACTAGAACTGATAAACAAATTCAATAAAGTTGCAGGATACAAGATCAATGTACAGAAATCTGTTGCATTTCTATACAGTAATAATGAAGCAGCAGAAAGAGAAATTTAAAAAACAATCTCATTTACAATTGCACCAAAATAATAAAATATCTAGGGATAAACTTAACCAAAGGGGTAAAAGACCTGTACTCTGAAAACTATAAAACATTGATGAAAGAAATTCAAGATTACACAAAGAAATGGAAAGACATCCCATGTTCATGGATTTGAGATATAAATATTGTTAAAATGTCCATACTACCCAAAGCTATCTACAGATTTAATGCAATCCATACCAAAATACCAAAAGCATTTTTCACAGAACTAGAACAAACAATCCTAAAATTTTTATGGAACTATAAAAGACCCTGAGTAGCCAAAGCAATCTTGAAAATGAAAAACAAAATTGGAGATACCATAATTGCAGACTTCAAGTTATATTAGAAAGTGGTAGTAATCAAAACCATATGGTATTGGCATAATGATAGACACATAGATCAGTGGAACAGAATAGAAAGCCCTAGAAAGCCCATAAATAAACCCACAATTGTATGGTCAATTAATCTTCAACAAAGGAGACAAGAATATGCAATAGGAAAAAGTCTCTTCAACAAATGGTGCTGAGAGAACTGGAGAGCTCCATGCAAAAGAATGAAACTGAACCACTTTCTTACACCACACACAGAAATAAACTTAGAATGGATTAAAGCCCTAAATATGAGATGTGAAACATAACAATCCTAGAAGAGAACATGGAAAATAATGACTCTGACATCAGTAGTGGCAATATTTTTCTAGATATGTCTCCTCGCAAGGGAAATAAAAGCAAAAATAAACTATTAGGACTACATCAAAACAAAAAGCTTCTGCAGAGTGAAAGAAACAATCAATAAAACTAAAAGATAACCTACTGAATGGGAAAAGATATTTGCAAATGATACATATGGTAAAGGGTCTGTTTCCAAAATATATAAGGAACTTATACAAATCAACACCCAAAAACCAACTAATCTATCTTAAATATTGGCCAAAGATATGAACAGACACTTCTCCAAGGAAGACATCCAGATGGCAAACAGACACATGAAAAGATGCTCCATATCACTCATCACCAAGGAAATGCAAATCAAAACTACACTGACATACTACCTCATACCTGTCAGAATCACTAAAATGAAAAACACAAGAAACAACTGTTGGTGAGGATGTGGAGAAAAAGGAACACACTCTTACACTGTTGGTGGGAATGCAAACTGGTGCAGCCACTGTGGAAAACAGTATGGAGGTTCATCAAAAATGCAAAAAATAAAACTACCCTACAATCCAGTAATTGCACTACTGGGTATTTACCCCCAAAATGCAAAAACACTAACTCAGATGAATATATGCATCCCTATATCTATTGCAGCATTATTTACAAAAGCCATTTTATGGAAGCAGAGCAAGTGTCCATGGATAGGTGAATTGATAAAGAAGAAGTGGTGTATATACATATATATGTACAATGGAATATTAGTCAGCCATAAATAAGAATGAAATCTTGTCATTTGAAATGACATGAATGGAACTAGACAGTATTATAGTGAATGGAATAAATCAGTCAGAGAAAGACAAATACCATGTGATTTCACTCATATGTGGAATTTAAGAAACAAATGAGCAAAAGAAAAAAAGGAGAGGGGGAGAGACAAATCAAGAAATAGACTCTTATAGAGAACAAACTGATAGTTATCAGAGGGGAGATGGGTTGGGGGGATGGGTGAAATAGGTGATGAGGAGTAAGGAGGGCACTTGTCACGACGAGCACTGGGTGATGTATGGAATTGTTGAATCACAATATTGTACACCTGAAACTAATATAACACTGTATGTTAATTATACTGGAATTAAAAAAACACACACACACAAAATGATATCACCTCACACCTGTCACAATGGCTAAAATCAAAAATACAAGAAACAAGTGTTGGTGAGGATGTAGAGAAAAAGGAACACTCATGCACTGTTGGTGGGAATACAAACTGATGCAGCCACTGTGGAAAACAGTATGGAGGTTCCTCAAAAAGTTAAAAAACAGAACTACCCTACAATTCAGTAATTGCACTATTGGGTACTTACAAAAAAAAAAAAACCCACAAAAACGTTAATTCCAAAGGATAATGCACCCCCATGTTTATTGCAGCATTATTTACAATAGCCAAATTATGGAATCAGCCCAAGTGTCTATCAAGTAACTAATGAATCACTGAACAATATATCAAAAACTAATGATGTTCTATATGTTGGCTAATGGAATTTAAAAAATAGATGAATGCATGAAGATGTGGTATATATAAACAAAATGATTAGCTTTTAACATATCTCCTTAAGTAGTTTTTACTTGTTTTGCTGTAGAACAAGTGAACAAATATGTGTCTGATTATTTAACATTTAACATTATTTTAAATATTTAACATTATTTAACATTATTTTAAACTGTAAAGATATATTTTATCAAGTTTATACTGACAAAACCAAGAATGTGAATTAAAAGATGAAAGTAATGGTCATGTACAAATGAATACTTCAACCTTAGCAAGGAATGGACAGCTCTCTTCCTATTCTACATTTTGAGATACCCCTGCTCTGTCCATTTCTCTGGCCCACTTCCCCTGTGCCCCTCCTTAGCATTCCCACTATAGTTTGTACCCATTTATATTTCAGAGTCTACAGTTTGTTTGTTTTTATTTGTCTGCTTCTAACATAAGGTTATGAAATCCATGATTATGACAAACAATGTTTCATTGGTCTTTGAATATCCAGGGCAAAGAACACTTATGTCAATATGGTGGACAGAACTATCTGCTATCATAATAAATTAATATTTTATAGACAACACAGATAGGAAAAATGCACACTTGTAATAGGGACTTGATATAGTGGATGCTATTTTTGTAGGTATAATTTCTATGACTTTTGAGATTAGCTTTCAAGCAAACTTTTTGGGAACTGTGAGGCTTTCTGGGATAATCTCATTAACAAAAAAATTTTAGCAGCCCCACCAGCTATCTAGCAAAATTCTCATTATAAAGCCTGACTTAGCACAGTGTTTTTAACAGCACCTCAGTCATGCATGTGATATAACTTTAAGATTTACAAGATATGCTCAAAATTCACATTAGTATTTCTTAATGTTTTCATTTATATTGTATCATCTTTTACTCAAACTCAATTTAAAGGAAATTTTATATCAGTACTGAAAATACAAAACATGCATTACATGCTATGGTAAATATTTTTAAAAATTAATTTCACGAGTGACAGGGGCCAAACCATGGTGGAGAAGGCTCAAAAGAGTGTAAAGATTGCTCCTGAAGAAGTTGTGTATGTAGAAAGTGAAATCTGGGGTGATGTAACTGTAAGATCTAGGACAGCGATCCACTCTAAAGCACAAATTATTGCAGAAGCCAAGCCAATAGTGACTGGTGAAGGTAACCTAACAGAAGAACAGGTGCTTATCATAAATGCTCACCCTGATAATATCACCCCTAATGCTAAAGACCCATAACTGAAACCTATGATCATTGGCACCAATAATGTGTTTGAAATTGGCTATTATTCCCAAGCCATGAAAATGGGAGATAGTAATGTTATTGTATCAAAAGCATATGTGAACAGAAATGTAATATTGACAAGTGGTTGCATCATTGCAGTTTGTTGCAACCTGAATATGTTTGAGGTCATCCCTGAGAATAGAGTGATCAATGGTGCAGACTGCCTTTGTGGTGTGCAGACTGAGCAATCACAGCCCCAAATACTACAGCTGGATTTCCTGATAAAAATCTTGCCAAACTACCACCACCTAAAGAAGACTATGAAAGGGAGCTCAACTCCAGTAATGTGTGAAGACAACAGTGAGATACCTCCTAAGGACTTGGTAATAAGATACCCCCCGAGAGTAAAACTAATTAAATCAACATGTGGTGAGGAAGTATCAGTTTATCAAGACTTGCAGTGGTTCGGGAAGAACATACCTTGAGACTCACCACTTTGGGCACTAATTGCAAGCTTAACTGAACCATCCTTTGATTTGCTAATATGGCCTCCACACTAAAATTCAGGGAAAGAAGGAACTCTGGATGAGAGCACCAGAATTCCATTCTGCACACAGTACATTTAGAGAAGCTTTCTGATTTATACATTAGTCTTATATGAATTTACTTTGTATAGCTCAGCCCCCAAGTCTGTCAATTTAGTCTATGAATTCTAAATATTCTGATAAAATAGTTTCTGACCCTTTAGGACAAAGAACAAATCAAACCTAGACTGTATTGTGCAAACTTCACTCTGTGGGGCTTCTCCATAGACAGGCTACCAGCCTTCTCTTATTAACAATCTCTATCTTACTGAGACTGAACTCAAACTTCATCACAGACATTCTAGGGAGTTATGCTAAGTGGTAGGACAAACCCTGACATGCTTGTGACATAAAAAGTAGCAACTGGCAGGAAGAAGAAAGAAACCATTTTATCATAGTGTCTTACTGCAATATGGTGATAGCTCTTGGGTCAAGATGATAGATTTTCACCAGTTGAATAGTATCAAGTTTAGAGAAGTTACTTTACACTGCTCTCTTATTCATCAGTGAACACACACTATACTAATTATCTATGCTGCATAGAAAATCGCATCCAAATGTAGCAACTTAATACAGTGAACATTTATTATCTTACACAGTTTTGGAAGGTCAAATCTAGGAATGATGTAGCTGGTGGTTCTGGCTCAGTGTGTCTCATGAAGTTCCTCTCAAGAAGTCAGTCAGACCTGGGCGCCTGGGTGGCTCAGATGATTGAGCGTCTGCCTTCGGCTCGGGTCATGATCTCAGGGTCCTGGGATCGAGTCCCACGTCAGGCTTCCTGCTCCTTGGGAGCCTGCTTCTCCCTCTGCCTCTCTCTCTCTCTCTGTCTCTCATGAATAAATAAATTTAAAAAAAATCTTAAAAAAAAAAAAAGAAGTCAGACCTGCCTGCAGTCATCTGAAGACTTGACTGGGGCTGGATAATCCACTGGCAGGAGGCCTCGGTTCCATACCACGTAAGCCTCTCCACTGGACTGTTGGGTATCCTCATGACATGGCAGCTGGTTTCCCTCAGCTTCCTTCAGATCCAAGAGAGGAAGGACCTTGTCTCTAAAGTTGCACAAGATCACTTCCACTTCATTTTATTTCTTAGAAGCAAGTCACTAAGTCCATCTCACACTCAAAGGGGAGGGGATTAAGCTCCACCTTTTAAATGGAGGGGCATCCAAGAATTCATGTTCATATTCTAAAACCACCAGCACATACACACACATCCATTTATACCGAGATGTCTCACTAGTACACTGTCCACATCTCTCAAGGGTCTCCATATTGGGGAAGATGGGTTCAGGAAGGACTTCTCTTTATTAATGGGAATGGCACATGACATCATCAGAGGTCTTATAACCTATAAACACTATCTTCTTAGAAATTTAGACTACTTGTCCCTAAATGTATCACATATTTCATTAAGCACAAGTTTAACTTCTCTCGGCTGAGTAGAAATTATTATAAATAAAAATTCTGAAGGATAAAAAATTTAATTCAATGAAATAAAAAACTATAAAAGTTTAAAAATTAAGAATGAAATATAAATGATAAACTTAATTGATTTCCCTTTTACTAAAAACTCTGGAAATGCTTTGTTATTTAATCTTCAAAACTGTCATTTAATTTATTTTTTTTTCAAAGATTTATTTATTTACTTTAGAGAGAGAGAGTGCGGGGGGGGGAGGGGCAAAGGGTGAGGGACCGAGAATCTTAAGCAGACACTGTGCTGAGTGTAGAGCCAGAGGTGGGGCTCCATCTCAGGACCCTGAGATCATGGCCTGAGCCAAAACCAAGAATCATAGGCTTAACCGACTGTGCCACCTAGCTGCCCCCATTTTAAACTTTGTGTACCACTCAATTCATCTTGGTTGCTGCCCCTTGCCTGAGTGCCACTTTCAGAAAAAAGGAAAGGGAATATTTAGACAAAAGAACAAGCACTTTGAAATTAGACAGATTTGGGATTTAATCCTAATACTTGCAATCTATTGCTACCCAACATTGTAAACTATAAAAATCCCCACTACTCTTCATTATAGAGGAATAAATAAACATGTAAAGCAATTAGTACAGTGCCTAATAAATAGCAAACTCAGAAACACCAGCTATAATTGTCATTACTGTTCAATAACAGAAAAGAACATTAATGTTTCTAGATTTGAGCTTTAGACATTTGCCACACATATTCTCAGATGTTTACATCCCTTGTTTCTTGTCAAAAACACTTAGTCCCAGAGAAGTTACGTGACTCATTTTCTTGTGGATCCTACTTTCTAATTTCCTACTGAACCCCCAGCCTATATTCCACTCTACCTCCAGCTATTACAAACTACTCCAAGTTCCCTGAACCCAGCAAGCTCTCTTTCACCTCCACATTCATTCTTCCATCTGTACACACACATGCTGGATGATTCTCCATTTGTTAATCAAGCTTTGATTTCTCCACCATTTAAAAGTTTGAGTCCCTTTGTTCATTGTATATCTCTCCACACTAAAACGAAATATTAACAGGAGCAGGGAATCTGACTGTTGTGCTCTCAACTATATCCCCAAAGCCTGAAAGATCTATAGTAAGTGATCCATAAATATTTATTGAAATAATTACTTGACCCTTGAACCAGCCTAGGATACACAGTCTGCTCCATATAGGGCTTCCACTTGAACTCTGGGAAACATGGAAACTGGCAGACTTAGGGAAGGCTCATGATCCAAGGAGGCAATACAGCTAAGGCTTCAGGCTTCTAGATTCAGAACAGGATGGAATTCTACCTCTATCTCTTACAAGTGTATGGCTTTGGGGATGCTTCTCTACTTTTGTCAGCCTTAATTTCCTCTTCTTGTTAGTTATGCTAATGAGCTATTTGCAACTGATCAACACTTTCATTCATTCATTCATTCAGCACACACTTATTGAATGTCTCCTATACTGACCGGCACTGCTTTGGGTGTCAAGGGTAAGTCATAAACAAGTTACATCTGTCAGTTCACAGTCTAATGACCAAGCAGACAAGTATCTGTCTGTTTATAGCATAGTGGTGCTAGGGCCATGATAAGGAAAGTACTGGGTTCTAGTAGCAGGGGTTGTAGGAGTGGTTGATGTTCTTCACTTCTTGTTGTTTGTCTCTAATATTGAAGTCTGTCAGTCAACAAGTCCTAAAGTCTGCTTCTGGAATCATTCTTCATGTTTCTATTCTTGCAGGCTCTGCAATGCTTGAGCTGGCCTTGACTTGACAAGACAAATATTGTAATCCTGAGGTTTTCCCCAGAGGTGGATCTTATTGACATCCAGAAGTATTTGATAGTAAAAAAATAATGATAAAAATAGCTACCACTTGTTTTCAAATGTACTTATAGATTCTTATTGTATTCATTGGGTCATAATCCATTATTATTATTATTATTACTCATTATGATGCTCAAATTGTCCCATTTTAAAACATTACCTGTGTGCCAAGCACTGTACTAAATGCTTTCTTTACTATTTCTAACCCTTGCAACATACCTATGACAAAAGTCCTGTTTTTGTTCCAATTCTACATATTGGGTAACTGAACTTAAGGGAAATGTACGGAATTGTCAAGTCATTGTGCCAGGAGAAAATGGTGGTTAAAAGTGCAGACTCAATTCTATATACCATTCAATACTGTAAGAAACCAGGGCTGCTTGGGAAAATGACTGATTCCAGGGCTGGAACAGCCAAAGTACAAAAAGAGCCGGGAACATCTTGCTGCACCAAAAAAGTTTTCAAAGAAAAATGGACACACATCCAAGAGACACAGGAACAGGAATCAAGGGGGTTTCAGTGACCAAATCTGGGCAAATTCAAGCATCAAAATAAATCATGACGGTAATGGGTTATTACCTAGTGAATAAATTATATATCCGTGAACCCATACTGAAACGAATGAAGACATAAATAATAAATGAGGGTGAGAGAAAAGCTCTTCATTGCAGAAGAATCCTCACCAGTAAATGGGGGAAAATAACGGAATTAGAAACACATACTTTATGATTGGAGGAGCAAGATGGTGGAGGAGTAGGACCTAAATTTCGTCTGGTCCCAGGAATTCAGCCGGATAGGGATCAAACCATTCTGAACACCTACGAACTCAACAGGAAATCGAAGAAAAGAATAGCAGCAACTCTCTGAATAGAAAAGCGACCACTTTCTGGAAGGTAGGAAGTGCGGAAAACTGAATCCGAGGTGATATTCGGGAGGATAGACAGCGGGGGAGGGGGCCTCCGTCCGCCGCTTCTAGCAAGTGATGGAGCCGCAGAGCACAAAATCGGAACTTTTAGAAGTCGGTTCTGCTGAGGGACATCGCTCCAGTGGCTAAGTGGGGGTGGAACCCTCGCTGGGACAGTGTGGTCTCAGGACCCTCGGGGTCACAGAAGGACTGGGGGTGCCTGAGTGCAGCAGAGCTCCCAGGTATCGGAGCGGGGAGGCGGGCAGCACAGACGGAGCTGAGGAGCGGGCTCTCAGCTCGGGGTTGCCATAAACCGTGATCTGCGGCACAGTCAGGCCACTGCTCCTCCAGCAGGGACCCAACAAGCGGCAGATCCGGGGAGACTCCCCTTCCTCCCCTGGGAGGAGAGGTGCGGGAGCGCACCACAGGGATCTGCTGGATTTGGGGATTCCGCACGGGGTTGTGCGCCAGAGATAGGAACGTTTGGTCACAGGCTGGGTGAGCACGGAGTGCGGCCGGAGACCAGGGAGATGGGAGTGATTGACTGCTTTTCTCTGGGGGCGCACTGAGGAGCGGGGCCCCGAGTTCTCAGCTCCTCCGGGGCAGAGATTGGGAGGCCGCCATTTTCACTCTCAGCCTCCAAAGCTGTAGGGAAAGCTTGCAGGGAACAAAGCTCCCGAGAGCAAACCTGAGCAGATTACTTAGCCCGGATGAGCAAGGGCAGGGCAATTCCGCCTCCGGCAAAGACTTTTGGAACGACGGCAACAGGCTCCTCCCCCAGAAGATCAGCAAGAAGAGCCAGCCAAGACCAAGTTTACC
Organism: Neomonachus schauinslandi; assembly: GCF_002201575.2. NCBI lineage: Eukaryota > Metazoa > Chordata > Mammalia > Carnivora > Phocidae > Neomonachus > Neomonachus schauinslandi. The sequence continues at coordinate 82,678,768 of NC_058419.1, forward strand.
GATCAATGAGAACGGCAGAACTCCAGCACTAGGGGAATACTGCACATAGAATCCATGGCTTTTTTCCCCCTGATTCTTTAGTCTTTCAACATTAATTTTTTTTAAATTCTGTTTTTCCTTTTTTTTTTAAATTTTTCTTTTTTGCTTTTTCAACCAACATCTTATCAATCCCTTTTTTAAAAAATCTTTTTATTTTTCATTTTTAGAGTCATATTCTATCCCTTCCTAGTAGTGAACCTTATTTTTGGTGTGTGTGTGTGTGTGTGTGTGTGTGTGTGTGTATTGTTCTCTCTTTAAAATTTTGGGATACAGTTTCTTCTAACAGACCAAAATATACCCTAAATCTCTAGTGTATGGCTTTGTTCTAGCCTCCTGCCTGACCACATTCTCTCCCTTTTTTTCTTAAATTCCTCCTCTTATTTTTTCAACCAACTTATCATTTCCTTTTATAAAATCTTTTATACTTTTCATCTTTACAGTCATAGTCCATCCCTTCATCGTATTTACCCTTATTTTTGTACATATATAAGTTTTCCTTTCTTTAAACTTTTGGGAGGCACTTTCTTCTAACAGACCAAAATATGCCCCAAATCTAGTGTGTGGCACTGATCTATGCACCAGTGTGATCATATTCTTTTTCTCTTCTTTCCCTTTCTTTTCCCCCAGTTTCAGGTCTCTTCTGATTTGTTTAGTGTATATTTTTGGGGGGTCGTTGTTACCCTGTTAGCATTTTGTTCTCTCATTCATCTATTCTCCTCTGGACAAAATGACAAGATGGAAAAAATCACCTCAAAAAAAAGAACAAGAGGCAGTACTGACTGCCAGGGATCTGATCAATACGGACATTAGTAAGATGTTGGAACTAGAGTAGAATGACGATTTTAGAGATACTAGCTGGGCTTGAAGAAAGCATGGAAGATATTAGAGAAACCCTTTCTGGAGAAATAAAAGAACTAAAATCTAACGAAGTCGAAATCAAAAAGGCTATTAATGAGGTGCAATCAAAAATGGAGGCTCTAACTGCTAGGATAAATGAGACAGAAGAGAGAATTAGTGATACAGAAGGCCAAATGATGGAAAATAAAGAAGCTGAGAAAAAGAAAGCTAAACAACTACTGGATCACGAGGGCAGAATTTGAGAGATAAGTGATACCATAAAACAAAACAATATTAAAATAATTGGGATCCCAGAAGAAAGAGAGAGGGGCAGAAGGTATATTGGAGCAAATTATAGCAGAGAACTTCCCTAATTTGGGGAAGGAAACAGGCATCAAAATCCAGGAGGCACAGAGAACCCCCCTCAAAATCAATAAAAATAGGTCAACACCCCGATATCTAATAGTAAAACTGACGAGTCTCAGAGACAAAGAGAAAATCCTGAAAGCAGCTCGGGACAAGAGATCTGTAACCTACAATGGTAGAAACATTAGATTGGCAACAGACCTATCCACAGAGACCTGGCAGGCCAGAAAGGACTGGCATGATATATTTAGAGCACTAAACAAGAAAAATAGGCAGCCAGGAATACTATATCCAGCTAGGCTGTCATTTAAAATAGAAGGAGAAATAAAAAGCTTCCAGGACTAACAAAGACTAAAGGAATTTGCAAACACGAAACCAGCCCTACAAGAAATATTGAAAGGGGTCCTCTAAGCAAAGAGAGAGCCTAAAGTAACATAGACCAGAAAGGAACACAGACCATATACAGTAACAATAACCTTACAGGCAATACAATGGCACTAAAGTCATATCTTTCAATAGTTACCCTGAATGTAAATGGGCTAAATGCCCCAATCAAAAGACACAGGGTATCAGATTGGATAAAAAAAAACAAGACCCATCGATATGCTGTCTGCAAGAGACTCATTTTAGACCCAAAGACACCTCCAGATTGAAAGTGAGGGGGTGGAAAACCATTTACCATGCTAATGGACACCAAAAGAAAGCTGGGGTGGCAATCCTTAGATCAGACAAATTAGATTTTAAACCCAAGACTATAATAAGACATGAGGAAGGACACTATATCATACCTAAAGGGTGTATCCAACAGGAAGATCTCACAATTGTAAATATCTATGCCCCTAACATGGGAGCAGCCAATTATATAAGCCAATTAATAACAAAAGCAAAGAAACACACTGACAACAATAAGAGTGGGGGACTTTAACAGCCCCCCTCATTGAAATGGACAGATCATCTAAGCATAAGATCAACAAGGAAATAAAGACTTTTTTGTTGACACACTGGACCACATGGACTTCACAGATATATTCAGAACATTCCATCCCAAAGCAACAGAATACACATTCTTCTCTAATACCCATGGAACATTCTCCAGAATACATCACATCCTAGATCACAAATCAGGTCTCAACCAGTACCAAAAGACTGGGATCATTCCCTGCCTATTTTCAGACACACTGCTTTAAAACTAGAACTCAGTCACAAGAGGAACGTCGGAAAGAACTCAAATACATGGAGGCTAAAGAGCATCCTACTAAAGAATGAATGGGGCAACCAGTTAATTAAAGAAGAATTTAAAAAATTCATGGAAACAAATGAAAATGAAAACACAACTGCTCAAAATCTTTGGGATGCAGCAAAGGCGGTCCTAAGAGGAAAGTCTATAGCAATACAAGCCTTTCTCAAGAAACAAGAGAGGTCTCAAATACACAACCTAACCCTACACCTACAGGAGCTGGAGAAAGAACAGCAAATAAAGCCTAAACCCAGCAGGTGAAGAGAAATAATAAAGATCAGAGCAGAAATCAATGAAATAGAAACCAAAAGAACAGTAGAACCTATCAACGAAACTAGGAGCTGGTTCTTTGAAAGAATTAACAAGACTGATAAACCCCTGGCCAGACTTACCAAAAAGAAAAGAGAAAGGACCCAAATAAATAAAATCATGAATGAAAGAGGAGAGATCACAACCAACACCAAATAAATACAAACAATTATAAGAACATATTATGAGCAACTATATGCCAGTAAATTAAATAATCTGGAAGAAATGGATGCATTCCTAGAGATGTATAAACTACCAAAACCGAACCAGGAAGAAATAGAAAACCTGAACAGACCTATAACCACTAAGGAAATTGAAGCAGTAATCAAAAATCTCCCAACAAACAAAACCCCAGGGCCAGATGGCTTCCCAGGGGAATTCCACCAAACATTTATTTTTTTTAAAGATTTTATTGATTTATTTTGATAGAGAGAGAGAGACAGCGAGAGAGGGAACACAAGCAGTGGGAGGGTGGGAAAGGGAGAAGCAGGCTTCCTGCAGAGCAGGGAGCCCGATGTGGGTCTCGATCCGAGGACCCTGGGATCATGACCTGAGCTGAAGGCAGACGCTTAATGACTGTGCCACCCAGGCACCCCTCTACCAAACTTTAAAGAAAAATTAATACCTATTCTTCTGAAACTGTTCCAAAAAATAGAAATGGAAGGAAAACTTCCAAACTCGTTTTATGAGGCCACCATTACCTTGATCCCAAAACCAGACAAAGACCCCATCAAAAAGGAGAATTACAGACCAATATCCTTGATGAACATGGATGCAAAAATTCTCACCAAAATACTAGCCAATAGGATCCAAGAGTACATTAAAAGGATTATTCACCACACGACCAAGTGGCATGTATCCCTGGGCTGCAAGGTTGGTTCAACATCCGCAAATCAATCCATGTGATACAATACATTAATAAAAGAAAGAACAAGAACCATATGATCCTCTCAATAGATGCAGAAAAAGCTTTTGACAAAGTACAGCATCCTTTCTTGATCAGAGTATAGGGATAGAGGGTACATACCTCAATATCATAAAAGCCATCTATGAAAAGCCCACAGCGAGTATCATTCTCAATGGAGAAAAACTGAGAGCTTTCCCCCTAAGGTCAGGAACACAGCAGGGATGTCCACTATCACCACTGGTATTCAGCATAGTATTAGAAGTCCTAGCCACAGCAATCAGACAACAAAAAGAAATCAAAGGCATCCGAATCGGCAAAGAAGAAGTCACACTCTCACTCTTTGCAGATGAGATGATACTTTACGTGGAAAACCCAAAAGACTCCATTCCAAAACTGCTAGAACTCACACAGGAATTCAGTGAAGTGGCAGGATATAAAATCAATGCACAGAAATCAGTGGCATTCCTATACACCAACAACAAGACAGAAGAAAGAGAAATTAAGGAGTCAATCCCATTTACAACTGCACCCAAAACCAAAAGATACCTAGGAATAAATCTAACCAAAGAGGCAAAGAATCTGTACTCAGAAAATTATAAAATACTCATGAAAGAAACTGAGGAAGACACAAAGAAATGGAAAAACGTTCCATGCTCATGGATTGGAAGAACAAATATTGTGAAGATGTCAATGCTACCTAGAGCAATCTACACATTTAATGGAATCCCTATCAAAATACCATCAACTTTTTTCAAAGAAATGGAACAAATAATCCTAAAGTTTGTATGGAACCAGAAAAGACCCCGAATAGCCAGAGGAATGTTGAAAAGGAAAAGCAAAGCTGGTGGCATCACAATTCTGGACTTCAGGCTCTATTACAAAGCTGTCATCATCGAGACAGTATGGTACTGGCACAAAACAGACACATAGATCAATGGAACAGAATAGAGAGCCCAGAAATGGACCGTCAACTCTATGGTCAGCTAATCTTCAACAAAGCAGGAAAGAATATCTCATGGAAAAAAGACAAATGGTGTTGGGAAAATTGGACAGCCACATGCAGAAGAATGAAACTGGACCATTTCCTCACACCACACACAAAAATAGACTCAAAACGGATGAAAGACCTAAATGTGAGAGAGGAATCCATCAAAATCCTTGAGGAGAACACAGGCAACAACCTCTTCGACCTCAGCCACAGCAACTTCCTAGAAACTTTGCCAAAGGCAAGGGAAGCAAGGGCAAAAATGAAGGATTGGGACTTCATCAAGATAAAAAGCTTTTGCACAGCAAAAGAAACAGTCAACAAAACCAAAAGACAACCAACAGAATGGGAGAAGATATTTGCAAATGACATATCAGATAAAGGGCTAGTATCCAAAATCTATAAAAAAAACTTATCAAACTCAACACCCAAAAAACAAATGATCCAATCAAGAAATGGGCAGAAGACATGAACAGACATTTTTCCAAGGAAGACATCCAAATGGCCAACAGACACATGAATAAGTGCTCAACATCACTCGACATCAGGGAAATCCAAATCAAAACCTCAATGAGATACCACCTCACACCAGTCAGAATGGCTAAAATTAACAAGTCAGGAAATGACAGATGTTGGCAGGGATGCAGAGAAAGGGGAACCCTCCTACACTGTTGGTGGGAATGCAAGCTGTGCAGCCACTCTGGAAAACAGTATGGAGGTTCCTCAAAAAGTTGAAAATAGAGCTACCATATGATCCAGCAATTGCACTACTGGGTATTTACCCCAAAGATACAAATGTAGGGATCCAAAGGGGTACATGCACCCCGATGTTTATAGGAGCAACATCCACAATAGCCGAACTATGGAAAGAGCCAAGATGTCCATCGACAGATGAATGCATAAAGAAGATGTGGTATATATATACAATGGAATATTATGCAGCCATCAAAACAAAGGAAATCTTGCCTTTTGCAATGACGTGGATGGAACTGGAGAGTATTATGCTAAGCAAAATAAGTCAAACAGAGAAAGACATGTATCATATGATCTCACTCATATGAGGAACTCTTAATCTCAGGAAACAAACTGAGGGTTGCTGGAGTGGTGGGGGGTGGGAGGGATGGGGTGGCTGGGTGCTAGACATTGGGGAGGGTATGTGCCATGGTGAGTGCTGTGAATTGTGTAAGACTGTTGAATCACAGACCTGTACCTCTGAAACAAATAATACATTACATGTTAAATTAAAAAAGAAGATATTAGGAAGGGAAAAATGAAGGGGGGGAAACAGGAGAGGGAGATGAACCATGAGAGATGATGGACTCTGAAAAACAAACTGAGGGTTCTATAGGGGAGGGGGGTGAGGGATGGGTTAGCCTGGTGATGGGTATTAAAGAGGGCACGTTCTGCATGGAGCACTGTGTGTTATGCACAAACAATGAATCATGGAACACTACATCAAAAACTAATGATGTAATGTATGGTGATTAACATAACAATAAAAAATTTTTTTAAAAAAGAAATTCCTTTGGGGGAGAAAAGAAACTAATGATGTAATGTATGGTGATTAACATAACATAATAAAATTAAAAAAAAAATGAACACAAAAGTTAAACATGTAACCGAGTGATTCTACACCTAGATGTAAAACCAAAAGAATTGAAAACAGGTGTTCAACAGATACTTATACATGAATGTTTATAGCAACATTATTCACAGTAGCCAAAATATAGAAATAAAATGTCATCAAGGGATTAATGTATATACAAATAGTATGTCCATAAAATTGGCTATTATTCAGTTGTAACAAGTACTGATAGATGCCATAATATGGATGAGCTTGGAAACGTTGCTGAGTGAAAGAAACCTGACAAAAGATCACATTTTGTATGATTTCATTTATATGAAATATATAGTATAGGTAAATCCAAAGAAACAGAAAGCAGATTGAAGGTTTCCAGGGACTGGGGAGAGAGAGGAATGGGGAATAACTGTTTAATGGATACAGGATTTTATTTTGGCATGATGAAGATGCTTTGGAATTAAATAGATGTGGTGGTTGCATAAAACCGTGAATGTATTTAGTGCCACTAAGTTGTGAATATGTGAATGGCCCCCTAAAAATAAATCAAGTTGTATATGTGGTAAAAAAATTAAAAAGAAACACATAATTTTTAAACCATTATGTCTTAATGGATTTAGTCAAGAATCATCCATGGATGATTAGAACAGGATATTTCCATAGCCTCCAGGTATCTCCACACAAAATATTTAAGTGCACAAAGAAAAAACATTAACTCTACATTGAGTAATCTGATGAATACAACCTTAACCAAGAGATCAAATTTAGTATCACCAATGAGGGAATAAATGGACATCATGTGGTAATTGATATAATGCACTGAGAAGGATATAGTAACACTCTGTGGTCTTCCTTGCAGAAATGCATAAGCTGAATCTAATCACGAAAATGGAAAATCAGGTAAACCCAAGTTGAGGGACACTCTAGTAAATGGTTCATACTTCTCAAAACCATTATGGTTGTACAAGACAATACGTTTGAGGACTTGTTCCAGACTGAAGAAGAATAAAGTGAAATAACAACTAAATACAATGCATGATACTAGATTGGAGAGAACAGAAAAATTATAAAATTTATAAAATTTTCTACAAATGACATTATTGAGATAATTGGCCACATTTGAATAAGGTCTATAAATGAGATATATAATAGTATAGTATCAATGTTAATGTATTGATTTTGGTAATTGTAGTGTGTTTATGCAAAAGTTACGCTAAAGTGCTTAGAGGAGGGGCGCCTGGGTGGCTCAGTCATGAAGCATCTGCCTTTGGCTCGGGTCATGATCCCGGGGTCCTGGGATTGAGCCCTGCGCATCGGCCTCCCTGCTTGGTGGGAAGCCTGCTTCTCCCTCTCCCACTCCCCCTGCTTGTGTTCCCTCTCTCACTGTATCTCTCTCTGTCAAATAAATAAATCTTAAAAATAAAGTAAAATAAAGTGCTTAGGGGTAAAAGGACATGTCTGCAGCTTACTCTCAAATAGTTTAGAAAAATTTGTACGTGTATGTACGGGTATCTGTGTGTGATGTGTGTAAGTAGAAAAAGAAAAAGGGAGGAAGAGAGAGTGACAGAGATGGAGAGAAGGAAATCGGGAGACAAAGGGGAAAAGAAAGAGAATAAATTGCAAAATGTTAACAAGCTACTTGGGTCAAGTATAAACAGGAGTTCCATGTACTATTTTTTCAACTTTTTTGTAAGCTTGAAATTATTTCAAAATAGATGGCGGTTAGGAAGATAGTGAGGCAGGAGGATCCTAAGTTCATCTCCTACCACAGGCACACCTGGATAACAGCCACATCAGTGCACCCAACCCAGAAAATGACCCAAAGACTGACAGAACAGACTTTCCACAGTAAAACATAGAGAGGAGGTCATATTGAAAACATGGTAGGAGAGGCAGAGATGCAGTCAAGAACCAAACTCCCTGTCAGGCAAACTACAAACAAGAGGGACACAACAAGCATGGAGAAGGGAGAGCAGATCCCACACCAGGCACCTCGGGCACAGGGGACCTGCGCTGGTAAGACAAGTCCCCATAACATTTGGCTTTGAAAACCAGTGGGGCTTAACCGTGAGTTTTTACAACCAATGGGGCTTAACTCCAGGTACTTTAAAAATCAGCAGGCTTGGGGTGCCTGGGTGGCTCAGTCGGTTAAGCGTCTGCCTGTAGCTCAGGTCATGATCCCAGGGTCCTGGGATGGAGCCCTGTGTTGGGCTCTCCGCTCAGTGGGGAGCCTGCTTCTCCTCTCCCTCTGACTACTGCTCCCCCTGCTTGTGCTCTCTGTGTGTCAAATAAGTAAATACAATCTTTTTTAAAAATTCAGCAGGCTTGGCTCTGGGAGATCAGAGGGCAATCGGAAACTGAGTCTCCACCCTTAAAGAGACAGCACAACAAACAACCCCACAGAGATATAGCATAGAAGCAGCAGTTTGAAAAGTGCCTGGGATATACCAAAGGAGAATTATTTACTAACCTCAGAAAGCATGCTGGAGGGGCAGGGATCTTTAGGTGACTTCTCCAAAAACAAAAGAGCTGGAAGGCATCATTTCTCCATTCCTTTCCGCAGCCTAGACAGACAACTTCTGGAACCAGCGTGAACACTCAGTCCCAGTAGGGATTGATGCAACTCTAAAGTAACTCCTGCCCTGAGGAGAGTGGAAGGAAACCTTTATGTGTTTCCACCAGTCTCAGCAGCTGAACCTTCTAACTGGCATTGTGGAGAGAGTGCCTGCTGATCAATGCCTTTTGCAGCCCCAGTAGACAGATAAGGGCAGGCATCTATTCTGACAGCCAGCCCCACCCACCAACAAGAACCTCTCTGGGCACAGCACAGGGAGAGAGCCCTGCAGTTCGGGGTTACTGTAATCCCTGCAGAAGAATTGGGGGCAGGCATATGGTTTCCTTGCAGGTCCCGCCCATCAACAAAAGCCTCTTAGGGGACAATGCAGGGAGAGCACTCTGTAGTTCAGTGTGACTGTAGCCCCAGCAAATGGACCGAGGGCACGTATCTTGTCTGACTGCTGACACTGCCCAACTAAAACCCCACAGTGGCCACAGGGATCTCCTTTGTAGAGTTCCCCTTACATATAACTCTTTTCTTTTCTCTTACTATTTTAATTTTTTTTCTCTTTATCACTATATTTTGCTACTTTAATTTTGTCTTTAATGTGTCTGTGTGTGGACCTCCTTGGGTTGATTTTGGGGGGGCTCTCTGTGCCTCCTGGATCTGGATATCTGTTTCCTTCCCCAGATTTGGAAAGATTTGGAATGACACATTGTATCAGATGAATTTAACAGATAAATTCAGAACATTCTATCCAAAAACAGCAGAATACACATTCTTTTTAGGTGCACATGGAACATTATAATAGATTACATGTTAGGCCACAAAACAAGTCTCAATAATTCAAAAAGATTGAAATAATTTCATGCATCTTTTCTGACCACAACAGTATGAAGCTAGAAATCAATCACAAGAAAATATCTGGAAAGAACACAAATACATGAAGGCTAAATAACATTCTAATAACAATTAATGGGTAAACCAAGAAATCAAAGAGGAAATAAAAAAATACATGGAGACAAATGAAAATGGAAATACAACAGTCCAAAATCTTTGGAATGCAGCAAAAGCTGTTCTAAGAGGGAAGATTGTAACACTGCAGACCTACCTCAAGAAGCAAGAAAAATCTCAAATAACCTAACCTTGCACCTAAAGGAGCTAGATAAAGAAGAAAAACAAAGCCCAAGCCAGTCAAAGAAAGGAAATAATAAAGATTAGAACAAAAATAAATGAAATAGAGACCAAATAAAAGATAAATGAAACCAGGAGCTTGCTCTTTGAAAAGATCAACAAAATTGATAAGCCTTTAGCCAGACTCATCAAAAAAAGAAGACAGAGAACTGAAATAAATAAAATGAGAAATGAAGGAGGAGAAATAATAACCAACACCACAGAAATACAAAGTATTAAAGGAGAATATTATGAAAAATTATATGCCAACAAATTGGGCAACCTTCTAGAAATGGATAAATTCCTAGAAACATATAACCTGCCCAAACTGAATCAGGAATAAATAGAATATTGGAAAAAACAATTACTAGAAATGAAATTGAATCTGTAATCAAAAAACTCCCAACAAATGAAAGCTCAGGACCAGATGTCCTCACAGGTGAATTCTACCAAACATTTAAATATCAGACAATACCTATTCTTCTCAAACTATTCCAAAAAATAAAAGAGGAAAGAAAGCTTCCAAATTCATTCTACAATGCCAGCATTATCCTGATACCAAAACCAGAAGTAGCCACTACAAAAAAAAAAAAAAAGAAAAGAAAAGAAAGAAAAGAAAAACTACAGGGCAGTATGTCTGATGAACACAGTAGCAAAATTCCTCAACAAAATATTAGCAAACCAAATCCCAAAACACATTAAAAAAATCATTCACCATGATCAAGTCAGATTTATTCCAGAGATGCAAGTGTGGTTCAATATTTGTAAATCAATCAATGTGATACATCACATTAACAGGATAAAGGATAAAAACCATATGATCATCTCAATGCAGAAAAAGCAATGACAAAGTGTAACATCCATTCATTAGAAAAATTCCCTACAAAGTAAGTTTAGAGAAAACATACTTTAATAAAGTCCATATATGAGAAATGCACAACTAACATCATACTTGATAGTGGAAAATTGAGAGCTTTTCCTCTAATATCAGGCACAAGAGAAGGATGTCCACTCTCAACACTTTTATTCAACGTAACACTAGAATTCCTAGCCGGAGCAATCAGACAATAAAAGAAATAAAAAGCACCCAAATGGGTAAGGAAGAAGTAAAATTTTCACTATTTGCAGGTGACATGATGCTATATATATAAAAACTCTAAAGAAAAACCTAAATTGAGACCTGAAACCATAAAAATCTTAGAATAGAACACAGACACTAATTTCTCTGACATCGGCTATAGCAACATTTTTCTAGATATATCTCCTGAGGCAAGAGAAATAAAATCAAAATTAAACTATTGGGCCTATATCAAAATGAAAAAAGCTTCTGCACAGCAAAGGAAACAATCAACAAAATGACAAGGCAAACTATGGAATGGGAGAAGATATTTGCAAGTGACATACCCAATAAAGGGTTAGTCTCCAAAATATATAAAGAACTTACACAACTTAACAATGAAAACACAATCTAATTTAAAAATGGATAGAAGACATGAACAGACATTTCTCCAAAGACATCCAGATGGCCAACAGACATATGAAAAGATACTCAACATCACTCATCATCAGGGAAATGCAAATCAAAATTACAATGAAATATGTACAACTATCAGAATGGCTAAAATCAAAACCACAAGAAACTACACATATTGGGGAGGAGGTGGAGAAAAAGGAACACTTAAGCACTGATGGTGGGAATGCAAACCGGTGCAGCCACTCTGGAAAACAGTATGGAGATTCCTCAAAAAATTAAAAATAGAACTACCTTATGATCCAGTGATTGCACTACTGAGCATTCACCCCAAAAATACAAAATACTATTTCAAAGTGATACATGTACCCTGATATTTATAGCAGCAATATTTACAATAGCCAAATCATGGAAGCAGTCCTAGTGTCCACTGATAGATGAATAAAGAAGATGTGGTACACATACACAATGGAATATTATTCAGCCATAGAAAAGAATGAAATCTTGCCATTTGCAACAACATGGATGGAGCTAGAGAGTATAATGCTAGGTGAAATAAGTCAGTCAGAGAAAGAGAGATACCATATGATTTCACTCCCATGTGGAATTTAAGAAAACAAAACAAAAATGAGCAAAGGAAAGGGAGGGAGGGAGGGGGAGAGAAAGAGAGAGACAAACCAGGAAGCAGACATTAACTATAGAGAACAAACTGATGGTTACAGAGGGGAGGTGGAGAGGTGGGTAAAATACACGATGGGGATTAAGGAGTGCACTTGTCCTGATGAGCACCGGGTGACATATGGAATTGTTGAATCACTATATTGTATACCTCAAACTAATATAACACTGTAAGTTAGCTATACTAGAATTTAAAATAAAATAAAATAAAAAATAAAGAAACCTGAAAGATACAGAAAATAGCACTAGAACTAATAAATGAATTCAGTAAAGTCACAGGATACAAAATTAATTTGTAAAAATCTGTTGCATTTCTATACATTGATAACAAAGGAGCAGAAAGAGAAATTAAGGGAAAAATCCCATTTATAATTGCACCAAAAATAATAAAATACCTAGCAGCAAACTTAACCAAGGAGGTGAAAGATCTGTACTCTGAAAACTATAAAACACTGATGAAAGAAAGTAAAGGCAACACAAAGGAATGGAAAGATATTCCATGCTCACAGATTGGAAGAAACGACACTGTTAAAATGTCCATACTACCCAAAACAATCTACAGATTTAAAGCAATCCCAATCAAAATAACAACAGCATTTTTCACAGAGCTAGAACAAACAATCCTACAATTTGTATGGAATCACAAAAGACCCCAAATAGCTAAAGCAATCTTGAAAAATAAAAACAAAGCTGGAGGCATCACAATTCCAGATTTTAAGTTATATCACAAACCTGCAGTAATCAAAACAGTATGGTACTGTCACAAAAACAGACACAAACATCAATGGAATAGAATAGAGAACCCAGAAATAAATCTACACTTTTTTTTTTTAAATCTTTTTTTTTTAAAGATTTTTATTTATTTATTTGACAGAGAGATAGAGAGCACAAGTAGGCAGAGCGGCAGGCAGAGGGAGAGGGAGAAGCAGGCTCCCCACTGAGCAGGGAGCCGGACGTGGGGCTCGATCCCAGGACCCCAGGATCATGACCTGAGCCGAAGGCAGCCGCTTAACCGACTGAGCCACCCAGGCGCCCCTAAATCTACACTTTTAAGGTTAATTAATCTATGACAAAAGAGGCAAGAAGGTGCAACGGGAAAAAGACAGTCTCTTCAACAAATGGTGTTGGGAAAACTGTACGGCAACATGCAAAAAACAAAACTGAAAGGAACACTTTCTTTTTTCTAATTTTTTATTTAAATTCGATTTAGTTACCATATAGTGTATTATTAGTTTCAGGGGTAGAATTTAGTGATTCATCAGTTGCATATAACACCCAGTGCTCATTCTATCAGGTGCTCTCCTTAATGCCCATCACCCAATTACCCCCTCCTACCACCACCTCTCCTCCAGCAATCCTCAGTTTGTTTCCTAGAGTTAAGAGTCTCTTACGGTTTGCCTCTCTCTCTGTGTGTATCTTATTTTATTTTTCCTTCCCTTCCCCTATAATCATTTGATTTGTTTCTTAAATTCCACATGAGTGAAATCATATGGTATTTATCTTTCTCTGACTGACTTATTTCACTTAGCGTAATACCCAAATACTTTCTTACACCATCCACCAAACTAAATTTAAAATGGACTAAAGATGTAGAAGTGAGGCCTGCAACCATAAAATTCCTAAAGGAAAATACAGCCAGTAATTTCTTTGACAACAGCCATAAAAATATTTTTCTAGATATGTCTCTTCCGAAAAGAGAAATAAAAGCAAAATTAAACTACTGGGACTACACCAAAATAAAAATATTCAGAACACTGAAGGAAATCATCAACAAAACAAAAAGGTAACTTACTGGATGGGAGAAGATACTGGCAAATAATATATCCAGTAAGGGGTTAATATCCAAAAAATATATAAAGAACTTATATAACTCAACACCAAAGACAAATAATCCAATTAAAAAATGGGCAAAGGACCTCAAAAAACATTTTTCAAGGAAGACATACAAATGGCCAACAAACACAAGAAAAGATGCTCAACATCACTAATCATTAGGGAAATTCAAATAAAAACCACAGTGAAATATCACTTTATACTTGTCAGAATGGCTAAAATCAGAAGACAAGAAATAACGAGTGTTAGTGAGGATGTGGAGAAAAAAGGAACCCTTCTGAAAGATTGGTAGGAATGAAAATTGATGCAGTCAGTGTGGAAAACAATATGTAAGTTCCTCAAAAAATTGAATACAGAATTATCATATGATCCAGTATTCCCACCACTGGAAATTTACCCAAAGAAAATGAAAACACTAATTCAAAAAGATAAATGCACCCCTATGTTTATTACAGCATTATTTACAATAGCCAAGATATGGAATCAACCTAAGCGCCCATCGACAGAAGAATGGAAAACTAAATATGATATATACCTACTATGGAATATTACTCAGCCATAAAAAAGAATAGTATCTTGCCATTTGCAACAACATGGATGGACCAGATGGTATAATGCTAAGTGAAATATGGCAGAGAAAGACAAGTGCCATACAATTTCACTCACATGTGGAATTTAAGAAACAAAGGAAAAAAAGGCACACACAAAAAACAGACTCATTTTTTTTTTATTTATTTGACACACAGAGAGGGAGAGAGAGAGCATGAGCACACAAGCAGGGGGAGCAGCAGAGGGGGAGAGAGAAGCAGGCTCTCTGCTGAGCAAGGAGCCCGATGTGGGGCTCGATCCCAGGACCATGGGATCACAACCTGAGCCGAGGCAGATGCTTAACCAATTGCGCCACCAAGGCGCCCCCAAAAACAGACTCTTAAATACAGAAAACAAATTGTGGTTGCCAGAGGGGAAGTGGGTGGGAGATGGGGAAACAGATAAGGGGATTAAGAGTACATTTATCTTGATTAGTTCTGAGAAATATATAGAATTATTGAATCCTTATATTGTACACTTGAAACTAATATAATACTGCATATTAATTATACTTGAAAAGAAAAAAAATTTTAAAGAAATTATTTCAAAATAAAAGTATCTCCCTCACAAAAAGTAATGTGGGTTCTGGATACCAGTTGGGATAAGTTCCTGGCTGCTACATTTATTAACTGTGTAATTACAGAACAGTTAATCTCTGAATTCAAGGTTTACGACCCGTATATAGGGATAATCATTAAGCCTACCTACCTCTTAGGGCCATTGCAACAATTGCACAAAATTATACATACAATATGCTTTGAGCAATATCGTGCACCCAGGGAATACTCATTAAAAGATAAACCTCTTTAATGTTTTTGATTTTTGAAAAGTCTTTAAAGTGCATCATTATCCTAGACATCTCTGGTTCCAAGTACTCAGATATAATCATGTCACTGAGGTGCCCATCAGGAGTCTTACTCTATGTGCTTATGGAGGCATATAGAGCTCAGTAAAAGGTAGCTTTCATCATGATTATAATTATTAATCCCAACATTTATGATCTTAATGTCTCGCCTCTAACCATTCCATTTAGCTGCCCAGATGTGTACCTGGCAGCCAAACAAATAATCATATTAACATCTAGTATGTACTAAAGTCACTAGACTTGTATATATGCTTTCAAATTGTTCAGGGAGAACTGAATTAGTTTTTACCCTTCCTTCTGACTAGCACAATGTATTACAGCAACAGAATCTACCATTTATTGACAGCCTACATAGTACCATACATGACAACCCTGAGGAGCAGGTTTTAAATCTTCCTCTCTTTAAGAATTAAATACACAGGCTCAGAGACTTGCCCCAAACACAGAGCCAGTAACAAGTGGCCCATGGAAAATCTCACTGCAATATGCACGGCCTGGCTACTAAACTGAGCTGTCTTCAGTCCTACCAGTGTACGCTAACATTAACTACCATCTTCCAACTAGACTATCATATTACTGAGGGCAAAGAATGCCATTTAGCCCTCATGTATACTCTGGCATCTAATTCACTCCCAAGCACACAGTAGGTCCCCAAGTACCTATTTGGGAAGAGGATTTGTCCTTTCTAACCTGGGAAGAGGGGTTGCCTTTAAACACTTAAGGGGCCTCTAAAAACAAGTTAAATAGGGTGGTCTTCTGAGTGTGCACTAAAAACTCAGTGCCATAAAGTTTAAAAGAACTAAACTAGATATTTTAGCATTGTTTACATAGGTATTAAAGCCACAGTGAGCACCAAGAAAGAGATACTAAACAATTGTCAGGATGGTAGACATCTCTATTGGGAAATACAGATTTGTAGTCAGGGAAGGGAGCATCATGGGCTCTGGGGTTTAAATAATATTAGATTTTATTGTTTTGAATGGTGATTACATAGGTTTTTACTTTATATTGTTCATCACTGACATCTGAATATATATTTTATGCACTTTTTCGTGTGTATGTATATGGTATTTCAAAACTGAGACCAACAAAAATAGAATAGGAAGATCCCAGCTCAGAGAAACACCAAGAATTGAATAAAGGTATTAATATGGCTACATGAAGAATGTATTAGGAGGAGTGGTTGGGTTGGTCATCCTTGAAAGGAAATACTTTTAATGCCCATCTCAGCACTGTATGCATAAAAAAAGGCACACACAAAAAACAGACTTCTTTTTATTTATTTGACAGAGAGAGAACATGAGCACACAAGCAGGGGGAGCAGCAGAGGGAGAGAGAGAAGCAGGCTCTCTGCTGAGCAAGGATTTCTACCAAGAGACTGGGAGTATTTCTGGTCTCCATGTCAAAGGATTACTTAGTGTGAGATGGACATATTGGCATATTGGATGATGTTAGTTTCATGCCATTAATAGAGTTTCTATGTAAGATGTCAACTCTTCCCCCATCTTCTGCCTTCTGAATTACCATAATTTGTTTCTCTTCACTCTACAATAACTGAGTACCAGAATTCATTTCCCTATCAGGTACACACACACACACACACACACCCTACCATACCAATGCACTGATGTGTTATAGGGGACATTGTGGTTGACTCCTCAACATCCATTTTATCTTGTATTCATCTAAACTCGTCACAACAAATCTAACATTTTAACAAACACTGGTTTTGAACTGGCCATGTGTCCAAATTCAGTCCCATATACTGGGGTTGATGGGGGTGGATAACTTCTGGAAAGTATTATGTCATAGCTTCCTGTCTCTTCAAAAAAAGGACACTGGAAGATATTTTTCCTTCCTGTCTAAATATTACCATGCCTAGATGTGAGGTTTGGAATTGCTACAGACATCTTGGGACCAGTCTGGTGGGACACTGGGGATGGCAGAGAAAATAGAGGAAAAGAATCTGAACATGATGAGCTAGAGGTCCCCCATGTCTAGAACCCACCCTATTTTGATTTTCAGTCTATTTTGTAAACGGACCAAATATTTAATGAGTAATAGCTAACTTCCAGGCACTACTATTGGCCCTGAAAATGCTATAGTAAATAAAGACAACTGTGTCTGCCCTCATAGAACTCATATTTTTGGATAAGTGTACAAACAATAGATAAAATAACCAATTCAGTTATACTGCATGTAAGAAGCTCATAATGCTATGAAAAACCTTACAGCCAGTTAAGAAATACCTGGAGTGCTGCAGAATTGGAATTTATAAAAAGTGGTCAATATAAGCTAACCTCAGAAGGTGATATTTGAGAAAAGACTTGAAGGAGTTGATGGAATGAGCTATTAAATATGTGGAGGAAGAACATTTCAAGCACAGAGAACAGCCAAAGCTAAAGTCTTCAGGTGAAAGTGTGACTAGTATAGCTAAGGTAGATATGGGGGGTCTGGTGGAAGTGCAGTTGGATTTTAGGGAAGTAACGCAGTATCAAGTCATGTACAAACTTCTAGTCCATGTAAATACTTTGAGTTTTTTCTCTCAGTAAGATGGAGAACAATTACGGAAGAGTGGCATGATCTGACGATACCTCTGGTGCTGTGATGAGACTATACATCAGAGACAAAGTTTTGCAAGTTAAACCAATAAGGATGTTACTGCAATAATCCAAGGCTTCCAGTCAAGTGGAAGCAGAGGAAGTGACAAACTTGTTTACATCCTCAATATATTTAGAACATGGAATCAACAGGATTTCTGGATAGATTTAATGCCAAAATTGACCCCAATATCTTTAAGTGAGCATCTAGGATAAGGTTAATGTTAACTGAGGTGAAGAAGAACTAAAGGAGATGAAGTGAGGGGGTGAAATAAGAATTTCTGTTTCTTTCATTGTTTAAATCAAAATGTCTATTAGATATGCCAGTGGACAGTTGGAAATAGACTCTGGCATTAAAGCTGGAGCTACAAGTTGAAGAGAGAAGAGGGTATAGATGGCATATAAAGCCAAAATACTAAATGAGATCACCAAGGGAAAGAGTGTAGGCAGAAAAGAGAAAGGGACCAAGGATCTGAGGCAGGTCAATGTCAAAAGGTCAAAAGGAAAGGAGAGCCAGGCAAAGAGATTGAGGAGGTCAGAGAACAACCAGAAAAGTATTGTCCTGGAACCCAGGTGTACTTGTGTCAATTTGGTTTGTTTCTCTAGAGAACCCTGAAAAACACACCAGGAAAGAAAGTACTTCCAGGAGGAGCGAGTGATCAAGTCTGCCCAAAATTATTGATAAGACAACTGAGGAAAACACTGTGAGATAGCCATTTGATTTAGGAATACTGATGACATTGTTAGCTTGACCAGAACAATTTCAATTTAGTAGATGGTGTATAAATTGGATTGGCATGTGATTAACACAGAATGGGAGAAGAATTGGAGACAGTTTCTCTCTGGGAGGTTTGCTATCAGGAGGAGGATGAAGGGCGTTGCAGGGAGGCCATCTGTTTTGTTTTGTTTTGTTTTGAAGATGAAAACAAATAACACCAGTTTGTAGGCTGAAAGGAATAATCTAGCAGAGGGAGGAAAAGTGATGATGATCTTACAAATGCCCTGAGATCATGGATTTGTTTTTTGGTTTAGCCAATCTAGGTGAGAATTCCGATACTTGCAACAAAAAGAATTTTCACTAACAGAGTGAGCAATGTCTAGGCATATCTACAAATTTGCTGTTTTATGCCTATTGAGCAGGTATAATTTATAAAAGTACTCTCATTCTGGCTCATATAATAAATTTTATGTACTAGGTTGGATGACAATTTATATAGGCACACGAATTAGTCACGAACATCAGTTCTGAAGCCATAGATTCCAACCCTGGGCCTGTCACAAGCTGTCATGATGGAAAGATTACTTAATTTCTGTGTTCAAGTTCTTCACATAAAAACAGGGCTATTAATGACACATATGTCATGGTATTGTGCTGACCAAATGAGGTAAAGCACCTACAGAGCTTACAAAAGGACTTGCCAAATATGGTAAGTATGTCATAAATGTTAGGTATTGTTAAATTTGCATGCAACTTGATGCAAATTTCCCCTTTACAGTAAAGAATGTAAACTGCTTGTGCATCTGTTTTCCCTATCACACATATAACCTTAAAGCTAATTAGTTAACATGCAACTGAAAGTGAAATCATTCACAGATGCATTTTATAGTCAGGAAACATGGAAACAGAGTATTTAACTGAGATACAAAGGAAATTTAAAAATAAATGTTAATCGAAAATAGAGCTACCATACGATCCAGCAATTGCACGACTAGGTATTTACCCCAAAGATACAAATGTAGGGATCTGAAGGGGTACGTGCACCCCGATGTTTATAGCAGCAATGTCTACAATAGCCAAACTGTGGAAAGAGCCAAGATGTCCATCGACAGATGAATGGATACAGAAGATGTGGTATATACACACACACACACACACACACACACACACACAC
>NC_058419.1:82698783-82753155 GCF_002201575.2 Neomonachus schauinslandi
AATGGAATATTATGCAGTCATCAAAAGGAATGAGATCTTGCCATTTGCAACGACGTGGATGGAACTGGAGGGTATTATGCCGAGTGAAATAAGTCAAACAGAGAAAGACATGTATCATATGACCTCACTGATATGAGGAATTCTTAATCTCAGGAAACAAACTGAGGGTTGCTGGAGTGGGGGTTGGGGTGGGAGGGATGGGGTGACTGGGTGATAGACACTGGGGAGGGTATGTGCTCTGGTAAGCGCTGTGAATTGTGCATGACTGTTGAATCACAGATCTGCACCTCTGAAACAAATAATGCAATATATGTTAAGAAAAAAAAGAAGAAGAAGATAGCAAGAAGGGAAGAATGAAGGGGGGGAATCGGAGGGGGAGACGAACCATGAGAGATGATGGACTCTGAAAAACAAACTGAGGGTTCTGGAGGGGAGGGGGGTGGGAGGATGGGTTAGCCTGGTGATGGGTATTAAAGAGGGCACGTTCTGCATGGAGCACTGGGTGTTGTGCACAATCAATGAATCATGGAACACTACATCTAGAACTAGTGATGTAATGTATGGTGATTAACATAACAATAAAAAATAAAAATAAATAAATGTTTATCGATGGACTGTGTCAAGAGGCTTGGTGTTATGTGTAAATTTATGTGTCAACTTGACTGAGCCAAAGGATGGCCAGATATTAGGTCAAACATTATTCTGAGTGTGTCTGTGAAGATGTTTACAGACAAGACTAACATTTGCATAGGTAGACCGAGTAAAAAGACTGCCCTCTCTAATGTGGGTGCCCTGTATCCAATCAGTTGAAGGCTACATGGATCAAAAAGACTGACTGCTTGAGGGAACCCCTCTTGCCTGACTGCTTGAGATGGGACATTGTTCTTGTCCTGCCTTTACACTCAAACTGAAAGATCAGAACTTCCTGAGACCTGATCTCAGCAGCTGTTGGACTGCAACTTACACCATCACCTCTCCTGGTTCTCAGGCCTTTCGGTTTGGACTGGAACTACACCAGAGCTCTCCTGGCTCTCCACCTTGCTGGCACAGATCTTGGTCTTCCTAGACCCCATAATCATCTGAGCCAATTCATTATAATAAATCTCTCTCTCTGTCTAAATATATATATATATATATTTATCAAGGTTTCATATATATAAATATATAACTATACGTGTATAAAACAATGTTTTATATATATATATATGTATAAAACAATGAGGACATTTCCTGGCATATATAACTATAAATATATATATATCTCTACATATCTACCCATGCACAAAACAGTATTATATATTTTATATATAAACAATATATATTATATAATATATAGTACATAAACACAAATATTATACTTATTTCTTATATTATATATAAATATACAAATATTACTATATAAAGTAAATACATTTTAATATATTTTATATATAAACAATATATATATAACAAGTTTATCTATTTCTTATATATATATATAAAACAATGGGGACATTTCCTGGTAAGATGTGTGCCATACTTAGTGCGAAGGAGTTGCAAGCTGGAGCTGCCCATTCAGTCCCTGCCCTTTAGATAAAGCAGAACATTCAGTTCCAAGGATAACTTACAGGGCAACAATAGACATGCACAGTCAGGGGAATTGCAGATAAGGGCTCTGAGTTAAATTGAAATAAATTATTATGAAAAAGGGTCTGGGGGAAGCTGGGTAGCTCAGTTGGTTAAGCAGTTGACTCTTGGTTTTGGCCCAGGTCATGATCTCAGGGTCCGGGGATCGAGCCCCACGACAGGCGCCACAATCAGTGGGGAGTCTGCTTTAGGATTCTCTCTCTCCCTCTGGCCCTCCCTTCTCTCTCTCTCTAAAATAAATAAATCTTTAAAAAAGAAAAATGGTCTGATGTCAAAGACATTCTTTGAGTCTTCAGAGTCAGACAGACTGGTTCCAACATTCCGTGATCCTAGCTGACTTCCAGAATTCTAGTTTATTAAGTGTGTGTGTGTGTGTGTGTGTGTGTGTGTGTGTGTGTGTGTGTCTGTAAAACACTACCTTGATGAGCAATCTTGACAAGTCTTTGCAGACCACTGGGGTTAAGATCTGCCTGTATGATTTTCTGTCCTGAGAGCTAAATGTATATATATATATATATATATATACATATATATATATATATATATATATATGTATATATATCGCCTATTGATTCTGTTCATCTGGAAAACTCTGACTAATACACTTGGGAAGGCACAAGCACTTGTTGAAGTACAACCACATGATGACATGATATAACTCAGTAAAGAGGGGGTGTTATGTTCACAGGATTCAAACAATCAGGGCACAAAAGAAGGTTTTCATAAATAATTAAGTGATGGTTATTAAAGGTTGTGGTTGATAGAATTCTAAAACTGATCTCCCAAGATTTCCCACCATAATCTCAGACACCATGAATAAGATGAATTATCTTGTGCATATTTGTGTTCAGTTACATGGCTAAAGGGATTTTATAGGTGTAATGAAGGTTACTAAACAATTGACCTTAAATAGAGAGATTATCCAAAAGAGCCTAATCACAGGAGCTCTTTAGAGGCAGACCGTTTTCTCTGGCCAGCAGCAGAAGGGGAAGCAAGAGACATGTGAAGCACAAGAAGGGTTTGACACACCACTGCTTGCTTGAAGATGGAGAACCACACAAGGAGAAGTACAGGCAGCCTCTAGAATCTGACAGCAGCCCCGACAACATCCTGCACCATGGGTGCTAAATTCCTCCAACCACCTGGATGAGCTGGGAAATAGCTTCCCCTCCAGAGCCTGCTGGTATGATTCCAGCCTAACTGACTCCTTGATTTCAGCCCTTTGAGACCCTAAGCAGAGAACTCACTAGATCCGTGCCACACATCTGACTCACAGCAACTGAAATAATAGATATGGGTTGATTTAAGATGCTAAATTTGTGGCAATTTGTTGTGCAACAATAGAAAACTGATATCAGGTATTTATGCTATTAGCATATTGAATCTGTTGTGGTTAAGGTAACTCTGTATTATCCAACTTACTGGAGAGAAGGGGACATAATTTCTGCCCCAGCCATAACCACATGTAGCTCTAAGGTGCAAATTAAAATAAGCACAGCCAAAGTCACAATGCAGAGAATTCTAATTCTCATGTAGTGAAGATTAATTGCAATATAGAGGCAAGAACGGACAGCTTGAATTGTCACAGTAACCATGAGGACATTTCCCGATAAGATGCGTGCCATACTTAGTGTGAAGGAGTTACAAGCAGGAGCTGCCCATTCAGTCCCTGCCCTTTAGATAAAGCAGAACATTCAGTTCCAAGGATATCTTACAGGGCAACAACAGAAATGCACAGTCAGGGGAATTGCAGATAAGGGCTCTGAGTTAAATTGAAAAAAATTATTATGAAAAAGGGCCTGGGGACACCTGGGTGGCTCAGCTGGTTAAGCAGTTGACTCTTGGTTTTGGCTCAGGTCATGATCTCAAGGTCCTGTGACTGAAAACCTACAACGGGCACCACGATCAGTGGGGAGCCTGCTTTAGGATTCTCTCTCTCCCTCTGCCCCTCCCCTCTCTCTCTCTCTCTCTTTCTAAAATCAATAAATCTTTAAAAAAGAAAAAGGGTCAGGTGTCATAGACATTCTTTGAGGCTTTAGAGTCAGACAGACTGGCTCCAACACTCTATAATCCTAGCTGAATTCCAGAATTCTAGTTTATTAAATGTGTGTGTGTGTGTGTGTGTGTGTGTAAAACACTTCCTTGATGAGCAATCTTGACAAATCTTTACAGACCATTGGGGTTAAGATCTGCCTCTATGATTTTCGGTACTAAGACAGCTGGATCAGCTTGAATGATCCCTCTAATCCCAGAGCCTACTAAAGTGTGTGGTACATACGGATTTTCTGACTTTCATCCCACTGCCTATGTTCAATAGCTTCCAGGACGAGTGTATTGCGGACCTCCTGCCTCCTAATCCGTGTTGGCCTTTCTAATAATCTTTCAGTTTCCGAAATGTCCTCTCGGTGGGAGAAGTTTTGAAATTCCCCTAGGCTTTACAAATACAAAGTGATGAATATACAGAAATCACACCTATAAAGAAATTGAACTGGAGAAATTAATTAATAAATAGAAGACTGGTCATGTGATTACTGTTTTGGTGAAAATTATAAATTTCAGGAACATGGGATCACATCTGGGAGTGCCCAGAGTCTAGAATTTTCAGGTACAGGCATACACGTTCATAGTCCCGAGGACTCAGTTCCCCTGATCTGACTCCTGTTCCTATTGCCTCTGTTCTTCCTCAGTCCAATTCTTTGTCGCCTCTTCCCCTTTCCCCCTCCTGCACTGCAAATGTATCTTGTGGACACTTCTAATTCACAAATTATATTCCGTTTTTGCTTGTTTTCCTGTGAGGCACTTAAGTGCCGGGACCAAGATTTGTTCTTTGCACATCCGGTATGAAGCAGACTACAGGACACACGGGAGGCATTGCTGAAGGTTTGCTGAAGTCATCTATGTCATAAAGAAACACTGACAGCAAGAACACCCACTTCCAATGTGCAGGTGGTACAGATGTTTCCTACATCACTACCATATTTGTGGCTTTTGAGGATCAGGTGCCATATAAGCCCTTCTAGAAGCTAGGAGGTGTTGGAGGAATAGAAATCTGGTCCATTTGTCCATGTGCCTCTACATAGCACATAGCATACTTTTCAGCACACAATATGGCTTACAGCAACAATTCCTAGGACTTAGTCATGTATATGCGTTTCCATATCCACCACCCTGACTACAGTGTTATAAACTTGGTATTTCATGGAAAGGAAAAGCATTATTAGCGAGAGCAAAACTCTAAAAGTAAATAGAGTGATAACAAAACAATGGTAGAGAATATTTTAATTTACGTTGGATGACTTTCAAAAACATAGGTATTTTTTAAAAAGATTTTATTTATTTATTTGAGAGAGAGAAAGAGAGAGAGCGCGAGCACACAGGGGGAGAGAGAGGGAGAAGCAGACCCTGCTGAGCAGGGAACCTGATGTGGGGCTTGATCCCAGGACTCCGGGATCACGACCTGAGCCGAAAGCAGACGCTTAACTGCGTCTGAACCACCCAGGCGCCCCTCATTCTTTTTTTAATGTCAGTATACGCTGGCCAATGCAGGCAATGGATTGTGACAGCAGTCCTAAATCTCAGCTCTGCCACTTTCTAGCCATGGGTCAGGGCCAACGTATCTATCCTTCTGGGCCTGAATGTCCTCATCTGTGAAACTGGAATAATGGTACTTATGTCATAGGAATTTTATGAAAGTCATCAGCAAAATATGCAAAATACCTGAAACATGGTAGGCCCTCAAAGAGCTTTTATGATCTCTTCTGATACAGTAGTTAAAAAACAAACAAAAAACCACGGAGGATTCCTCTATGAGGATTTTGGGAATTACATACATCAGGAAGTTCATCCAGAGCAACAAATCTAGGATACTTCTTTTGAGATGTAGGCTGCTAGAAAAAGCTATTTGATCAAAGTTAAAGTGAAGTTCAGAAACTAAGAGTCTCACTGGTATCCTCTACTAGGAGATTTACCACTGGATTTTGAGAGAACTTCTCAAAAAAACACTAATTTTCAAACTTGCCTTGAAATAGGTAACCCAAAAGAAGATGGAAAACAAGAAAAGGAAAAGCTGCCTTCCTATCAATCTCAAATTCCAGAGAATAATGCCTGGCTCAGAACCTTTGGTCATAGCTACTCTACCATGGTGCTCACTAATGTAATGGTGCATCTTTCCAGAACAGGCTGATGTTATTGGGGGGTACTCGAAGCTTTTACTGTGAAAGAAGGAAGGCAGCCATTTTCCTTTTCCCAAATTGATACCAAACATCGGTTGTATGTGCCTTGTTGTCTTTGTCTAAGGAGCCTGTGAAATGTGTGGAACAGCTTGGTGGCCCTGAGAAACCTGTTTTGCCTCTGGGGGAACTGGTCTCATGGTGCCTGGGCCCGTGGGTGCACAGCGTCATTGACAAGTGAGTGATCTTCCCTCCTGGGGAGGTTTGATGCCTCAGTGGAAGGGAAGGGCATCCTGCCAAAAACAGGATTCTCACACAAGGAAACCAGCTCTGCAACGAAGGACCCTCCTCAGGATCCACAATCATCAAAAGTCATGAAGGACTGGTAAATAACAATTACTCTATTCCTTCACAAGGACTCCAAACAGTCATCTTTCCTCTGCCGCAGCCAGAATCAGTGTTGAATATATCAACATTGGGCCAAAAGAACAGGGCAAAGATCTCTGGGATGAAGAGCTTCTGAAACGGTGGGAGACAGGATGAGACAGTGGAGAGCTGTATCAGTGGAAAATGGAAGGGGAAGCAGACAGGACTGCTGGGGGCAGGTTAAGCGGGGTCAGCCTACACTGCAGACTTTCTGGGGTGTTGTCATCAATGAGCCCTGAGTTTCGACCTCATGTATCTGCCTACCAGCTTTCAGATCCTGGGCAATTTCCATGATGTCCTTGATCTCAATATCCTCCTCCCTTGTGAAATGGGAATGACAGTATTTCCTTGAAGCATTCTTATTAGGACTAAATGAAACATCAATGAAGAGCCTAGTGTAGGGCCCATCATTATGTGCACTATTACGTCACATGAGCCTCAACATTTATTTCAACCCTGTCAGTAAATTGCTTTCATTTTATCTGTGCGATTATATAACTAGGTTTTATTCCCAAAGATACAGCTTTATTTTAATATATATTATGCAAATTATGGTACAAGTCCTGCACAGATCAAGTCATCAGGTGATGAATGGCTATCCGAAACACCACTCTAAATCCTGTTGTGCAGGAAGAACAGTGCCAGCCCTAGGACGGATCCACAAAAGGGAGTCAGACTTCAGCCCTCAAACATCTCCCAGCTGACTAGCAGAGCTCGCATGGCAGCTGATACATACATGGTGCTGACACCGACAGCACCTCCTAGAATAAGCGCAGTCTGGAAACAGAATGTTTTCCCTATCAGTGTCACTTTCAAATGATTAACTAATCGATTCAACAGATATGCAGCAATGCCTTTCCACTTGTATCGGAAATTGATCTGGATGGTGGATTGACAAAGACCAAGGAAACATGGTCCTTGCCCTCAAGGGTGTCACAATGAGGCAAAGGAGACAGACATGTCCATTCCATCAACAGATGTGGTCTGGATGACTACAGTGTGTGCTCAGCTATGTTCTGGGCTGCTTCACATATATCAGTGGGCAAGAGACAAAGATCCCTAAGATCAAGGAGCTTCTATTCAAGCAGGAGTTATGATGGGGGGGGTGGGGAGAGAAATAAGCAATAAGCATAACAAAGAAGTAAATAACATAGTCTGGCAGGTGATAATTCAGGCCAAGGTAAAGGGGATCAGGAATATGGGGTGGGCTGGAAAAGGGGAGTGCACTTAGCAATATATAATAGGGGGTGGCGGGGGCTTGTAGACCTTCCTGAGGATTTAGCATTTGACTCTGACACATGAACAGAAGAGCACTAGAAATGGTTTAGGTGCTGAATGAGAAGTATGTACGGGGACAATGTCAGTGAAAAGGAGAGACACAGCAGTCAGGGAACTAGAGGGAGTGACCAAAGAAGCAGAAGAAATCAAGGAGTGCTGCTTCTTGGAGAGAATGGAAGCACTCACCTGGACTTGAGATCCACTGAGCTTTGTGTTCACTCCCTGGGTTGCACAGCTGTGCCATGACTCACAAAATCACAAAAGTAAAAGGCCTGTAGTCACCCTGTGATTCACTCATTACTCAAAGGGAAAAACTGGAGACGTACTCTTTGCTCCGATCACTTTGTATTGGGGAAGATTTTACTGAATTATCTAGTATAGGTGCCCTACGGAGCCAGTTCTATGATGGAGGGAAAAACAGAGTATCTAAGATACACCAAGAAGCAACGAACTGGGGGGACATGTGCAGAGTGATTTGAAAGACACAACCCACCCCACTTCCGCAAGTGAAAAGATATACGGAGATGCCTCTGTTCACCCATCTTTCATTTTATATCACTACTAAACCATTAACGGGTACAATAATCGCTGGCCGTTGATCCATGGAGCTTCCGTCATACTCTTACACTCAAACAATATATTTTGAATCCTTCCTGGACACCAAGTTCCAGGCACTGGGCTGACTCAGGGAGAATAAGCATGTTTCAGGCTGGCACCCAGCCTTTGACTGACTTACTTGCTTACAAACATGCTGGCCAATCATTACAGAGCTCCTTGATTCGAGCGACGACAGAACTAGTGTCAAGGGATCCTGGAAAAGAAAAAATGAGGGGGGTAACGGAGTCCTAGTGTACGGGGAGCGTGAGCACCCATGGTCAGGAAAGCCTTTTCAGGCGAGGGGAGGTTAATGAGGTGGGTACTTTTAGAATCCCCATGTTACAGAGGAGAAATAATACAGTCAGAGATATTCCCTTGCTTCAGGCTGCAGAACTACTCGAGAGAGCCAGATTGAAATCCTAGGTCATGTGGTTTGCAAAACACCGTATTTTCTCTCATTGACTACTACTAAAATCACTTCACCTGACTGTTTCCCTTTACTAGATCCTGAAATCCTCTCAGGTATGTCGCGGTCACTCTCCCGAAAGCTGGTTCCAGCTGTGAGTGCTAAAAGGCTCTGGGAAGTTCTGTAACATTCTCTATCCCAGGTAACAGCTGTCTGGAGAGCTCCTCTCTCTTAGAATTGTAATCCACCATCTCACCCAAGTCAGGTGCTCGACGTCCCACGAAGATGCTTCTAATGTCACTGCGCTGTCACTTTCCAATCTGCCTGTTCCTGCCTACTCTAGAAAAAAGGCAGAAACATGTATCAGACTTGCTGGTCTCACAGAAGTTCCCCTCAGCATTAGAACATTCCACAGAAGCTATGTTCTCCTGGGTGCCTGGGTCTTCCCGGTAGTAAAAAAGAAAATGAGAAAGGAAGACGTCTGTACCACAGGAATGGCATGTACCGTGCATGTCAGCAACTCTCAACATACACGACATGTCTCAGAGAGAAAGGAAGAGGATTACCTTTGGAGTCCCACAGACCAAGGTGTGAACCTCAGCTCCCTCACTTACTGTCTTATGTAAGCACATCTCAGCCTGTTTCTTAATCTGTTGAAGGGGATTCTGATACTCATTGTTCAGGTTTGTTGGTAGGTAAATATTAAGTGCGTAAAACCAATCAGACCATCAATAGCTCAAAATCAATGCCTAGAGTGATGACAAAACAGAATAACTTCTCTACTGCATCACTTAATTCCATTTTATGTGTGCAGAAGATCCTGAACTTCGCGTTCTCAAGTAACATGCCCAGGTGACACACTTGACTGATGGCCGTGAGCTAGGCACTCAGGTGTTCTTTTCACTAGATTGTGAGGAGAAGAACATCCAGACGGAAAATACCTTTCTTTGAACCCAGTGACTCTTAGCAAATGAACACCTTACGTAACAAGTCAACTCTGAACATCATTCAAAAAAAATTGACACAACAAACCATAGCTCTTGATAAAAATGACCCTTTTGACAAGACACGGCGATGTTGGGAGAGCACAGGCTGTAGAGACATGAAGACCTGAAATCACATACAAACTCCACTCTAAGTCTTCTCTTCGATGAACTGCAAATAGTAACCTCCTCGTTAAGACTTAATGGGCTGTTAAATAGGATGCAGGGATCAACACAGGCCTTGGCACACAGACTCTACCGGCCAAATACCTCATGACTTAACCTCATCCCTGCCCTTAAGACTCCAGGGAAAGTTCACAGTCAACCTTTGCAAGCAGAGGTTACATTTCTGCTATGAACAGTTATTTTCTCGCTCTCCCATTTTTGGTTGGATTTTGATGGGTGGCAGTTACCGGTTGTGCCAGCCAGTTTTTGATGCACAACAAACCATCCAAAATGTAGTGACTCTAAGCAACCAATTCTTTTGCTCACAATTCTGCAGGACAATAATTTCAGCTGGGCTTAGCTGAGAGGTCCTTTTGCTGTTCTCAGAAGGCTTGCTTATGCATCTGTAGTCAGTGCCCCTGGCTCTGCTCTGGGGGCGGGATGGTCCACGACGGTCTCACCCACATTTCTGGCAACTGGTTCACTGTCAGCTGTGGTGGAGGGGATGCATGGGCCCTGGGTCTCTCATCATCCACCTAACCCACGCTTCTTCACATGGTTGTTCTCTTGTGTCAAGAGCAGCAAGAGAGGGCAAACCCTGGTGTGCAAGCACTTTTCAATTCTCTGCTTGCTTCACACTTGCTAGTGTTCCAGTGAACAAAGCAATTCCATCGCCAAGAGCAATGTGGGAGGAGATACAGGCAGGCACAGTGCAAAATACAGTTGTTACTGTAACAGTCTACTGTTACAGTAGTTTGTGAAATGACCCCGTTCTTCATTAGAGAAATACTTAACTAAGGGTGAACCAGACAGGAGAATGAATGCTAGTCTCTCAAAAATGACTTTTACTCTTCCGTAGAAAAAGTCATAGCTATCTTGCCCTGTTATCAGTCTACTAGGTGAATAATAAAATTATTTTATGAAATTCTGCCAAAAAAGACCAGTTTGAAATTTCCCTGGCATTGTACCATACCTGTAAATTGTGGATCCCCTCATCCAGAAATGTGCCATGACTCTGCCAGCAGGAATCCAGCCCGCACCTCTTTCCGTATCATAATGTTGCCATTCCTCTCCCTTCCAAAGAATATGCCCCCAGCAGAGACCTACTGCATAGGCATCATCTGATGGGGAAGTGATGGCCTAGACTAGGAAGCGGCCCCTCTGGTAAGACGAGGACAAACTCCGTGCTAACTGTAGACTTGTGATGTGGCTGGGGCCTGGTTGGGCCACTCCTCCCCACAGTCACCAGCCCCACTTCCCAGCTTTGCTAGAGTTCCTCTTGATTCATCCAAGCCATCTTTCCAAGCTGAGTCCGAGCTCTGTCATTTTCGACTCCGATGTCCTAACTATATTGTTCAGGATCCCTTGGTATCTTATTTACTGTGTGGTGGTTGATATTGCTACTGTGAAGGCCATCATTCCCCCATTATATTTTCTATGTGATTACTGCTGGCATTGCTGCTTTAAATATTAATACTTCCTTCTACCATTGAAGGGAATTCATTTTTACTCATTTCTTAGGCTTTTCCCAAGAAGATATTCATATCATTTGGAAATAATGAAAATTTTGTCTTCTTTACTAAAACAATGCTTTTTTTTCTCTTTACAATCTCCTTACACTGGAAAGACCATCTGAAGCAAAAGTTAGTAATACTGGTGATAATAGGTACATTTGCCTAGATCCTGATTGTAATGGAATTTTTTCTAGTCGTTTAACATCATTTGTGTATTTGTATATTAGACACACTGAGGAATACAGCCTGCAAATATCTACATTCCTACTTTGTTTTTAATTGCAGGCTGTCACATTCCATCAACTGTTCTTTGATCATCCATGTACCATTAAAATATGGTCAACACTAGTAGTATCTCTAGTGGTTGAAGTCATTCTCTTTATGTCTCCACTTTATCATTTTCTTCTTACGCAGCCCACACATTTTTGTCCTATTATCCTCTAGATATTGCACGTGTCTGTTGCCACTGGGAACAGGATCGTTTTTATGAGCTATTCTGGGTAGACATGGAGGAGAGTGGACCCTGGGAAGCTGATCTCACTTGTTATTTAAGAATTGGGCTGTTGGGGCGCCTGGGTGCCTCTAGTCGGTTAAGTGTCCGACTCTTGATTTGGGCTCAGGTCATGATCTCAGGGTCTCATGGGGCTCTGCACTGGGCGTGGAACCTGCTTAAGATTCTCTCTCTCCCCCTCCCTCTGCCCCTCCCCTTCCCGCTCACATGCTCTCCTTCTCCCTCCCTCCCTCTCTCTCTCTAAAAAAAAAAAAAAAAAAAAAGTCCTTTGCACTTACATTTCAGATTCCACTTCCCTTTGATGAGGGATTATTTCACTGGAAAAGGGGTTTTCATGATCCTGGTTGCTTGATGCCAGCAGAGGGCCTGTGGGGAAGAGAGAGACAAAGATGCCTAGGCTGCAGTATGGCAAAAGTTAGGGGACATCAGAGGTCTTCTCTATAAGGCTACTGTTAGAGCAGGGAAACAGTAAGAAAAAATGAAAAGGTGAGGGAAGGATTTGCTTGTTAACTTTTTGGCTGTGATGGGCCACGTCCTGGCCAAGAGGACAGCATGACCAAACAGAGAGGTGGTGAGAGAGCACCAAGTGGCCTTGCTGGAGTCCCACACCAGGAGCCTCATTAAGCATCAGACTGAGAAACATGAAGGGATTTCTATAGGCATGTCTTCCAAAACCCGAAGCAGTACCTATCAATGAGAAAGAGAGAGAAGGGTGGAAGTGTGTGGAGGGTGAAGATTGTTGGGACTTCATAAAAGGCAACCTGGGTAGGTCCTGCAGCTGTTGGGTGAATAGGACTCCAAGTGCCAAGGGCTGAAAGAAGTAGGCGAGAAGTTTACTCTAGGAAACTGAGGAACAGAGGTTAGGTAAGAGGTCAATAGGAGTTCAAGAAAAGTGTTAAGTTATGGGCTGTGCCAACATGCCCAGCAAGGCCAAGAACCTGCCACCCCGAATCAAGGAAACCTCATTTAAAATGGAGTTGGGTGGCTAGCTGGGGGACCTCTCATGCCCTTCCACTGCAGTTAACTGCAGACCCCAACAAGGACAAAGGGTGCCTGGCATTCCCCCCAGGAAGCAGCTTACTTTCCTACTCCAGCAGGAGGAAGGAAGAATTTCTCCTCGCCCAGCAACAAGCTCAGCCAACAGGAAAATACCACAACGGGGCCCATGAGAAAAACGTCAGCACCTCGAACTGTCGCCCTCCTCCAATGGACATTTCCTTCACAGCAATCTCTCCCAACTGCCTCCTTTTCCCTAGAGAAGAAGGTTCCTCTGGTCTGATCTCCAGACTGGCCTATGGGGTGCCATACTTTGCCTGCCCCAAACTGCAATTCCTCTGCTACACCCAAATCAACCCATTTTGCTGATAAACTATAACCGGCTGTTTCACCTTTTAGGTGGACAAACCTGTTCAAGAACTAAAAGGGTATGATATGACTCAGCAAAGATTAGGTACCATTTTGCCAAGAATACTGAGGATCATTTCGACAACCCCGGGCCCTCCTAAACATAAGGCGGTAGCATTCATTATGGGCAATGATGATGCCCTCAACCTTACCGCCTGTAAAATAAGGGTATGTGTTTCATACAACCTGCCGGGGAGGATGAGGAGAAAGGTCTGGCCACGCCACAGCCAAGTGCAACTCAAGGGCCCACGTGGACGCGATCTTGGCCGCGGTCACAACGCGGGAACTGACCTCCGCGTGGAAAGACATTTCCAGCCTGGGAGGTGCGGGGCGCCTGCGCAGTGGGCCCAAGGCGCCGCGCGCTGCGGGAGCCGCGAGACCCCCGCCCCCGCCCCTCGCCCTGCAACGTGAACGCGCACGTGAATCGGGAGGCGGACGCGGACGCGCACGCGAATGCGCCTCACCTCGCTCAACCCCCGGCCGGCGGCTGAGGGAGGGAGGCGCGCGCGGGAGCCGCGGGTGGGCGGTGTGCGGAGTGGCGGACCCGCTGGCGGCGGCGGCGGCGCGGGGGCGGAGCGGAGGCAGTGGGGCGGGCGCGGGGGCGGCGGCGCCTCGTCCACTCAGGCGGCTGCGTTCGGGACCCTCCAGCCCGCACGAGGGACGAACTGACTGACGTACCTCGCCCGCCCCCGCCTCATCTTCCCCTGGGCTTCCTGGGCTCCCGGGGCTCACTCCTGGAGCGCCTTCTCTCCCTGCACCTCTCCTCGGCCCTTTCTCTCCCAGGCACCTCAGGCGGCGGCGGCGGCGGCGGCGGCGGCGGCGGCGGCGGCGGCAACCGCGACCCCAGCAGCAGCAGCAGCAGCAGCAGCAGCGAGCGGCGGGAGCTGGCGGCCTCTGAGACGATGAAGTGCAAGCCGAACCAGACGCGCACCTACGACCCGGAGGGGTTCAAGAAGCGGGCGGCGTGCCTTTGCTTCCGGAGCGAGCGCGAGGACGAGGTGCTGTTAGTGAGTAGCAGTCGGTACCCGGACCGCTGGATCGTGCCGGGCGGGGGCGTGGAGCCCGAGGAGGAGCCGGGCGGTGCGGCAGTCCGAGAGGTGTACGAAGAGGCGGGAGTCAAGGGGAAGTTAGGCCGGCTCCTGGGCATTTTCGAACAGAACCAAGACCGCAAGCACAGAACCTACGTGTACGTACTGACTGTCACTGAGATTCTGGAGGATTGGGAAGATTCGGTTAGCATTGGGAGGAAGCGAGAGTGGTTCAAAATCGAAGATGCGATCAAGGTTCTCCAGTGCCACAAGCCCGTGCATGCCGAATATCTGGAAAAACTAAAGCTGGGCGGTTCCCCAACCAATGGAAACTCCGTGGCCCCGTCCGTGCCACAGAGCGATCCCTAGTATGTACCGCTCCTGCACAGACTTCTGCTTTCCGCCTACCTTAGAATAAATAGTGCCCGGAGCACCTCTCACTCCTTGTGCGGTCTCACGGGGAGGAGGGGGGCTTCTTTTGTTTCCTTGGCAGACCTCTGAATCACGCTTGCAAACTGTCTCAGTTGCCAGGCACTGTTTTCAGACAATTTGCACGTTTTTCAGATGCTTTGAAAATCGCTGCTTGGTAGCACTGTAACAGATTTCGGTAATCCTAAACCACATGGGTTTTTGGGTTTTTTTTAAGGTGCCTTAAGTGCTTGCCCAGCCTTTAGCGTGTGTGAACGTACACGTTGTGGTTTGTTTTATTACATTGCACACACGTGTGTGTGTGTGTGTGCACGTGTGCGTTTTTGGTACCAATCTTGTGGTTTGTTTTGTAGTTGAACACCTTTAAAATCTGAACATCTTGGTTGTTGTGTGGCTTCTTTAATTTTTTTTCTTAACTTTCTTTCTCTTTCACTGCATTAGCCCTTGCTAGCAAGTCCTTCTGTGATGGGAATTGGTTTAAAGATAGTTATATATATTTATTTTTAAAAGTATTTAAGAAATTTTACATCTTGTGGTCTTTCTGCACTGGGCAATAATTTTGTGTTCAGTAATGTGATCTAGTTTGCCCTTTTCAGAAGTTTCTTTACTCGTATGTACATTTTTGGATTTTCAAAAGAATTTTCACTAGTGGTATTTTGTTGCTGCTTATTTGAAATGGCCATTTCCCATATAGCCCGAAGGTAATTTAACAAAATATTACTTTATACAGTGAATATCTTCTTGGGAAAGTATTGTTAGCCAAACACATCCCGATATATACGTACTATCATGAAAACTGTATTCATAGAGTGCGATTTAGCATGTTCAACTTCCAACTCCATTGCCCCTTTCTTAATAGCCTAGAACAACCATGGTTCTCTCAATATAAACTGGTTTTTGAAGGAACGTTATTTCATATATTTGAATGTAGTGACATTCCAGTTAACCTTCCTGACTACCAGTAATCATAGGAATAGAATTTACATGGTGATAATACCCCAATCCAGTGAGGTACCTTTCTTGATATTGAGCTTTTACAGACTTCTTAAACGGTCAGAACACCTGAACAGTCTCTCTTAAAGATTTAGGATAATCGTTTTGTGTCACAGGACAAACTTTTTTTTTAATTAAGAAAAGTTTGCATTTGCATCAATACTTGTTTGAAATAAGGAATCTTATCTAAAATGCATAGGTCTCTCTTCTCAAACTACCTTTATTCCCCAAGCCATGTCAGCAGTTAGGGAGAAGCAAAACCTCCTTTGTGAAGAGGGTATTGGGGTGGAAAGTTAATGCCATATGTAACACTTAAACATTTTTTTTTAAAGATTTTATTTATTTATTCATGAGAGACAGAGAGAGAGAGGCAGAAGGAGAAGCAGGCTCCCAAGGAGCAGGAAGCCCGATGCGGGACTCGTTCCCAGGACCCTGAGATCATGACCTGAGCCGAAGGCAGACGCTTAACCATCTGAGCCACCCAGGCGCCCTGTAACACTTAAACATTTTTAAAACATTCCAATAGTAATTAATGAGTATAAAGTAGAAAATAATGGTTATTTAAAACATTTGTTAGTCAAAATAACCTATTTTTAAACACAATTACTGCTAAAAATTTAAGTTACCCTTTCTTAGAAGTTATTATTTTACTGTTTTTTAACATACAGAGCAATGCATAAATCTTAACTGTACAGCTTAATCAATTTTTACATAGTGAATATATGTATGTAACCAGAATCCAGATCAGGAAATTAACAATACCTGTAACTCAAAAGCTATTGCATTTCTCCTCCTAATCAGTACTCTGCCTTTTTGTCTTTTAGGACTATAGAATAGTTCTGTTTTTGAACTTTATAGGTTGACTTTTAGAATGTATACTTTTTTGTGCTGCCCCCTTGTGCTCTTTGTTTATTTTACTCTTCAAAATACTCAAATATTTTTCTCCATTTGGTTTGCATTGTAATTCTACAAATTATTAATACATTTATACGATTGCTGTTAAAAAGTGGGTTCTGTTGCACTTTCTAAAGAAATTTGGTGCCACTATTTTGGAAACAAACTTTGTTACAAATTTAAGCATAGATAAAGTACAGGTTTCAATTCACGAAACATTTTCTGTAGTAATGCTATCAAAGCAAACTAAAAAATGAGTGGGTTTTTAAAACCAGTGACAGTTTCATCATCTGAATTATATAGTTTGATCAAATATGTTTATTTAATATTTTTCTATTTTTCTCTTAAAAAGTGATATGTATTGAATATCTATTTGAGCACATTTAATTCCAAACAGTCTCACATCGACCCAAAGATACCTTTCCCCAATAACCCAATTATTCAGGAAGATTCTTAAATTCTATCTTAACAGAGCAGATATATTGGATTTTTATGTTAAGGGTATTTTTGTCGATAAAAATCCCTTCCACATGAAATGCTGCCACAAATATTTTGGAGACTTAACTTGTACTTGTTATTCTTGGAGGTGATACTGCATCATTTTACTTGGTTCTTAAGTATCTAACAAAGGCTTAGATGCACAGTATTCATATTAACCTATTATTAAGAATTATTAGCCTATAAATATGTTGTGGGCTTTTTTCCCCTTCTTTTTTTTGACAGAAACATTTAGAATAAGTCATATTTTTCAGGACTATCAGGTTCATTTAAGTAGTTTTTGTGAAATATTCTCTGGAGCCTAGCCTTGTCAGAATAGTTAAAAGTTCCAAGGAGATTCTTTTTTTTCTCTTTAAGACCAAGAGTTTCAGGCCAAAACAGGTAACCAGAGACAGTATATAGAAAATTTCTATCACCTCAGCACTCCAAAGATTGATGCACAGTTGGGATTTTTTTCCTTCTAAGATTGTTAAAAAGTCACTTGTACGTTATTTGTTTGGTTTTTCAGCTCTTCCTTTGATAAAAAAGGGAAAGGACTATTGGATAGTCTTTAATTAACCTTAATTAAGGTTTGCAGACATGCATCAGAAATTTATTTTCTGCATGTTTTATAAACAGCTTACATTTTCAGCTGGTCAGTAGTTTATTCTTGTTAAAGTATAAAGAAAAAAACATTAGGGGTTAATATAGATACATAGGGAAACTCTAAATAATTGATGCTGTGTCTATAAAGTATATTTTTTTTCAAGAAAGATGTGTATGTATACACACACACACACACACACACACACACACGGTATATTTGGCTGAGCAAGGGCTTTTACTTCCAGGCATCCCATGTGGGAGAGCCACCAGGCACTACCAGGGTTTTATCAGTATTTTCTTGGTAGTTGTCTCCTGATAAAATGTTATACTGTATTTAGCAGATTTTAAATGTTCATGGGCAAACACTATGAGAACTGGAAAAGTCACTATGATAAGAGAAGTAAAACATGACATTTTTATGAGACAGAGTTTGGTGTGAAAGAAACTTTAGTTGGGGTTTTGAAGTCAGACAGACTTAGGGTTGAAAACCAGCTCCAGTTCTTGCTCACACTAACTTCAGCCAAGTTATCTAACTATCCGATGCTCAGGGTTTTTTTTAAATATAAAATTTGAGATAATAAAAATAGATACTTTATAAACTCCAATGAGAAGTCTTTCCTGACCACTGGGTTAAGATATTTTCTTCTGTGTGTGTCACAGTTCTCACAATTTACTTATCTGTATGGTTGTGCGGCTAGACCACAGACTCTTTGATGGGTGGGGACTAGCCTGAATTATTTCCGTAAGCCTAGAGTCCAGAACATGGTGTTTAGAATTTTTTATGTCTTACATGACCAATCTTTTTTTGCAAAACTTG
The DNA here is from genome assembly GCF_002201575.2 of Neomonachus schauinslandi. Classification (NCBI taxonomy): domain Eukaryota; kingdom Metazoa; phylum Chordata; class Mammalia; order Carnivora; family Phocidae; genus Neomonachus; species Neomonachus schauinslandi. Next base: position 82,717,107 of record NC_058419.1, read on the forward strand.
TAGTATCACTGCTTTCCTGACTTTTTTGTTTCATAATATAACCTGTAACTCCCTCAGCTTCTGATCCACTCTTAAATTGCATCTGCATTAGATAATTCCATGAAGACTTTCCAAATGCAAAGTGAATGATGCAGATAGGCCTTTTGTAAATTTGTCAATTGGAGGAATTGTTAAATTAGTATATAAGCCTGCTAATTATGTGTTGGTTTGATTTTCTAGATGAACAGCAAAGATTTTCAGGATTGCTTTGAAAGAATCTTTGATGTGAACCATTGATCAGTGGAATTTTCAAGTGGAGGTGAGCGTTTCCATGTTTCCAACGAGACAGCTCATCTGATTTTCCTCCGACATCTTGGGACACTCCTTACCTGTCTATTCCACTGACTCCTCTTGCCCTGGTTGTTATACTGTTGTACATGAACAGACTCTTACTTTAACACCTATAGCCTTGTTGTGCTTTTTTGATGTGTCTGCCTTCTCCATTAGACTGTGATATCCTTGAGAGCAAGGACCACCTTTCCTTACTCTTTGCATATTCTGTATTTGAAACACCACTTGAAATATGATTGACATCACTGAAGGTTCTTTGATTCAATTCATATTTTGTAATCACCATGTGGCAAAACATTCCCCTTTTAATCTGGTGCTAGTAGAATATATGCTGTCTAGGCACCATGTATGTGGTTTTTCTGTATCAGGTGTTTCAGAAACTTTTCAAGGCAGTTGTAAGATGTTCAAGGACGAGAATTATTACTCATATTTCTGTGTCATACCACACAGTGGCTAGCACCATTTTGAGATGATCCCATCACATAGGGCAATATTTTGTAGAATCAGTCCTTTGTGTAACAACTTCAGTATTTTTGTACTGTTGTTACTTTGCTGAAAATTTTGTTCAAAAAATATCACTTGCTATAAAACTAACTATAAAATAAATACAATGAATGCAAGATAATATTGTGAATTTTTATAAAAGTAAGTTTTAAGATGATATACAAATGATGTATTTAATGTTTTTGCAATGCCCTAAGCACTTCTTTCATGTAATCTTAACATCCCTTTGAAGAAGATTGTTTTTCTCATTTTATAGGTTCAGTATACTATATTATTTGATTCCAGAGCCAACAAAAACTGCGATACATGCAGTTTCCAAAGTTAATTACACCACTCACTTTGCCTAGGTTTCTTTTGCATCTCTTACTGATTCAGTTGGCCAATTTTCAAGCCCTTTTCCAACACACTCAGCTGGCTTCTCGTTCCACCTGGTTTCTGCATGTGAGAATGTGGAGGACTGAGAGACAGCTAAATTGTTATCACTGAGAAAAGGCACTGAAGGAAAAAACTTCTGTGAGGGGGGAAGAGAGGACTTGGGTCAGCTGTCTCCAGGAGAGCAACTTTAAGAAAATGACAAAGATGTTTAGAGATAATTTTATGGAGTTTTGCCATGGGGTTTGTAATGGCAGCACTCTTACCCAGCTTCTGCAAAGGCCTCAAAGTGGCTTTAGTATGGTAGTTTTCTTTCCTTTGCATTTATAAAAGCAATTACATCAGAAACACCATGAGTTCCACTTTAGGTGTTATACCCTTTCTCATGGTACCAGTGAAATATAGTAACTGTTAACTCAATCCTTACAGAATTTGAAATCACACGTCTCCCAATTTATTGGGCTTTTTTTTAGATGTGATATGGTACTGTGGTTATGTTTTTTTAAATCCTTATCTTTTAGAGAAATGTACTGTAAATTTTACAGATGAAATGATATACTACTGGTATTTGCTTCAAAATAATCTGAGGGTGGGGTAGGTGAGCATATAGATGAAATAAGATTGGTGATAAACTGATAATTTTTGAAGCCATGTAACAGATATTTGGGAGTTCGTTATACTATTCTCTATACTTTTCTATGTATTTGAAATTTTCCATAATAAAAATTGAAAAATAGTTGTTCATTGTTTATTTGTAGGCCCTTGCTATCCCTAAGACTTAAGTAGGGAAGGCTGGTTAGAAGACACATCTACAGCCCAGACAGACACACTCACACCTCCTCTCCAAAAACCTAGGTTTTGTTCCTGAGCTAAGCATACTGGCAGACTTGCTCTTCCCTTAATGTGAATTACTTCCTTGAAAGTCTCTCAGTTCCACATGCAAAAAGGACTTTTAGCCTCCTCAGCATGCCAAACATGATCAGAAAACTTTGAACCCCAATGGTGGACATAAACTTAGGTTCCAGATGAGACAGCACTGCCATTCTACAATGTATCTTTAAAAAAATTAAATTTTTTTCTGTTTGGAAATTAATTTACCTTAATTTCAGAAAATTTGGAAAAGTCCCTCCAAGGTAAATGAATAAAAAATCACACATGATCCCCCTACTCAGAATAGCCATATTTGAAAAATATATATGTCTATTATACATATTCCAGCCTTTTTCTTTTCAAATGTAACTATATGTTACCGAAGCAGATAGCACAAGTGAGCCCCCCTCCACCAGAATATTTTCAAAAATTCATGACCCCTTTTATTGTTGAGCATTCACCACATAGGTACCTTGTTGTTCCTCAGAATTTTTTAAGGTAATGCTCAGGGCCATTACGGAATTTTTGCTACTTCTGTCCTGCACGAGTGCGGCAGACATAGCACAAAGCTTGGGTCTGAAATCCAGACCATGCCTTGTACTCACTAACTCCAGATGCAGGACAGAATAACCCTGTTTTGTTTCTGGTTTTTTGTTTCCTAATTCCAACACAAACTTTCTACTCGCCAAGCTGGTGGGAGTGGGGGCATCGATTCAGAGGAGGTGCCCCTTTAATAAATCACACAGTTGCAATATACTGGCTAAAAGGAGGCCTGCTAACTTTTTTGTTTTTCACAAAGTTCCTTCTGTCTTCTCTGGATCCTCAGCAAGCTACCATATCACTCTCTCTCTGTAGCCTCTGATCCTCATTAGGTTACTGCTCCTCTGGGCACAGTAGTTTTCAACTGGTAAACAAGGACACCACTACTCTGGACTTGGAATGGAATCCTGTTCTCCCTCTTCTACCTTTTTACTCCAGAATGTGCCCTCATGTTTCCCTAATTCCCTACAACACACACGAGACCAGACTATAACTTTTAATAAGATTCTACTGATGATTACCAGGTTAGGTGAGGCAAATGTAATACAAAAAACACAATTCACAACTATTTCACAGGTCATATATTTTCTAGGTTCCAATGCTAGACTGGTTCCCTAGCACAGGGCTGACTCCAAATGGCCTAGGGACATCCTTCCATCCCCTATTCCCCATCACTACCAAGAGCTGAGAGTACAGTTTCAAATCTTGTACAAAGTGATTCCCATACCCATGGAGAAGGGAAAGCTTTTCCTGCAACTCAATCTCCAAACAGTACTTAAGGTATCTCAAGTTTATAGTTCCAGAATCAAAGATGTGAACCTGAAATTAATGGAATGGATCAAAGGGCTAGAATGTGATGGGTTGGGGATAGAAATTCAGTTCTATATTATTCCAAAAGTTCAGATTAAGCCACTTCTCTTCATTAGCACAGTAGTCCCCCCATCACCCATGGTTTTGCTTTCTAAAGTTTTATTTACCCACAGTCAACCATGTTCCAGGAACAGATCCTTTTGACCTATCATCAGAAGGTCAATAGTAGCCTAATGCTATATCACAATGCCTGCATAAGTCACCTCACTTGATCTCATCATGTAGGCATTTTATCCCATGTGATTTCACATCATCACAAGAAGTGTGAGTACAGTACAATAAGATATTTTGACAGACCACATTCATATGTTATTACAGTATATTGTTATAATCTTGTATTTTAATATCAGTTATTGTTCATCTCTTTTTTTTAAAGATTTATTTATTTGACAGAGACACAGCAAGAGAGGGAACACAAGCAGGGAGTGGGAGAGGGAGAAGCGGGCTTCCCGCAGAGCAGGGAGCCCGATGCGGGGCTCGATCCCAGGACCCCGGGATCATGACCTGAGCTGAAGGCAGACGCTTAACGACTGAGCCACCCAGGCGCCCTATTGTTCATCTCTTACTGTGCCTAATTTATAAATTAAACTTTATCATTTGTATGTATGTATAGGAAAAAACATAGTATATGTAGAGTTTGGTAGTATGCATGGTTTCAGGCATCTACTTGGGGGTCTTGGAACATATCCCCTGTGGATAAGGAGGGATTACTGTACCTGTTTTCGCTAAATGAAAGAAATCTTGAGGATTTTTGCTTTTGCCAAAAAAGCAAAAATAGTGTTCAATGTTTGTTTTGCAGCAACACTTTATAGGGCAGTGTGCACCCCAGCAGTGAGAGTGGCCCCACCAAGTTCCTTCCCACTATACTCAGCATTTCTGCATCAAGCCATGATAGCTTTGAACTGTGTCTTTGAGCATCTGTACTTCATTTCCATTGCATTTATTAGCAAGATGTGACTTAAGGTATCAGAAAAACCCAAGAGAGGTTATTTTTTGGGTCTGGGAACACTCAAAAATTTTTCCATACAAATTAATGGTAATTGCTTCTCCACTCTCTGCCAGCTTATGAAAGCTTTCATGGGAATGCTCTACTTTCAGATAGTGGGGGAACTTATATATGGTACCTGCAATGGCATCTGTCTCCCTAGTGGACATTTTAGGAATTAGCCCAATCCTAGATGTATTCTATTTAGAGCAAAGAAACCTTTCCCAGGAACACTGTGCTACCCAAGAACACCCCACTCTCCAAATCTATTTAGAATTACCTTTTTCTAATCCTGAATTAAATATGTGTTTTCTATATAGGAAGAAAGATTCTCTATCATGTTCCAACCACTAAAATTTTTAGTTCAAGTTGTGTTTTTTCGTCTAATCTGGTAGATAAATAGAAAAGTATTTGCATTTATCTAGTACCTCCATCCTTAAAAACGAGCTTTAGCTGTGATAAACCAAACTATTCAGAACTATTAGAACTTTAGGCCAAGAATTCTGTTACCTCTAGAGGTACATGAATTGGGCAAATCAGACATGGCCCCTGTCTTCATGGAGCTCTCACTGTATTGGGGAGACAGATAATAAAACAAGAAATCCCAACAAAATGTGCCAAGTGTTTTTATGATAGTGGGGATTGAGTGGGCTCTGCCAGCACATAGTGGGGGAAAGTAACCTAGTTTAGTTGGGTTGGGGGAAGATTCTCAGAGGAAATGCCATGTAACATGACACCTGAAGGATGAATAGGACTTAGCTAGGAGAAATAGTTAGGGTGGGAGTGTTCAAGAAAGAGGGAAGAGCAGATATGAGGTTCTGGAAGCTAGATAAAAATATGGTGCTTTTAGGAATAGGAACTTGCTCATTATATCTAGAACATAATCCGAAGGTGCAGAGAAGAAAGGATCTTCTAGAGATGAAGCCAGTGGGGTAAGGAAAAGCCAGATTATAGAGGGACTGATGCAACTTTTTCAGGGATTTGAGGAGAGGAGACATGACATCAATTTGTCTGAAGAGTAGAAGATTGTTTGAAAGGGAGAGAAGGTTGTGGTGATAGTCCAGGTGAGAAATGATGGTGACCTGAACGAGCATGTTGACCATGTTGATAGAAGTGAATACATTTTAGAAATATATAGGGTTTAAAGTGGCATAAGGTGATTAATTGGATGTTGGGAATGAAAGAGAGGTGGATATCTTTGATATATCTCGCTGGAGCAACAGTTGATGATACCATTCCCTGGGGCTGAGAAGAAGATGAGATTAATTTTATAACTGTTAGTTTCTGGTAACCAAAGATATTAACTTGGAGATGTCCAAAAGGCCAGAATGAACAGGAGGTGGAGGTTTTGGAGTCATCAGCAGATGGGCAGTAGATGAAGAGGTAGGTATACACAAAGTCATCTAGAAGAGACTGTAGAGAGAGGACTGTGAAGATCTCCCTGAGGAGTATCAACATTTAAGGATGGTTGCAGGACTTCCAGAATGGTTTGTGAGGATCTTGGTGGACCCATCTCCCTGTGAAATACCATTTAATTGGTGACAATTACACACACACACACACACACACACACACACACTTAAAGTTCCTGGAAATTGTCATAGGGCACACAGCAAATAAATAATTGTTCAAGAAAAAATACTAAATCTCTATAAAAATTGTGAGAATCAGTGACATTTGAGCAATGCCATCTCCCCCAGCTCCATCTAACAAGCTCTACTCGAGATATGGATGTGCCCCAGGAGATGGGGGCTCCCTAGGGCTATGCCTTCACCCCAGGAGGAGAAAGCCACCAGTGTCTCTATTCCCCTGCAGCCCCATGTTGCAGAAGTGCTATTCTAAGCAAGCCTGGGCTAGAGAACTAACTCTCAATTACAGAGTGAGGTCTCAGCCTTAGGCATGACAGGCCAAGAATAGTGAGATCCCACTCTCCTCTACTTCAGCACCTTTGTAGGGCAAAGTTTCTACATGGAGACAGGCAAGCTAAAATAACCAGGGACTACCTTCTCCCCACAGTGTCCAGTGGGGTGTTACTGCAGGAGAAGTGGCCTCTAATACCCACCCTCTGTTCCAGTACAGTTGTCTGGAGTTTCTGCCCAGGTGGAGAGGCAGGCCATGAGAACTAAGCACAGCAGCTTTGCTTGTAGGGACTGAATTTATTTGGAAAGGAACCTAGAAAAATTCATGCCTAAGAGCATTGTTGAAAACAATGGGAATCTTAATGGTGAGCAATTAAGAAGGGCCTGGTAGTTTCAGGATACTAGTAGCGACAAGGGAACAATACTATAAAACAACTAAATTAACATACATCTAAAGATCACTCCACCAAAGAACAACAAAATATTCATTCCTGTCAAGTAGATAGAACCTTCTCCAAAAGAGACCATAATGCTAGGCTATAAACATGCCTCAGTGGATTTTAAAAGATTGAAATTAAACAAATTATGTTCTCTGACCAAAATGGAATTAAATTAGAAATCAACAATAGAAATGTAGGAAACTCATGAATATGTGGAAATTAGGCAATACTAAATAACTAATACTAAATAACTAATGGGTCAAAGAAAAAAGCCACAATGGAAATTAGAAAAAACTTTGAGATGGATATAATCAAAACACCAAAATTTGAGATGCAACTAAAGCAGAACCTAAAGGAAAATTCATAATTATAAGTTCCTATAAAAAGAAGACCAAAGTAAACACAAAGCAAGCAAAAAAGAAGGTGATATATGGGGTCCCTGGCTGGCTCAGTTGGTAGAGCATGTAACTTGATCTCAGGGTTGTGAGTTCGAGCCCAACATTGGGTGTAGGGATTACTTAAAAAAAAAAAAAAGGTAATACGAAAGAATAGAATGAAAATTAAATGAAAAATTATAAAAATAATAGAAAAAGTTGGCTCTTTAAAATGATCAACAGTCTGGGGCACCTGAGTGGCTCAGTCAGTTGAGCATCTGACTCTTGGTTTTGGCTCAGGTCATGATCCTCAGGATCGTGAACTCGAGCCCCACATCAGGCTCCACACTCAGCACGGAGTCTGCTTGAGATTCTCTGCCTTTCCCTTTCCCTCTGCCCCTCCCCCTGCTCTCTCTCTCAAATAAATAAAATCTTTAAAATAAAATAAAATGATCAACAATCTGCTTTGTTTCTTAAATTCCACATGTGAGTGAAATCATATGGTATTTATCTTTCTCTGACTTATTTCACTTAGCATAATACTCTCTAGCTCTGGAAACATATCCATTGTAAATGACAAGGTTTCATTTTTTTTTATGGCTGAGTAATATCCCATTGTGTATATACACCACATCTTCTTTATCCATTCATCAGTTGATGGACACTTGGGTTGTTTCCATAATTTGGCTGTTGTACATAATGCTCCTATAAACATCAAGGTGCATGTATCCCTTCGAATTAGTATTTTTGTATTCTTTGGGTAAATACCTAGTAGTGCAATTGCTGGATCACAGGGTAGTTCTATTTTTGTTTTTGAGGAACCTCCATGCCATTTTCCAGTTTGCATTCCCACCAACTGTGACTCACCAGTTTGCATTCCCACCAACTGTGCATGAGGGTTTCCCTTTCTCCACATCCTTGCCAACATCTGTTGTTTCTTATGTTGTTGATTTTAACCATTCTGACAGGTGTGAGGTGATATATCATTGTAGTTTTGATTTGTAGTTTCTTGATGATCAGTGATGTTGAACATCTTTTCATGTGTCTGTTGGCCATCTGGGTATCTGCTCTGGAAACATATCTATTCATCTCCTCTGCCCACTTTTTTTTTTTAAAGATTTTATTTATTTATTTGACAGAGAGAGACAGCGAGAGAGGGAACACAAGCAGGGGGAGTGGTCCTCTGCCCACTTTTTAATTGGAATATTCATTTTTGGGGTGTTGTTTTGTAAGTTATTTATATATCTTGGATACTAATCCTTTATCAAATATGTATTTTGCAAATATCTTCTCCCACTCCATAGGTTGCCTCTTAGTTTTGTTGATTGTTTCCTTTGTTGTGCAGAAGCTTTTATATTGATGAAATCCCAATAGTTTATTTTTGCTTTTGTTTCCCTTGCCTCAGGAGACATATGTAGTAAGAAGTTGCTACGGCTGATGTCAAAGAGGTTACTGCCTCTGTTCTCCTCTAGTACTTTGATGGACTCCTGTCTCACATTTAGGTCTTTACTCCATTTTGAATTTATTTTTGTGTATGGTATAAGAAAGTAGTTCAGTTTCATTCTTTTGCATGTAGCTATCCAGTTTTCCCAACACCATTTGTTGAAGAGACTGTCCTTTTCTCATTGTACAATTTTTCCTACTTTGTTGAAAATTAATTTGCCATATAGTTGTGGGTTCACTTCTGGGTTTCTGTTCTGTTCCAATGATCTATGTGTCTAGGTTTTTTGTTTTGTTTTGTTTTGTTTTTGCCGGTACCATACTATCTTGATCATTACAGCTTTGTAATATAACTTAAAGTCCAGAATTGTAATTCCTCCAGCTTAGCTTTTCTTTTTCAAGGTTGCTTCAGCTCTTTGGGCTCTTATGGTTCCATACAAACTTTAGGATGGTTTGTTCTAGCTCTGTGAGATGCTGTTGGCATATTGATAGGGATTGCATTAAATGTGTAGATGTCTTTTGGTAGTATAGACATTTTGACAATATTTGTTCTTCTAATCCATGAGCATGGAATGTCTTTCTAATTCTTTGTGTCATCTTCAATTACTTCATAAGTGTTTTATAGTTCTCAACAGTATAGGTCTTTCACCTCTTTAGTTAGGTTTATTCCTAGGTATCTTATGGGTTTTTTTGTGCAATTGTAAATGGGATTGATTCCTTGATTTCTCTTTCTGCTGCTTCATTACTGATGTATAGAAATGCAACAGATTTCTATGCATTGATTTTGTATCCTATGACTGAGTTCATGTTATGATTTATAGCAATCTTTTGGTGTAGTCTTTGGGGTTTTCTATATATAGTATCATGTGATTTGCAAGGAGTGAAAGTTTTACTTCTTCCTTTCTGATTTGGATGCCTTTTATTTTTTTTAAAGATTTTATTTACTTTTTTGAGAGAGAGTGAGGAAGCAATAGAAAGAGCACAAGCAGGGGGAGAGGGAGAAGCAGACTCCCCACTGAGCAGGGAGCCAGATGCAGGGCTTGATCCCAGGACCCCGAGATTATGACCTGAGTCAAAGGCAGCCACTTAACTGACTGAGCCACCCAGGTGCCCCTGGATGCCTTTTATTTCTTTTTGTTGTCTGATTGCTGTGGCTAGGATTTCCAGGACTATGTTAAATAACAGTGGTAAGAGTGGACATCCCTGTCTTGTTCCTGACCACAGAGGAAAAGCTTTCAGTTTTTCCCCATTGAGGATGATATTACCTGTGGGTTTTTCATAGATGGCCTTCATCATGTTGAGGTATGTTCCCTCAAAACCTACTTTGTTGAGGGTTTTTATCATGAATGGATGTTATACTTTGTCAAATACTTTTCCCGCATCCATTGAAATGATGATATGGGGGAAAAAGGAAAAAAGAGAGACAAATTAATAAACAGACTCTTAACTATATTGAACAAACTGGTGGTTACCATTGGGGAGGTGGGTGGGAAAATGGGTTAAGTAGGTATGGGGATTAAGGAGTACACTTGTGATGAGCACCGGGTGTTATAGGGAACTGTTGAACCACTATATTGTACAACTGAAACTAATATTACATTGTGTGTTAACTGGACTTTAAATAAAAACTTTAAAAAATTAAATGATCAACAATCTGTATTGTATCCAGAATATTAAGGAACATTTACAAATCAATAATAAATAATTAAATTAAATAATTAAATAAATTAAAATTTTAAAAATGGCCAAAGGATTTGAAAAGACATTTCTCCGAAGAAATATACAAGTGGACAATAAGCACATGAAAAGATGCCCTACATTATTAGTTATTAGGGAAATGCAAATCAAAATCACAATGAGAAACCACATCTCACCCACTAGAATGACTGTAATCGAATAGACGAAAAACAACAAGTGCTGGTGAGGATGTGGAGAAATTGGAGCGCTCGTGTGTAAAATTTCACTACCATTTTGGAAAATAGTTTGGCAGTTCTTTAAAACGTTGAACATAGTTACCACATGACCCAACAATTCTGCTAGATATAGTCCCAAGATAAATGAAAACAGAGTCCACAAAAAGATTTGTTCATGAATATTTATAGCAATGTTATTCATAATTGCCAAAAAATGAAAACAGCTGATGAATGTATAAATAATAACACAGTATATCTACACAATGTTATACTATTCAGCAATAAAGGGGAATGGAGTATTATGCCATTATATGGATGAACAAGAAGCCAGACATAATGCCTTATATATTGTATGATTTCTTTATATATGATGTCTAGTATGGCCAAATCCATGTAATCAAAAAGTAGATTAATGGTTGCCTATGGCTGAAAAAAAGAAGAATGGAGATTGACCTCAAATATGTATAGGGTTTCTTTTTGTCATGATGAAGATATTCTAAAATTAAAAAAAAAAAAAAGATATTCTAAAATTAGATTATGATGATAGTTGCACAACTCTGTAAATGCACTAACAACCATTGAATTATACACTTTAAATGGGTGAAGATTATGTATGTAATTTATATATTAATAAAACTGTTAGAAATTTTTGGAATAGGCAGAGAGAGGAGTGCATACAAAGGGATCCTCAAAAAAGGAGTGGTCATCAAAATAACAGGGAAACCTGGAGAAAGTAAAGTCAGAGAATCAAAGATATACAACATTTTAAGGAGGAAGTTATAAGGCGTATGGAGTGTTACAATTACAGTGACACAGAAAAGATCATTACCAAGAACTATCTTAATAGAGTGGCAGGGTGGGAAGGCAGATGACAGTAAGTTGAAGGATGAGTGGCACATAAGGAATTAGATTCAGTGAGTCTAAACAATTCACTCGAGTATTTTGACTATGAAGGAGAATAGAGAAGTGGAATGGTAGCTCAAAAGTGATGTCATATAGAAGGAGAGTTTTACTGTTTTCAAAGTGACAGACACTTGGACACCCTTATTCGTTGAGAGGAGTCAGTAGAGAGTGAAATCCTGAAGACATAGGAAAATCTGGTAACCAATGGAACAAGAGCCTGAGAGAGATGCAGGATTTGTGATGTGAAGCATAGAGAAGGAATTTATCTTAGAGTGGGGGAAGGCTACCTCTTCTATTGCACCTGGAGGGAAGGAAGAAAGGCAGGATTAGGGCATAAGGAAGGTTGTATGTTTGTGTATGAAACTGAGGTATGTTATACTTGAGAGATTTGTTTTCCTTGGAAAGGTAAGAGTCAGAGTCATCTGCTGAGTGTGAGGAGAAAATGCATAAGATAAGTGGTTAGGAGAAAGGGGAGCAGAATTGGTGTAGCTCTATGGAGAACAGGAAAGAGAACTGATAGCAAACAGAACAAGATTTCTAGGCAGCAGTGAGGGTCCTAGGTGAGGTTAGAAAACACCTGTGTGGTGACAAGTGGCTACAGACCCATAGAAACTCTATTTAGTGTAACCCTGTTTTTATTTTATTTTTTTCATTTTTAAAATTTTTTTTAAAGACTTATTTATTTGACAGAAAGAGACACAGCGAGAGAGGGAACACAAGCAGGGGCAGTGGGAGAGGGAAAAGCAGGCTTCCCACGGAGCAGGGAGCCCGATGCGGGACTCGATCCCAGGACCCTGGGATCATGACCTGAGCCAAAGGCAGATGCTTAACCGACTGAGCCACCCAGGCGCCCTAACCCTGTTTTTAAATGAAAAACCAAACAAACATTCACTGCTTCCACTCTAAAAACAATACCTCTATTTGAATATATTTTATCTGTTATTTAGACTTTGCACTTTACCTACTTCTGGAGCTCCAAATCCACATATTCAAAGTCTGTCTCACGACTAGTCCTAATAGCACGTTGCCAGAGGATAGGACATTTATGTGCCTGGTGCCAAAGGGCAGTAAGATGAAGAGAAATGTCAGACGGGGAATATTAGGGGAGACATCAGAAGGAAAAGAGAAGAACAAACTTGGAGATCTCAGGTCTTATCATGACCCTCAGTATGGGGGCCACATCCTCAGCAGGGCAACTCATGGTGCCAATGTACCAAAGCTGCTGTGGAGCTTCTCTGGCCATAGGAAACTGACCCTTGTTGAGGACCACATGTGAAAGATCAGATACCTACAGATTAGTAGTCCTAAATAAGCCATGCTGCTGTCTTGTCAGTCATAGTTTAGTGGGTAAGTCAGACAAGTACTTCAGTGAATTATAGGATTCACAGTGCAATTCCATTTGAAAGTTAAAGGAATTCTAAGCTATGAAGACATGCCATGCCACTTTTTAAAAATCAGGATTTTAGATGAGAGTATAATGGCATAATAGCAACTACTATTTATTATTTTCATATCCTATGAGGTTTTCAATAAACTTTTAATTATGTATTTTTAATATTTTTAGCAAACATATAGCAGTAGCTGTATACCAGGCACTGTTCTGTACTATTTAACATATTAAGTAGCTGAATTTTCATAAGAACCCTGTGAGATTGGCACTGCTATTTAATATACCAATTTATAGATGAGAATACTGAAGGTTAAAATTTGCTTACACTCATATAGCAAGTAAGAGGTAGCACTGAATTTCAAACCCAGGCAATCTGACCCCAGAGTCTCTATGCTCAAACACTGTGCCATATTATGTCTTGTAATTTTTAAAAAATTCTATCATTAATGCTGGGCAAATACACATATAGCCCTTTTATTTCACAAAATATTCCATGTATATTATGGCATCTAATCCTCACATCATCTCTGAGAAGTAATTTTTTACCCAACATACTGCATAAGGGGAAACCAAGAATCAGAGAGGATAGGGAATTTCACTATAGACAAAGGTCATAAATGGTAGAAAATATATCATTCAGAGACACACACACATGCACATTTGGTTATCACAGTGATTCTCACAAAGGCCAAAGTATTGCATAGAGATAAATAAGAAAGAAGGAAAAGAAAGAAAGGGTTTGGTTTTGTTTTAGTTTTTTCATTCTATGATACTACTACCAGATACCAGATACCCAAAAGGGGAGGGGGAAATAATTCAAGATGACTAGAAGCTACCTTTCTGGAGTCCCATGTGAGTCATGTTTTTAATTGGTCCTTTAAAATTTATACTTACTAGAAAAGGATAATGGTTTAACATAAGCTTTTGAGCAGAATTTTTATAACATTCCAAGTCCAGTTTTCATTGATGTGAATAATCAATTGGATGGTGTTTCAGGGGAGGAAATTCTAGGATCTTTATAAAAATCCATATTATATTGTTATTTGACTGGATTTTGAGAAGGCATTGAGTTAAAATTGTCTTTAAGAATGGGTGAAACAGAAGGAGATTGAATCACCAATACAAAACCTCCAAACAAAGAAAAGTCCAGGACCAGATGGCTTCACTGGTGAATTCTAATACTTTTAAGAAAAATTAGTGCCTGTATGGAATCAGAAAAGACCCCGAATTATCAAGGAAATGTTGAAAAAGAAAAACAAAGCTGGGGGCATCACGTTGCCTGAATTCAAGCTATATTACAAAGCAGTGATCACCAAGACAGCAGGGTACTGGCACAAAAACAGACATATAGACCAATGGAACAGAATAGAGAACCCAGATATGGACCCTCAACTCTATGGTCAGATAATCTTCGACAAAGCAGGAAAAAAGATGCAATGGAAAAAAAGACAGTCTCTTCAATAAATGGTGCTGGGAAAATTGGGCAGCCACATGCAGAAGAATGAAACTCGACCATTCTCTAGCACCATACACAAAGATAAACTCAAAACGGATTAAAGACCTCAATGTGAGACAGGAATCCATCAAAACCCTAGAGGAGAACATAGGCAGTAACCTCTTTGACATCGGCCACAGCAACTTCTTTCAAGATACATCTCCAAAGGCTAGTGAAACGAAAGCAAAAATGAACTTTTGGGACTTCATCAAGATAAAAAGCTTCTGCACAGCAAAGGAAACAGTCAACAAAACAAAGAGGCAATCCACAGAATGGGAGAAGATGTTTGCAAATGACACTACAGACAAAGCGCTTATTTCCAAGATCTATAAAGAATTTCTCAAACTCAACACCCAAAAACAAATAATTAAGTCAGAAAACAGGCAGAAGACATGAACAGAACAGACACTTATCAAAGGAAGACATATGAATGGCTAACAGACACATGAAAAAATGTTCATCACCATTAGCCATCAGGGAAATTCAAATCAAAACCACATTGAAATACCACCTTACACCAGTTAGAATGGCAAAAATGGACAAGGAAAGAAACAACAATGGTGATTTACATAACAATAAAAAATAAAAAAAAAACAACAAATGTTGGAGAGGTTGTGGAGAAAGGGGAACCCTTTTACACTTTTGGTGGGAATGCAAGTTGGTACAGCCACTTTGGAAAACAGTGTGGAGGTTCCTCAAAAATTTAAAAATAGAGCTACCCTATGACCCAGCAATTGCACTACTGGGTATTTATCCCAAAGATACAGATGTAGTGAAAAGAAGTGCCACATGCACCCCAATGTTCATAGCAGCAATGTCCACAATAGCCTAACTGTGGAAAGAGCTGAGATGCCCTTCAATAGATGAATGGATAAAGAAGATGTGGTCCATATATACAATGAAATATTACTCAGCCATCAGAAAAGATGAATACCCAACTTTTGCATCAACATGGATGGCACTGGAGGAAATTATGCTAAGTGAAATAAGTCAAGCAGAAAAGTCAATTATCATATGGTTTCACTTATTTGTGGAACATAAGGAATAGCATGGAGAACATTAGGAGAAGGAAGGGAGAAATGAAGAAGGGAGAAATCGGAGGGGGAGATGAACCATGAGAGACCATGGACTCCGGGAAACAAACTGAGGGTTTTAGAGGGGAGGGGGTTGGGGGAATGGGTTAGCTTGGTGATGGGTATTAAGGAGGGCACGTACTGCATGGAGCACTGGGTGTTATACAAACACAGTGAATCGTGGATCACTACATCAAGAACTAATGATGTATTGTATGGTGACTAACATAACATAATAAAATAAAATTTAATTTAATTTTAAAAATTTAAAAATAAAAATAAGTTTTGAAGTTTATCAAAACCAAAAATAAATAAATAAATAATGCCAGTCCTTCTCAAATTCTTCCAAAAAACTGAAGAGGAAGTAATACTTCCAAACTCATTTTTATGAGGCTAGCATACCCAATCCAGATATGGACACAACAAGAAAGAAAACTACAAATCAACATCCCTGACAATTATAGGTGCAAAATTTCTCAACAAAATACTAGCAAACCGAATTGAATAGCAGATTAAAATTTTCATACAGTAAAATCATGTGAGATTTATTCCTGAGATACAAGGATGATTCAACATATGCAAATCAATAAATGTAATACACCACATTAATAGAATGCAAGATAAAAACCATATGATTATCTCAGTAGATACAGAGGAAGGATTTGACAAAATTCAAAATTTTTTCATGATAAAATCTCTTAACACAGTGGGTATAGAAGGAATGTATCTCAACATAACATATGGCTAACATCATATTCAACTGTGAAAGTTTGAAAGCTTTTCCTCTATGATCAGGAACAACACAAGGATGCCCACTCTTAAAACTCTTATTCAATATAATAGTGTAGATCTTACCCAGAGCAGCAAAGCAAGAAAAAGAAATTAAAGTCATCCAAATTGGAAAGGAAGAAGTAAAATTGTCTCTGTTTGCAGATGGCATGATTTTATACATAGGAAGCCCTTAAAGAATCCACCAAAAAACTGTTAGAACTAACCAAAAACTTCAATAAAGTTTAAGGTTACAAAATCAACATGTAAAATCAGTTGCATTTCAATACACTAACAATGAACTTTCTAAAAAAGAAATAATGAAAACAACCCATTTACAATAGCATTAAACAGAATAAAATATTTAGGAATAAATTTAACCAAGGAGGTAAAGATCTATACACTGAAAATATAAGACATTGATGAAAGAAACTGAAGAAAAAACAAATAAATGGAAAGATGCCCTGTGTTCATGGATTGGAAGATTTAATATTGTTAAAATGTCAATACTACCAAAATCCAATGCAATCTCCCCATCAAAATTCCAATGGCATTTGTCACAGAAATAGAAAAAACAATCCTAAATTTTGTATGGAATGAGAAAAGACCCTAAGTAGCCAAAGCCATCTTAAGAATGAACAAAGGTGAAAGCATCACACTCCTTGATTTAAAGCTATATTACAAAGCTATAGTAACCAAAACAGTATGGTAGTGGTATAAAAACAGACATATTGACTAATGGAACTGAGTTTATGCCGAGGCATAAACCCACACATACACAGTCAATTAATATTTGACAAGCAAGTTAGGAATACTCAATAGTGAAAATATAGACTCTTCAACAAATGGTGTTAGGAAAACTGAATAATCATATGCAGAAGAATGAAATTGGATCCCTATCTTACACCACTCATAAAAATTAACTCCAAACTGGATAGGATAAATGTAAGACCTGAAACCATAAGAATCCTAGAAGAAAAGATAGTAAAAAAAAGCTCCTTCACATTGGTCTTGGCAATGATTTTTTTGGATATGACACGAAAAGCAAAGGCAACAAAAGCAAATACCAACAAGTGGGACTACATCAAACTAAAAACCTCCTGCCCAACCAAAGAAATGATCAACAAAATGAAAAGGAAATCTATGAAATGGGAGAATGTGTTTGCAAACCATATATCTGTTAAGGGGTTAATATCCCAAATATATAAGGAATTCATACAACTCAATAGCAATAATATTAATAATAATGATAACTCAATTTATAAAATGGGCAATGGACCTCAGTAGACATTTTTCCAAAGAAGACATACAAATGATCAATAGGTATATGAAAAGGAGCTCAACATCACTACTTATCAGGGAAATGCAAATCAAAACCCCGAATAGCCAGGGAATGTTGAAAAAGAAAACCAAAGCTGGTGGCATCACAATTCCGGACTTCAAGCTCTATTACAAAGCTGTCATCATCAAGACAGTATGGTACTGGCACAGAAAACAGACACATAGATCAATGGAACAGAATAGAGAACTCAGAAATGGACTCTCAACTCTATGGTCAACTGATCTTCAACAAAGCAAGAAAGAATATCCAATGGAAAAAAGATAAATGGTGTTGGGAAAATTGGACAGCCACACACAGAAGAATGAAACTGGACTATTTCCTTACACCATACACAAAAATAGACTCAAAATGGATGAAAGACCTAAATGTGAGACAGGAATCCATCAAAATCCTTGAGGAGAACACAGGCAGCAACCTCTTCGACCTTGGCCATAGCAACTTCTTCCTAGACACATCGCCAAAGGCAAGGGAAGCAGGGGCAAAAATGAACTACTGGGACTTCATCCAGATAAAAAGCTTTTGCACAGCAAAGGAAACAGTCAATAAAACCAAAAGAAAACTGACAGAATGGGAGAAGGTATTTTCAAATGACATATCAGATAAAGGGCTAATATCCAAAATCTATACAGAACTTATCAAACTCAACACCCAAGGAACAAATAATCCAATCAAGAAATGGGCAGAAGACATGAACAGACATTTCTGCAAAGAAGACATCCAAATGGCCAACAGACACATGAAAAAGTGCTCAACATCACTCGGCATCAGGGAAATACAAATCAAAACCACAATGAGATACCACCTCATACCAGTCAGAATGGCTAAAATTAACAAGCCAGGAAACGACGGATGTTGGTGAGGATGCGGAGAAAGAGGAACCCTCCTAGGCTGTTGGTGGGAATGCAAGCTGGTGCAGCCACTCTGGAAAACAGTATGGAGGTTCCTCAAAAAGTTGAAAATAGAGCTACCCTATGACCCAGCAATTGCATTACTGGGTATTTACCCCAAAGATACAAATGTAGTGATCCGAAGGGGCACCTGCACCCCAATGTTTATAGCAGCAATGTCCACAATAGCCAAACTATGGAAAGAGCCCAGATGTCCATCAACAGATGAATGGATAAAGAAGATGTGGTATATAAATACAATGGAATATTATGCAGCCATCAAAAAAATGAAATCTTACCATTTGCAACGACATGGATGGAACTAGAGGGTATTATGCCAAGCGAAATAAGTCAATCAGAGAAAGACAATTATCATATGATCTCACTGATATGTGAAATTTGAGAAACAAGGCAGAGGCTCATAGGGGAAGAGAGGAAAAATGAAACAGGAAGAAACCAGAGAGGGAGACAAACCATAAGAGACTCAATCTCAGGAAACAAACTGAGGGTTGCTGGAGTGGAGGGGGCTGGGAGGGATGGGGTGGCTGGGTGATGGACATTGGGGAGGGTATGTGTTGTGGTGAGCACAGTGTATTGTGTAAGACTAATAAATCACAGACCTGTACCCCTGAAACAAATAATACATTACATGTTAATTAAAAAAATGACAAAAATAAAAAAAACACAATGAGATATTACCTCACACCTGTCAGAATGTCCGTTATCAAAAAGACAAGAGATAACAGTGGTGGCAAGGAAGTTGAAAAAGGGGAATATTGCACTTTTGGAAGGAATGAAAATTGGAACAGCTACTATGGAAATTATTACTGAGGTTCCTCAAAAAATTAAAAATAGAACTACTATATTATCCATCAATCCCACCTCTGGGTATATATCTGAAGGAAATAAAATCACTGTCTTGAAGAGATATCTGCACTCCCATGTTCATTGCAGCATTATTCACATTAGCCAAGACATGGAAACAACCTAAGTGTCCACCGATGGATGAATGGATAAAGACTATATGCACACACACACACACACACACACACAGAGGAATATTATTCATCCACAAAAGAGAAGGAAATCCTGCCATTTGCTACAATATGGATGGACCCTGAGGGCATTATGCTAAGTGAAATAAGTCAGACAGAAAGACAAATATTGAATTATATTACTTATATGTGTTATCTAAAAACATAGAACTAATAGAAATGTAGAGAAGAATGGTGGTTACCAGGGGCTAGGGGTGGGGAAAATAAGCAGATTTTGATCAATGTGTACAAACTTTGAGTTATAACATTAATAAGTTCTGGGGATCTAATCTACAGCATGGTGGCATTAGTTAAAAATACTATATTATATACTTGGAAGTTGTTAAGAGAGTAAATCTTACATGTTCTCACCACCACAGCAAAAAAAAAAAAAAAAAAGGTAATTATCTGAGATGATGATGTGTTAAGAACCCTTATTGTGGTAATCATTTCTCAATATATATGTGTATCATTATATTGTATACTTTACACAATGTTATAAGTCAGTTATATCCTAATAAAGCTGTGAAACAAAAGAATAAAAACTGAACAAAACCAATCAAACAGAATGTAGTAAAACGGTAGAGGTAGAACGTTTCTTACAGCCAGGGTGCCTGGGTGGTTCAGTTGGTTAAGCATCTGGCTCTTGATTTCGGCTCAGGTCATGATCTCAGGTCATGATCTCAGGGCTCAATAAACTGCACTGGGTGTGAAGCCTACTTAAAATTCTCTCTCCCTCTGCCCTTCCCCCCTCTCAAAAAGTTTTTTACAGTAAAAACAATTATTCAATAAAATAATAAAAATGCTTCTTTGAGAAAATCAGTAAAATTAATGAATCTCTAGTGAGAATTAGAAAAAAGAAAGAAAATACAAATTATTAATATTTGAAATGACATGGGCGCCTGGGTAGTTCAAATGGTTAAGCATCTGCCTTTGGCTCAGGTCATGATCTCCAGGTCCTGGAATCGAGCCCCACGTCGGGCTCCGGGTTCAGCGGGGAGTCTGCTTCTCCCTCTCCCTCTGCCTCTCCCCTGCTCATGCTCTCTCTCTTTCTGTATCTCTCTGTCTCAAATGAATAAATAAAATATTTAAAAAAATATTTGGAATGACAGGCAACAGCACCACAGATTCTACAGATATTAAAGTGATGATAAGGGACCAATAAAAGCAACTTAGTACCAATAAACTAGACAACTTATAAAAATATTTACAAATTCCTTTAAAGCCTTAAACTATCAAAGCTTACTCAAAAAGAAATACATAATCTGAGCATTCCTGTACTATTTTAAAAACTGATTTTGTAGTTAAATACCTTCCCACAAGGAAAACTCCAGTACCAACCAGAGTTTAGTGTTGTGTTGTACCAAATATTTAAGGAAGAAATAATACCAACTCTACTAAATTCTTCTGGAAAATTCAACAGAAATAATACTTCTTAACACATTACGTGATGCCAGCATTTCTCTTAAACAAGACCAAAAATATTAAAAAAGAAAACTACAGACACAAATCCATCATGACATAGATGTAAAAAATTTTAAATACATAACAAATAAAGTAATAATTTTACTTATTTTTTTTTAAGATTTTATTTATTTGACAGAGAGAGACACAGCGAGAGAGGGAATACAAGGGGGAGTGGGAGAGGGAGAAGCAGGCTTCCCGCCGAGCAGGGAGCCCGATGCGGGGCTCGATCCCAGGACCCTGGGATCATGACCTGAGCCGAAGGCAGACGCTTAACGACTGAGCTACCCAGGCGCCCCAGTAATAATTTTTAAAACAAAGTAATATTTAATATAAGATTACACATGATGACCTAGTTGAGTTTATCCCAGGTTCTCAAGTTAATTTTAACATTTGAAAGTTGGTCAATATAATTTACCAAATTCACATATTAAAATAGAAAACAATATATTCTTCAAAATATAGACAAGCATTTGAGAAAAACCAACATCCTTTCCCAAGAAAAGCTCTCTGAAAACTAGAGGTAAAAAGGACCGTCTTCAAACTCATAAAGGGCCTATGCAATAAGAAATAGCTAGTATCATAGGTTATAGTGAAAGTCTGAATGTTTTGTTCCTATAATCAGGACCAGTACAAGGATGTCTGCTCTCACCACTCCATTCAACATTGTAATAGAGATTCTAGCCAGTGTCTGCAGGTAGGAAAAAGAAATAAAAGATATCTATATTGGAAAGAAAGAATTAACACACTCCTTATTCATAGATGGCATTATCATCTAGACAGAAAATACTAATGAATTGACAAAATTAGATTACCAGAATAAATTAGTGATTTATTAATAAGCTGAAATATGGGGCACCTGGGTGGCTCAGTTGGTTAAGCATCTGTCTTCAGATTAGTTCATGATCTCAGTGCCTGGCATTGAGCCACATCAGGCTTCCTGCTCAGCAGGGAGTCAGCTTCTCCCTCTCCCTCTGCCCCTTCCCCTGCTCATGTTCTCTCTCTTTTCTCTCAAATAAATAAATAAAATCTTTAAAAATAAGCTGGTATATGCAGGGTCAATATACATAATTCAATTGTATTTCTACATTCTAGTAACAGAAAAACCAAAAAATGAAATAGAAATTCAATTTACAGTAGAATTTTTAAAAAATATGGAATACCTATAAAGTATAACCAAAACATGTAAGTCATATTAGCAAAGTGAAAACTATAAAAAAAATCATTGCTGAAAATAATTAAAGACCTAAGTAAATGGATAAATACATATGGACTGAATGACAATATTGTTAAGATGTCAATTTTCTCCAAATTGATCTATAATCATAATTCCAATAAAATTCCTTTACATTTATATGAAAATGTGTTAGACTAGCCAAAACAATTTTGAAAAGATGAACAAACTTGGGGGAATTATACTATCTGACTTCAAGGTTCATTATATAGCTACAGTAATCAAGAAGGCATAGTATTAGCTTTAAGCTAAAACAATAGAGCACAACAGAAAGTCTAGAAATACCCTGACACGTATATGATCAATTGATTCTCAACAAGGTGCAAAGATAATTCAGTGGAAAAAGGTTAGACTTCAATTAATTGCATGGGAAGAATTGGGTATCTATATGCAAAAGAAAAAAAAAGAATTTTAATTCTTACCTTACAGCAAATACAAAATTGGATCTTAGATCTAAAAGTAAAACCTATAAGGAATAACTCGGAAGACCATAGGGGAAGGGAGGGAAAACTGAAGGGAAGGAAGTCAGAGAGGAAGACAAACCATGAGAGACTATGGACTCCAGGAAACAAACTGAGGGTTTCAGAGGGGAGGGGGGGGATGGGGTAACCGGGTGATGCATATGTGTTGTGATGAGCACTTGTTATATAATACTATTGAATCATTGAACACTACATCAAAAACTAAAACAATAAAGAAAAAAATAAAGTTAACACTAAAATAAATGCACAAAATAAAAAAAATTTTTAAAAGTAAAAGTAAAACCTATAACTATAAAACATCTAGAAGAAATATGTCAGATTTTTGTAGCAAAGATTCATTAAATACAATACCAAAAGCATGGCCAAATAAAGTTGATAACCACTTCATTAATATTAAAAATTACTCTTTGAGAGACACTATAAAGACAATAAAGGGGCACCTGGGTAGCTCAGTTGGTTCAGCTTCTGACTCTTAGTTTCAGCTCAGGTCATGATCTCATGGGTTGTGAGATCAAGCCCTATGTCCGGCTCTGGGCTCAGCGTGGAGTCTGCTTGCGATTCTCTCCCTCTGCCCCTTCCCCTCATATAAATAAAATAAATCTTTTTTTTTAAGATTTTATTTATTCATTTGAGAGAAAGAGAGACAAGCAGGGGGAGCAGCAGGCAGAGGGAGAGGGAGAAGCAAGCTCCCTGCTGAGCAAGGAGCCCAACGTGGGGCTCGATCTCAGGACCCTAGGATCACGACCTGAGCTGAAGGCAGACATGTAACTGAGCCACCCAGGTGCCCCAATAAATAAATCTTTTAAAAAGACAATTAAAAAACACTACAAACTAGAAGAAGAAATTTGAAAATCACATATTTTATAATGGGTTTCTATTCTGAACATATAGAGAAATTTCACAACTCAAATCATAAGAAAATAATCACACACAAAAATGAGTAAAGTGTTGCAGGTACTTCATAAATGAAAATATGTTAATGACAATGTGTCAACCAAAAAAAAAAAGTGTCAACCAACAAAAAAAAGAAGAAAATATGTTAATGACAAATCAGCAGTGAAAACAATGATAAACATCATTAGTCATTACGGAAGTGCAAACTAGAATCACAATTATTTTTTATTGGTATTTATTTATCAAAAAATATAAAATGATCTGACGCAACTATGTCCAAATGCTTTCATTCCTTAGCTGTGTGTATGTAATTTTATGTTCTTTTTTTTACATATTTTTACTTTTTTGTTTCAAGTTTTTATTTAAATTTTAGTTAGTTAACATATAGTATAATATTAGTTTCAGGAGTAGAATTTAGTAATTCATCACTTACATATATTACACCCAGTGCTCATCACAACAAGTGCCCTCTTTAATACCCGTTACCCATTTAGCCCATCCCTCCTCCCACCTCCCCCCCCACACTCCTCAGTTTGTTCTCTATAGTTAAAAATCTAGTTTACGGTTTGCCTTTCTTTTTTTTCTTTCCCCTATGTTCCTTTGTTTTGTTTCTTAAATTCCACATATGAGTGAAATCATATGGTATTTGTCATTCTCCTACTGACTAATTTCACTTAGCATAATGCCCTCTAGTTCCATCCAAGTCCTCGCAAATGGCAAGAAAGCAGATGCTTAACTGACTGAGCCACTCAGGTGCCCATTAATCTCAAAATAATTATGCTAAGTGAAAGAAGTCAGACCAAAAAAATGAACCTACTATATGATTCCATTTATATAAAATTTTAGAAAATGCAAACTAATCTGAAGTGACAGACTACAGATAATAGATTGCCTAGGGACAGGGCATGGGGATGGGAAAGAAAGGTGGGAGGGAACAGAATTAAATAGGAGGAAAATTTGATTGTGATGATGGTTCATAGGTATACTTCTGTCAAAACATATCAAATTGTGTACTTTAAATATGTATGGTTTGTTGTATCTCAAATTATACTTAATAAAGTTGGGGTATTCTTTTGATGGAAATTGATAAATTGACTATAAAATCTATATAAAATTATAAAGAGCTAAAATAACCCAAAACAACTTTGAGGACGAAGAAACTATCCTCAAAACTTTTTGTAAAGTAATAGTAATCAAGATAGTGTGGTATTGGCTCTCGGATATTCAATGGAATAGAACAGAGAGCCAAGAAAAACACATACATGGTCCCTTGGTTTCCAACAAAACTATAAAGGCAATTCAGTCAGAAAAGTTTAGTCTTTTCAACAAATGGTCCTGGAACCAGTGGTTATCAAATCCCAAAATTCAAAATTAATGTTGATCTATACTTTGAACAATACCCCAAAATTAACTCAAAATAGATTATAAAGCCAAATGTAAAAGCTAAAGTTATAAAATTTCTAGAAAGAAAACAGGAAAAAATCTTTGTGATCATGAATTAGGGAATGATTTCATAGATATGATACCAAAAACAAGATCTATTAAAGAAGAAATTGATAGGGCACCTGGGTGACTCAGTCAGTTAAGCATCTGCCTTCAGCCCGGGTCATGATCCCAGGGTCCTGGGATCCAGTCCTGCACTGGGGTCCCTGCTCAGCAGGGAGTCTGCTTCTCCCTCTTCCCCTTCCCCTCCCCCTTTCTCATGATCTCATGATCTCTCTCTCTCTCTCTCTCACTCTCTCTCTCTCAAATAAATAAATAAAATCTTTAAGAAAAGAAGAAATTGATAAACTGGACTTCACTAAAATTAAGAATTTCTGCTCTTCAAAAGACATTATGAAGAGTCTTTTGGAGTGGAAGAAGATACTTGCCAATCTCATAACTGCCAGAAGATTCATATCCAGAATATAAAAAGAACTCTCAAAACTCAAAGTAAACAAACAGCCCAATATATAATTGCCAAAAGTTTTAACAAATCAGCACTTGAAAAGATATTCAATACCATTAGTCATTAAGGAAATGTATATTAAAAACACAATGAAATACCACTACACACCTATTAAAATGTCTAAAATTTAAATGTCTTATCTCTACCAAATGTTAGCAAGGATGTGGAAGAATTGAACTCCTGCTGCCAGAGGGAAAGTAAAATTGTATAAACAGTTTGGAAAGCAATTTCACAGTTTCTTAAAAAGTTAAACATATGACCCAGCCATTTCACCATTTGCTATTTCTCCAAAAGAAAGCATGTCTATGAAAAGGGTTGTACATAAATGTTCACAGAGGCTTTATTTGCAACACCAAAACACGAAAACAAATTAAATACTCATCAACATGTGCTTGAATAAACAAATTGTGGTATAGGGGTGCCTGGGTGGCTCAGTTGGTTAAGCGTCTGCCTTCTGCTCAGGTCATGATCCCAGGGTCCCAGGATCAAGTCCCTCATCGGGCTCTCTGCTCAGCGGGGAGCCTGCTTCTCCCTCTGTGTGCCGCTCCGCCTACTTGCATTCTCTCTCTCTGACAAATAAATAAAATCTTTAAAAAAAATTGTGGTATATCCATACAATGGAATACCACTCATCAATAAAAAGAATTAACTATTGATATACACAACATGGATGAATCTCAAAATAATAATGCTGAGTGAAAGAGACCACATAGAAATAAGAACTTATTATATATTTTGATTTATATAAAACTCCAGAAACACAAACCAGTATTTAATAACAGAAAGCAGGCCAGTGATTGCCCATGAATGGGGCCTGATGGGGAAGGACATGAGGGAACTTTTGGGGGTAATGTATTTGTTTATTAACTTGATTGTGGTGATGGTTTTATGGGAATATACATATATCCAACCTTATCAAATAATATATTTAAATATGCTCATTTATTTTATCTCAATTATACCTCAATTAAACTATTAGAAATAAAACCTAAAAGGGAAAGGAAAGTTCTGATAAGGTTAAGAACAAAAAGCTCTAGGAACACAGAGGAAGGACTCTAAATCACAGCCAGAGGGGTGGATAGATTAGATGTAGATACCATTATCATACCCAATTTACATACGAAGTGACTGAGGGTCAAAGAAGTTGTGTAATTTGCTCAAGGTCACACAATAAACCAGGGGTGTGGCCATTTTTCAAACCTAGGACTATGTAATCTCAGTGCCTTCTGCAGTTCATATTACCCTTGTTTTAAAATGTAGGTTTTATTATCATTCAGGGATATTGAGGCCAGCAGATCAAGAGATGATTGTCATTGGAAAGATGGTCTATCGCTCACAGTTCCCAAGATGAGGGGGTACACCATGCCAGGCAGGGCCACAGGGAAGCACCAGAATCAGTCAGGAGAGAGGTCGAAGCCCTGGGCGAGAGCCTCCATTATGGTTTTTGCAGAAAGGAACAGGCAAGGCAGGGTAAGCAGGTTTCAGTGGGCTGTGGGGCACAGAGGCTGTCCTCAGTTGTCTGATACCTGACCTCTGGGTGATTAGGGCAGAAGAATAGTGCCCCAAATGGGAGAGAGCCCTGTAAAAGCCTGATAAAGGAGGTGGTTTGGGTAGGAGTTTGGATTGGCTGGTTTGCATATCGAAGAAGTATTTTTTCTAAAAATGAGCTAACCCTGGGAGGGCAGTCCCTTTCAGTGTCAGCAGGGCCCCAGGATGGCAAAGCATCAGAATAAAAAGATATGCTTAGGGCGCCTGGGTGGCTCAGTTGGTTAAGCGACTGCCTTCGGCTCTTAAATGTGCTCTCTCTCATTCTCTCTCTCTCAAATAAATAAATTAAATCTTTAAAAAAAAAAGATATGCTTAAATACAACCCTGTGCTCACTGTTATGACATCATCTGTTTTATTTTTTAAAAAGATTTTTTATTTGTTCATTTGAGAGAGAGATTGCACAAGAGCATGAGCAGGGGGAGGGGCAAAGGGAGAGGGAGAAGCAGACTCCCCACTGAGCAGGGGGCCCGAGGATGTGGCGCTCAATCCCAGGACCCCAGGATCATGATCTGATCTGAAGGCAGACACTTAACCGACTGAGCTACACAAGTGCCCTGACATCATCTGTTTTAACTCACAACCACCAGCAACATTTCCTGGATTCTGCTTGCCCATAAATTCTTTAAAAATCTATTCAATATAGTATTAGAACTGGCTATGTATTTTGCAGAGCACAGTACAAAATGAAATATGGGTTCCCTTGTTCAGAAAGCATTAAGAATTTTAAGACAGTGGCAGCACATCATTAAACCAAGCAGGGGCCTGTGGAACTGCACTGGTCACATGCCACGAAGCCAGTCCTATACAGCATAGTAGTTGATCAGCAGGCAACTTCCAGGGAAAGACTCCAGAAGGTCTTTCTGGTATTTCCTGGTTCCTCCCCACAATGGAAGCCCGAGGTAAAAAGTCAGCCCAGCTGTGAGTGATGCAGGACCCTGAGATAAGCTTTTTACCTCCCTTTTGCCAGTTCATGGTTTCTGGAAATTGGATGCCACTTGGATGCAGGGACACAAAGGGAAGCCACATCTTTTCACTATACTAGAGAGGACACAGGAATTCTCAATCTGAGGCCAGTAATATTGCTGTCCTGACTCCCTGATTCTAGGGAGATTAATCTTCCCTGCACAGTAACTTCCTACTATGATCATTTTTAATGTATCTTTGAGTTAATGTGTCTAAGCTGGAATTTTTTACCTTCCATCTGAAGTTTGGGTGGAGAGAGTAATTTTACACAATACAAAGCCAACACCACTTCTCATAATAAACAACAGCAGAGGACTGCGTCCAAACTATCACTCTACACTTGGCAGAACAGTAGTACTCTGTATAGGAGCATATCATGCAGTTTATTTCACAAAGAAAGTTCGTAACTTTGGAAAGGACCATGACAGAGTCCACAACTCAACAAGTATTTCCTACATATTATATCTTATGTAGCCTCTGTTCCTAAATTTCCTAATCTGTAAAAATGGGCTCAACATGAGCACCTATTTCCTAGGGCTGTTCCATGGATTAAGGGTATATGTATAAATATTAAAACAGTACTTAACATATAAATATATGATGATCATGATCTGGTATATCTGCATGCCATGTAATGTGCAAAAGCAACTTATACTCAATAATGTTAACCCCAGGTGTATTCTATTCATCCATTAAATTAATTAAGATGCAAATGATGCCTGGAGGAAAACTACTCTCCTCATAAGCATTTATATAACTACTTCAAGTTCAAATTTGCTAAATTCCTAGAGTTTGTACCTTGGAAGCTAAACACTTTGTTTTTTATATTTCTATGCAGTGACTTCTGGTGTTGGCAAAATGTTGCTCAATAGTCTGTGGAAATGTGTTTATATTATTGAGTACAATAATAATTTGTCCTTCCCGTTTTTGAAATGGCTAATTTGATTTTTTTAAAAGATTTTATTTATTTGTCAGAGAGAGAGAGAGCACACACAAGCAGGGGGAGCGGCAGGCAGAGGGAGAAGCAGACTCCTCGCTGAGCAAGGAGCCCGATGTGGGACTCCATCCCAGTCTGGGATCAAGACCTGAGCTGAAGGCAGACGCTTAACCGACTGAGCTACCCGGGCGCCCCCCCACCCTTTTTAAAGATTTTATTTATTTATTTGTCAGAAAGAGAGCGCATACAAGCAGGGGGAGTGGCAGGCTGAAATGGCTAATTTGATTTTTATAAAGATTTTATTTATTTGAGAGAGAGAGAGAGAGGGCACGAGCAGGTGGGCAGAGGGGTCAGAAATATCTGGGTACATGATCATAATCCTAATCAGAATAAGAACCATCTTGGGTGCCTGGGTGGCTCAGTTGGTTAAGCATCTGCCTTCAACCCAGGTCATGAGCCCAGGGTCCTGGAATCGAGTCCCGACTCGGGCTCCCTGCTCAGCGGGGAGTCTGCTTCTCCCTATACCCCTCCCCCCTGCTCGTGATCTCTCTCTCTCTCTCTCATGCTCTCTCTCTCAAATAAATAAAATCTTAAAAAAGAACCATCTTTATCAGTCACTCACTGTGTGCCATACACTATTAGAAGCACTTAATGCATACCACCCATTTTAATCCTTACAATAATCTAGGAGGCATGTATTTTTATTATTCCTAATTGACAAATGAGGAAATTTAGGATCCCAGGTTGACTAATTTGTCCAGAAACACAATGAGTCAATAGGAAAACCAGAATTGAAACCGAAGAGCTCTGACTCCAGAGCCAACCCCTACTAGTGATGAGATCTCGAGTCACAAAATTGCTCTGAGCATCAATTTCCATATCTGTAAAATGGGAATAAATGTAGGCTCTATGACACCAGGAGGTTGTGAGAATTGCTGCAGTAAAATTGTCTATTTCTTGTTCCAGTCTTTTGTCATCTGTAGAATTATTCAAGAATAAGTGTGGTGGGTGAGGTAATCAAGAGACCACTGGCTGACACACGAGGTGGTCCCAGGAAATCAGAGACTCCTCACCCCCTCCCCTGTCCTTAGAATGTATGTTTTGCTAACTATTCCTACACTGGAGCCATTTTCAAGAATGCAGCCTTGGAGAGCAACGTGCTGTTGAGACGATCCAGTCAGTATACATGACTGAACCCAGTTCAGGCCTCTATATAAACTTTTAAGATTTCTGCGGGCAGGTGAGGAGATTTACTCATCTTGCGGCTGCCCAAGGCAAGCCTCATATGTAAGTTCCCTTGCTTATTAAGACTGCCACCTACCAATCTGGAGGGGTCTTCCTCTCTATCCTCTCTATCCTTGCCTTCTGTGTACAGGGGCCAGTTTTGTGAATCAACAAAGTAATATGACAAAGTAAAAGCTTTTGAAATGTGTTCCCAAAAATATTTCCTTTAGTTATAAAGATTTTTAGTGGCATGCCCAATAGGTTTTTGTTCTGATTCCTAAATGTAGTTCTGTTTTCCTTTTATTCCAGTTTAGTACAGATGATGGTTCCCATTGTGTTCCTTTGAGAGCTATGAAAAGGTTGACCATACACATTGTTATCAGCAGACACTGGGGCAACACCTAAGGAGGAGGTGGCATATTTTTCAAGGAGTAAGGACACTTGGTGGTAGAGGTTCTGGGAAGAGGTGGCAGCAGTGGCTATATAGTTTTTCAATCTCTCCAAACACAGAAAAACAGAGCAACCAGAGAGCAAAAGCAAAATGTGTAGATAAGATTTTCAGCAAATCTAGGTTACTAGGGATGCCTGGGTGGCTCAGTGGGTTAAGCTCCTGCCTTCAGCTCAGGTCATGATCCCAGTGTTGTGGGATCGAGTCCCACATCAGGCTCCTTGCTCAGCGCGGAGCCTGCTTCTCCCTCTGCCTGCCACTCCCCCTGCTTGTGCTCTCGCTCTCTCTGACAAATAAATAAAATCTTTAAAAAAATCTAGGTTACAAGACATCCCTTAAAACCCCAAAATTCAAGTAGATGAGGACAAGTCACCAACAGTCGTATTACCTACATGGTACCAGTGTCTGTGCAGGAAGAGAAAGAAGTGATGGAATAGCATCTCAGTAACTGGATAATAGAACCACAAACTAACCAACTCACCAGAAAGAGCAGCAGAGGCTCACAGGGTTTTTGCCCTTTTCATATCAGGTGAGTGCAAGGGGCCCAGCTCAAGAGGCACTAAATGTGGGGCGCCTGGGTGGCTCAGTTAGTAAAGCGTCTGTCTTTGGTCAGGTCATGATCCCATGTCAGGGTCCCTGCCCAGCGGGGAGCCTGCTTCTCCCTCTCTTCCCTGCTTGTGCTCTATCTCTGCCTATCTATCTCTCTCAAGTATACAAAATCTTCTAAAAAAAAAAAAAAAGAGGCACTAAAGGTGCTAGAAGCATGTGAACTCTCAAAACTGACACTTCAGGACTCTTGACAGGAGCCCACAATTATGAGAAATGGGAGGTGGAATCACAATTCAATCGGAAATGAACAAGAGAGACTAAGGAAATGAGAAGGTTTAAAATTGTTCTGTACACAGATGTCCACACTTGTGGCTATTTTGAGCGCTTGAAATGTGGCTAGTCAGAACTGAGATATACTGAAAGTGTAAATTACATACCAGCTTTTGAAGATTTAGTAAAAAATAAAGTATCTCAATAATTTTTATATTGATTACATGTTGAAATAATATTTTGGATAGATGGAATTAAGTAAATTATTAATGTCATGTGTTTCTTCATACATTTTTTATTTCGCTAGTAGAAAATGGTAAATTACATGTGTGGCTAGCATTCTATTTCTACCGGCCAGAACTCCCTTTTACTGAAGTTTGATATGCCTTGCACACATCTCAAATGGAAAAGTCAATTAGGTAGCTGGATACACATGACTGAAGTACAAGGGAATAGGTGGGAATATACAATATTTTGATTTACCAGCTTAGAACAATATTTAAGGACATGAGACTAGATGGGATCTCCTAGGAAGTAAATGTATATAGGAAAAAAGGCAAAAAACTGAGGCCTTGGATATTCTAATACTTAGAGGTGTGGAAAATGAGAAAAGTCTAGGAGAAAGTGGGGTGAACACAAAGAGAACAGTCTTTAAAGACGCGGGGAGAACATGTATCAAAGAAAGGGGAGTGATCAATAGTGTCAAATGGTGCAAAAGATCAAGTAATAGGAAATCTAAGAATTATACTTTACCAGGTGCTTGGGTGGCTCAGTTGGTTAAGCATTCGCCTTTGGTTCAGATCGTGATCTCGGGGTCCTGGGATCAATCCCCACGCCGATCACCGTGCCTCCGTGCCGATCCCCGCCAACACGATGATCCCCGAGTTGAGCTCCCTGCTAGGCAGGGAGCCTACTTCTCCCTGTCCCTCTGATCTCCCTCCCACACGCCCCTCCCATGTGCGCATGCGCTCTCTCTCCCGCAAATCAATAAAGTCTTTTAAAAAATTATCCTTTACATTCTGCAGTATGGAGGTCTACTGTGTGACGGCATTTGGTACTTCCATAAAGAGGAAGTATTAGAAGGACCTCTGGAGGGGCGCCTGGGTGGCTGATCCCAGGGTCCTGGGATCCAGCCCCGCATCGGGCTCCCTGCTCCGTGGGAAGCCTGTTTCTCCCTCTCCCACTCCCCCTGCTTGTGTTCTCTCTCTTGCTGTGTCTCTCTCTGTCAAATAAATAAAATCTTTAAAAAAAAAAAAAGAAGGACCTCTGGACTCCAGGAAACAAACTGAAGGTTTCAGAAAGGAGGGTGGTGAGGGGATGGGGTAACCTGGTGATGGGTATTAAGGAAGGCATATGCTATGATGAGCACTGGGTGTTATACCAACTAATGAATTATTGAACACAACGTCAAAAACTAATGATGTATTTTATGTTGGCTAACTGAACTTAATAAAAAAAAATAAAAATAAAGTTCATTTAAAATCCAAAAATAAATAAATAAATAAGGACCAAAGGTCAAGAGAAGGAAGAAGAGTCCGTGGTCAATAGGGGCTATACAGATTTTGGTATGGTGGGCTTGGGCTAAGGACATTGGATTAAGGTCCACTCCCAAGCACATCAAATGTCCAGATATCTACTAAAACACTAGCATGCAGTATGGTAGTGGCATCTCTGATTCAGCCCACTGAATGCTGGCTCACTGTAGGAAGGAATCAGACCTAGTACCTGAACTAATGCTTCCTCCAATATCTGAGATAAACAGGGGATGTTTTGTGGTCAGAGCCACCACCAGGGACAAGGTATGGCTTCCTATATATCCTTGGGTGTCTCCAATTCTCTGGGGCTGGTCTAGAGAGATAATTGTATATACAGGCCAGTCACTAACATTTGCAGTGGCTGAAGTACAAATTAAGACCTTTGGCCCATGTCCTTAATCTCTTCCCATTGCCAGCTATTTCTTACGCCAAGAGGTGTCTTACACCCAACCCTGAGAACAACTCAGCCTACAACATCAAGCTTTGTACATCCTTTGCTTTTACAAACAGTGGCCTCCTGGCAACATTTTGGATCTAAGAGTATGTATTCCACAGGCCCAGACCTCCCTTCCTTAGGAGGGACATTGGGAATAGGGCCTTACAGAATCTAGAAGCAGCCTTGGGGAATGAGGGAGCCTAAAACATTTTCTACAGGGGCACCTGGGTGGCTCAGTCAGTTAAGCATCTGCCTTCATGATCCCAGGGTCCTGGGACAGAGCCCTGCATCAGGCTCCCTGCTCATCCAGGAACCTGCTTCTCCCCCTGCCCCTCCCCCTGCTTGTGCTTTCTCTAATAAAATATTTTAAAAAATATTTTCTACAAAAATTGCAGGGTGTTGGACACCCAGCTCTGTAGTCTGAATATAGACTAGGCAGAAACCTCTAAAATATCGGACCCAGGAGGAAGGCCCTTCCTGGCCAAATCTATGCCAGAATTGGCCATATACCAGAAAAGCAAAGAGAGGAGGAATATGGCAAAGTAGAGAGAGGGAGATCCTTTTACTGGTTTGGTTTATTTTTTCATTCCATTCCTTTACTGTGTTCTCCCACTGTGTTTCCACAACTTCCTAAAAAACAGCTGAGTTTCATTATGGAAGTGTAAAGTGTAGCACATAAAAGATCATATCATTAATTATTCCCAAAAATGTATATATCCTGTTCACAGAATGGTGGTGTATGTCCATCCGGTTCTCTCCAAATATGTCTGTACACACCCACACTCATACCTGCTCACAAATTTAGTCACATTTTTTTAAATGAGATTATCCATTAACACATTTTTTTCAATAAATATCTGACCATTTTCAAATCATTAACCTTGAATCATCCTCCCAGACCTTCCTTTCCCCCACACAGACCTCAGGAGTCCCCTTTCCCAACACACAAATTTTTTCCTCCTCTAGAAACAGACCTTTTCCCTTGGTACTCCTGACTCATGCTGTTCTCCTCCTTCCTGAGATTTCCTTCCAGCACTCCCTACTCCCATCTGGGAAGTATTTCCCCCAACACACACACACACACACTCATGTCCTCTTTCCTGACCCTGAGTATCTCCTTCACCCCTCCTTGGGCTGAACCCTGCTCCCTTTTCTTGTCTAAATTTGCAAATCACCTATGGTAAGAGGGTATATACCATATAAATGGGAATTTCCTGAACAAAATTCCATTTTAGATAGTAGAAATAAATGATTGAAGGAATAGTATTTTATTCCCTCTCTCTTCCAAAGAACTCAGCTAGCACACTAACAACTTTCTTTAATCCTCTAAAATCAGATGTAGGATTAAGTTTTTTGGACAGTAAAAAAACGACTACATCGGGCGCCTGGGTGGCTCAGTTGGTTAAGTGACTGCCTTCGGCTCAGGTCATGATCCTGGAGTCCTGGGATCGAGTCCCGCATCGGGCTCCCTGCTCCGCGGGGAGTCTGCTTCTCCCTCTGACCCTCCTCCCTCTCATGCTGTCTCTCATTCTCTCTCTCTCAAATAAATAAATAAAATCTTAAAAAAAATAAAAATAAAAATAAAAAAAACACTACATCTTAGAAATGAAGTTAACATTTTTATTTTATTCATTCAAAAATTTCATTATACAAAGGTAACATGGAAAAGAGAAATCTCAACTCAGGGGCAAAGGCAGGCCCTTTTCAGGAAAATGTGGGCCTGGAATCGGGGGCCAATAGCAAATGAGTGCTAGGTAGTACAGTTATGGGAAAGAGAGGCTTTAAAACTGCCTCTCCAAACAACAGCCATCAAAATTTCTCATTATGTTGGTTAATAGCTAGAATACTTGTAAACCTCACAGGTTAACTGCAGAGCAGGCACCCCCTTCAGGTCAGTGGGTGCATGCTAATTTCTTTTGCAGTTGTCACACCACTGGAGTGTAGGGGAGGAAGGCACGCTCCCTGTTTCAGCCTCCTCTCCTGGAGACAGAGGGCTCAGGGCTTCAAGCTCTGGCAGCAAGGCACGCCTCAGGCTTGCAGGACTAGGAGTGGAGATGGAGCCCAAGCCACTACACTTAGGGGAAGAGGTGCTCTGGCCAGAAAAATTAGTGGAGGAGTAGGAAGAGGAAGAGGAAGAGGAGGGGCTCTGGCCAGAAGACCCGGAAGAGGAGGTAGAAGAGGAAGAGGAGGAGCTCTCACCATACTGCGCAGGGAAAGGAAAGAGCCTACCAGGAGGTGAGGGAGAGGAGGCACGCATACGGACTGCATGCCAACGGGGCTGGGCACCAAGGCTTGGGACCTCAGGATCAGGAGAGCTTGAGCTGCTCTGGTACACCAGCCTTCGTAAGGCTACCCCAGGGGAAGAAGGAGGACTCGGGCCAGTAGGCACAGGCAGAGACGCGCGGCTTCTAGGGGATGACCTATGGATGATGCGGCTCCGGAGGACAAAGCCTGGAGTCGGACAGCCGTTGCGGAGGGCAGGGCCTATCGGGTTGGCTCGGCTTCGGAGGGCAGGGCCTGACCCGGATGCACGGCTGCGGAGAGCAGGGCCCGGTGGGCTGGCGTGATTATTGTGGCAGAGCCTAGCCCAGATGCACGGCTACTGGAAGCACGGTTGCGGTAAGCTGGCCCCGGCGCGGATGCACGGTTGCGGTAAGCTGGGCCCGGCGCGGATGCACGGCCGCGGCGAGCTGGGCCCGGCGCGGAAGCACGGCGGCGGCTGCGGCG
>NC_058419.1:82753555-82859471 GCF_002201575.2 Neomonachus schauinslandi
GCGGCGGCGAGCAGGGCCTGGCTCGGGTGCATGGCGGCGGCGGCGGCGAGCAGGGCCTGGCTCGGGTGCATGGCGGCGGCGGCGGCGAGCAGGGCCTGGCTCGGGTGCATGGCGGCGGCGGCGGCAAGCAGAGCCTGGCTCAGATTCACGGCTGAGATCTATAATGCCTGGCGGGGTGGCGCGGTCGTGGACGGCAGGGCCTGGCCTGGCCGCTTGACTGCGGAGGGCTGGGCCTGGTGCCCGGGCCTGACTTCGGAGGGCAGGGCCTGGCTGGGATGCGTGACCCGACGGAGAAGCCCGAGAACGGCGGCGGCCGCTGGGCTGAGAGCCCGGAGAAGATGGCGGCGGCAAGGGCACCGGGCACTGAGCTGTAGGAAGCGCAGGAAACAGACAGCGCCGCTCTGGAGGCTTCTGAGCCTGGGCAGCCTCCTTGCGGCCGGGCTGCTTCCTCCCACGGCCCCTCCCCGGGCTCGCGGTCAGGGTCGGAGGCCCACTGGCCTGGCCAACTCCCCTCATGGCTTGCACCATGGCGGCCACGCCGCCCGCGTGTGAGGCCTGGAGACCCAGCCCCGCCCCGGGCACCACACATCTCAGCTTGGCGTGGGGACTGCGGCCGCCCTGGAGGTCAGCACGCTCCCTCTCCTGCACACAGCCCGTGGAGGGCAGCTCCGGGCCCTCGCCATTGATCGAAATGGCGCCAACGGCAGCCAGGGCGGAAGCAGAGGAACCTGCCGTACCGCTCTGTGGGGCGCCACCACCCGATGGAGAAAGGCCGCTCGAAACCGAGGGGACCAAGGCACTGGGATCGGGGTTGCCGGCCCCACGGGCGTCGCTGGGGGCAGGGGCGACCTCATTCTTCAGCCCTTCGGGCACCTCACCCTGCTCTTCCTTCTGTGCCTTCTGGTCGGACGACGGAGCGTCCATAACGCCAGATTCTCTCTCAGAGACGCGAGAGCGTGGCTACAGACGCCGCCTGGGTAGAGCTCGGGGAGAAGGAGTGAGGAGAATGGGCGTGTCCTGGTCGGATCTTCACCTCTGGTTGGTCACGTGGTTGTCACGTGACTCTCGTCTTAAAGGGAGCGAGCCAACCTAGCTCCGTCTGGCACCAAACCAGACAGTGTGCTCCACCCGGTCTACGATGTGAATTCCCCATCTATACGTGGGTCCCTATGGGTGTGTGTGGGTGTGTGTGGGTGTGTCCTTCGGGGGGGGCGGGGGCAGCAATACTGTCTGTATGAACAGTTTGAGTCACCCCAGATCAGGTTAGCTTGTCAGCACCACTCTGGTGGTGAAACTTTCAAGCAGTGGCTTGAAAAAAATACCGCACTGGCCAACAAGAGATACCCCTGGGGTGCCTGGGTGGCTCAGTCGTTAAGCGTCTGCTTTAGGCTCAGGTCGTGATCCCAGGGTCCTGGGATTGAGCCCTGCATCGGGCCTCCTGTTCTGCGGGAGGCCTGCTTCTCCCTCTCCCACACCCCCCTGCTTGTGTTCCCTCTCACTGTGTCTCTCTCTGTGTCAAATAAATAAAATCTTTTTTTTTAAAAAAAGAGATACCCCTAAGCTGGGCCTCCCTCCTGGAATCCCATAAGGACACTGGGCCCATGTCTGACTCCAGAAGCGACAGTCCCGGAACTCCTCCCTGCATCTGGATGACCCTACACTGGAGTCTTGAAAGCGGCCTGAAATCAAGAAAATGGATGGGGCCCTCGCTATCTTGACTCGGGATGTTCAGCACGGCTGCCATGCATCAGAGGGGATTTTGAGGTAACATCCTTCCCCCTGCCTTATCTCCTGAGGCATGGGCTGGAGTTACCCGGAATTAGGATAACACTGTCCTTAAAAATACATCATCATTTGTATGGGCTGCATAGTAATCCACCGATGAATGTACATTAATTTATTTGACCCAGTCTCCATTCTTGGCTATAGTTCTCTATTATGCTGTGATGCACAGACATAAAGTTTAATATTTCAACACTAATTTATAGTCATTATTACAGAAGTCATTATTACTGCATTCTCAGAACGCAAAACAGAAAAGCAAATAGAACCTAACCTAGGAAAACTAGAACCTAAATTCCCACATACCCCTGGGGCAAATATTAGAAATGTTTAATTATTTTTGGTAGAATGACCATTCTTAACTAATTCATAGTTCTGTTGTTTAATAAAACGGAATTATGCATACATACTATTTTGCAACCTGTTTTTGGGGTGTAGAAAACACACTTCCCATATCAATAAATATGTTTCCACAAGGCCAGTGTAACTACAAAGTATTACTTTTATGGAGGAAGCTTACATTTTCAAACATTGCTGTATTGATCAATACATTTCCAACTTTTTACTCTTTATATAAAAACATATCAATGTGAGACATATCCTTTTTGCTAAAAATTATTCATATCCTCACTGTGGATAAATTCCTAGAAAATTCTTGATACAGGCCATGCACATCTGTGATTCTTTGATAAAAATACTGATAACTGGTTCTGAAAGTTGCTGTTATAGCAATTTTGGCAGAATGGAATGGGATACTTAGTGGGGTGGATGAGTAACTGGACTGAAACACAACTCAAAAATAGAATGGAATGGTATTTAGAATGTTAAATAATATGGAATGGAAAATGGACTTGAAAGGGAATGCAGAATGGGATGAAGTGGAGATTGACTGCAGTGGAGGTGAAATGGGAAATTGAATGGGATGGAAATTGAATGAAATATAATGGGAAAAGAATGGAATGTACAATAGAAATATCTAATCATATATGGAATAAAAGAAAAATACATTATATGATGGAGTATCGTGTGAAATAAAATAGTAAATAGAAGGAAATTGAAGTTGAAATAGGAAAAACTATAAAATGGAATAAAATGTGTAATGGCCTGAAATAAATGGACTATGAAATACACACTACAAATTTTAAAATACCATTAAAAGATGGAATGAAATTTGAAATGAAGTACAGAATACAAGAATATGAAGGATGGAATGGGAATTGAACAAAAACAATGTGGAAAATGAAATAGTGATGAAGTACAGGATGGATTTAAATGAAGAATAAATGAATGTGTTCTGGTCATCTACCATTGTATAGTATAGTGTTGTGGAGCAACATCCATTTAATGATGTTCATGGATTTTATAAAGCTGGAATTCAGAAAGGGTAGAGTAGGGATGGCTTGTTTTTGTTCTACAATGTCATTGTCTGAGGCCTCAGTTGGGAAGACTTGAATGTCTTTGAGATTATAAGGGAAGGACAGCAATCAGTGATGACTCCTAGATTTTGGCCACAGTATCTGGGCAGACATTGGTGCTACTTCCTAAAAAGGGAAGGCTTACAGATTGGGGACACAGTGGGAATTGGTGATCCTGTTCTGACCATGTTGGCCACTATCCCCTCTGTACTTGTCCTAGTCATTAGGGTTTGAACCCCAACTTATCTCAAAGCCATTCTCTTGGGGCACCTGGGTGGCTCAGTTGTTAAGCGTCTGCCTTTGGCTCAGGTCATGATCCCAGGACCCTGGGATCGAGCCCCGTATTGGGCTCCCTGCTCTGCAGGAGCTTACTTCTCCCTCTCCTGCTGCTCTGCCTGCTTGTGCTCTCTCTCTCTCACTCTCTGTGTCAGATAAATAAATAAAATCTTTTTTTTAAAAAAAAGACCCATTCTCTTAATTCTATAGGTCACCTTTCACCAGTTTCATGGATCCAGTTTCCTTTTGGGAGTCATTTCAATTTACTCTCTGAGTTATTTCCTTTCCTCCTTTCTGGAATCTCGGGGCCTTAGGCATGATCCTTAACTGTTTTTTTTAAGTATTTATTTATCTATCTATTTATTTATTTATTTGAAAGAGAGAGAAAAAGAGCAGGAGAGGGAGAAGCAGACTCCCCACTGAGCAGGGAGCCCGATGCGGGACTCGATCCCAGGACCGCAGGATCAGGACCTGAGCCAAAGGCAGACGCTTAATGACTGAGCCACCCAGGCATCCAGTCATGATCCTTAACTTAGTAATAACTAAAATTTTCCCATCTATCCTTGTTCTCTTTAAAGGATATACATATATATATATATAATGTATACATAAATAAATATATATAAAGGAGTCATATATAACAGACATCTATAATGGATATGTATTATTATATATATAGCATTTAGATATATAAACTATACATAACATACATCTACTATATATCTCTATTATATATGATATATATATGATTTAATGTATATATAATGGAGACATATATAATCTTCTCTAAAGAGCTCAAAGTTTATGCTAAGGAAGTCCCTAAGTTCCCTTCTTTAACCCCACTGGTGTGTCTTCAGTTCCTTCTCCTTTTTCTTTCACTGTGCTCCTGTTTAGAAATAGTGTATGTGTATGTATGTGCTCATAGAAAAAATATCTGGAAGGATGAGTTTTATTCTCTCATACTTTATCTTCTGAATGTTTTCAATGAGCATACATAACTCTTATACTCAGAAAAGTGTACAGCTATTTGCACTTTTAAAACAATTTTAATGTTTAATTAGGTTTTAAGCTGTTATTTTTTTTAAAAAGGCTATTTTTTATACTACCAGATGGGGTTATAAATTCATAGTATTTTGCCTGATGGAAAGGTTGATGATACATATAAAAAGTCTTAGGGGCGCCTGGATGACTCAGTTGGTTAAGTGACTGAGTCTTGATTTCAGCTCAGTTCATGATCTCAGGGTCATGGGATCAAGCCCCACGTTGGGCTCCACACTCAGCGGAGTTTGCTTGAGATTCTCTCTCATTCCCTCTGGCCCTCCCCTTCCCCTGCACTCACTCTCTCTCTCTCTCAAAAAAAAAAAAAACTTAAAAAAAGAATTAAAAGTCTTAAACATGCCCATTTGATGCTGCAATTTCTCTTCTGCAGATTAATTCTAAAGAAATACTCACATACAATGTTATATGCTCAAGATGATTATTATAGTGTCATTTATTTTAAATAATCTGAAACAATCTCACTTTCCAATAGGATATCGGCTGTCCATAGAATAAACATGCAGCTTTTACAGGATGTTTTTCAAAAAAAAATTTTAATACCATAGGAAAATATCTATGATACATAAAAAGGACATGATGTACTCTGCTGATCTATATTTACATCTGTGTATTTTTATATCTATCTAGCTCTCTACATATATTAGAATTTCATTCACTATAGTGCAGTTGTTCTCAACCAGGGGCATTTTGCCCCTTGGGTGGGAATTTTGAAAATGTCAAGGAGAGGGAGAGAGGGAGAGGTGCTGCTGGCATCTAGTATGCAGAGGCCAGGGATACTCTCAATTACTGCAATGCATAGGAGAGCCTCTGACAACATGCAATTATCTGACACAAAATGCCAAAGCTGTCAAGTTTGACAAAGTCTGCTGCAGGGGATTGAGATAACTCAGAAAACTGCAAGACAAAATTTAAATCACAATCAATCCTTCCAGTGATTGATAACTATTCTTCAAAGTTTGATATATATATAGGTGCTAAATTTTCTATGATGATCTTGTGCTTTTTAAACAGCAAAAGGGATGCTTTTTGAAATAATTCATTTAAAAAATTCAATGTCTATAGATGTTTTTCACATGAAATAGTCTAGTTACTGCTTAAGAAATTATATAACTTAAGAATTTTAATTTCAACCCATTTACATGGAGGAATATTCCACAAATAACAATTCATCATCCTCTATCACCTGATTCTCAATGCTCTAATCAAAGCATTAATTTCTAAGTATTTATATATTTGGTTAAAAAAAAATTGTGAGCATCATAATCCTAATGTAATGTATCTAATATATAAAGGGCAATATGTTTGACTAACCAGGTCATGGTAATCTCATTACCATTCCAATGACTGGTTTGTGAATGGACATTTCCCAGTTGTAGTTTATAAGACAATAAATGTAAAATGCCTTGGGGTCTTCAGGGGAAAGGTTTCTCAGCTCTTAAATAAAAGAGATAAATTGTTTACATAAAATTTCTTAAAACCATGAGAAACTATGGACTCTGAGAAACAAACAGGGTTTTAGAGGGGAGGAGGGAGGGGGGATTGGTTAGCCCAGTGATGGGTATTAAGGAGGGCACGTACTGCATGGAGCACTGGGTGTGATACGAAAACAATGGATCGTGGATCACCACATCAAAAACCAATGATGTATTGTATGGTGACTAACATAATAAAATTAAAAAAAAAATTCTTAAATATATATATCATGTTAGAATAAGTATTTAGTTTGATATAAGATCAATATCACAAATTGAGTTGTATTTCAACATATGAGTATCAAAAATTAGGAAGAAAAAGTTTTAAATGCCTTTTACTATAGAATCAGAAAACATCAAATACTTAGGGACAAATCTAGTAAAAGAATCATAAGACCTTAACCAGAAATCTACATAACACTTCTGAGAGAAATTAAAGAAGACCTAGGTAAGTCAGTGCTATATCATGCTTATGGATTAGAAGACAATATTATGAAAATTAAAGAGATTTCTTATCAAAATGATCTAAGGATTCAACATAATCCCAGTGGAAATCCCAGCTGGTTTTTTGTAAATGGAAATTGGTAAACTGATTCCAAAATATATTTGGATATAAAAGATCTAAGAACAGCCAAAGCCATCAAGAAGAAATCTAAAGGACTTTCAAAGCCAGATTGCATGGCCAACTATAAAGGCATAATAATTAAGATAATGTGATTTGTGTACACAAATAGACAGACTGATGGAACAAAGCGCCCACGGACACATATACGGTCACATCACATATGGTCACGTGATTTACAAGAAAGGTACCAATGCAGTGCTTGGGGGGAAGGATAGTCATTTAAGTAAGTGGAGCTGGACTAATTGGGTATCTATCCCTATGGAAAAAATTAATTTGGCCCCTAACTTACATCATACACAAAAACTAATTCCAGAAGACTACACACACACACACACACACACACACACAGTCTCCCCACACACATCCAACAAATACCTGATGTACAGATGAAAATATGTAAAGAAGAAAAAAAATAAATGCAACTAAACATCGGCACAATATTTTAACAGGCACTGCACAAAATGGGACATCGAACTGACCAATAAACAAAAGATTGCCCAAACTCAGTCATCAAGGATATGCAAATTGAAATTATGAAATATCTGTAAACATCTCCCAGAATACCCCAAATCTGCTACCAATATCAAGAGTTGGAGAAAATAGAAACTGGAACTCTAACTGCTGGTGGGAGTGTCAATTGGTACTACCGTGGGGAAAACTGCTTGGCAGTTTCAAAGCTGAATTTATGCATTTTCTGGAACCCAGCAACTCCATCTGTATTTCTGCATACTAAATTACCACAAAGGTAGTGGCTTAAAACGATGTCCGTTTTTAGCTCACAGTGCTGTAGTTTCAGAAGTTCATGCACGGTATGGCTGGATTCTCTGCTCAGTGTCTCACAGGGTGAAATCAGCCTGAGAAATCAGTTGGCCAATGCTACAGACTGAATATTTGTGTCTCCCTAAAATCTGCAAGTTGAAACCCTAATCCCCACTGTGATGCTTTTTGGAGGTGAAGCCTTTGGAAGGCAAATGGGTTTGGATGAGGTCATGAAAGTGTGGCCCCATGATGGGACTGGTGCCCTTATAAGGAGATGAAAAGAACAGAGCCTGTGAGGGTACAGCAAGAAGGTGGCCATCTGCAAACCAGGAAGTGGGCCTTCCTCAGACATCAAATTGCTGGCTCCTTGATTTTGGACTCGCCAGCCTCTAGAACCATGAGAAATAAATGCTTCTTATTTAAGCCACCCAGTGTGTGGTATTTTGTTATAGCAGCCCAAGCTGATTTAAGACAGCCAGGCTGTGTTTCTTTCTGGGGGTTCTTTGGAAGAATGCATTTCCTAGCTCATCCAAGGCACTGGCAGAATTTAGTTCCACTTTTATCTCCTAGAGATTTCTCACAGTTCTTGCCACGTCGATCCCTCCGAACACCCACACACAGATGAGTCTCTTTGGAAGTGCACACTCACACTCAACAGGGGGAGATTACACAAGGTGGAAGGTCATTAGGAAACATCTTAGAATTCTGCCTACCACAGTCTACCCTCTGGCCCACAGGGATCCAGTCTGTCCCATATACAAAATTCATTCACCCCATTCCACGGTCTCCAAATTTCTCATAGTAGTATGGCATCAGCTCAATTCCAAATGCTCACTGAAATCTCATCAGCTCAGTCCAGAATCTCATCTCAGTCATCTAAATCAGGCATGGATGAGGTTTCTGGGTAAAATCCATGCAGTACAACTCCCAGGGCACAATCCCTTTCCAACTGGCACCAGTGACACTAAAGTGACAAACTATCTTACCCTAATACACAATGCTGGGGCAGGCATAGGATAACACCTATAACATTCAGATTTAATATGGGGGGGGTGGGAGGGATGGGAATGGAAGGCAAAGAAGAGTTAGAGTCCCAGTGCAGATTGGAAATTTAGCAGATTTCTACTAACAGTCTGTCCAAGGCAATCGGGGCTTTTTCTTTTTTAGATTTTATTTGAGAGGGGGAGAGAGAGAGCACTCGCATACGTGCGCATGGGTGGGGGAGGGGCAGAGGGAGAGGGAGAAGCAGACTCCCCGCTGAGCAGGGAGCCCCCTGCGGGACTACATGGGAGGACCCCAAGCTCATGACCTGAGGGAAGGCAGACCCTTAACGGACTGAGCCACCCAGGCGCCCAATTGGGGCTTTTTCTAAGGCCACTTAGGCTTTCTCTAGCGTGCACCTCAAATTTCCTCCAGCC
The DNA here is from genome assembly GCF_002201575.2 of Neomonachus schauinslandi. Lineage (NCBI taxonomy): Eukaryota > Metazoa > Chordata > Mammalia > Carnivora > Phocidae > Neomonachus > Neomonachus schauinslandi. Next base: position 82,762,362 of record NC_058419.1, read on the forward strand.
CTCGCCCACTACCCAGTGCCAAAGCCAGGCCTACATCTTTAGCTGTTTGCAGTGGCGGCACCCCACATTCAGGTACCAAAATCTGTATTAGCTTCCTATTGGTGTGGAATAAATGACCACGCTCCCGACAGCCTAAAACAATCCCCATTTATTAGCTCACAGTTGTGCAGGTCAGAAGTCTGTGCCCAGTGTGACTGGCTTCCCTGCTCCGGATCTCACAGGGTGAGAGGGCAGTGGACTTGCTGTGCCCCTTTCTGGAGGCTTTCGGGAAGAGTCCCTTCCAAACACATCCATGTTGTTGGCCGAATTCAGTTCCAGGCTGCTGGAGGACTGAGGCCCCTTTCTCTCACTGGCTGTCAGCCAGGGACAGCACTCCTCTCCTAGAGGCTGCCTTCAGTTCCTCACCATGTGGCCCCCTGAACACGCTCTCTCGTGCCTCAAATCTCTCTTTCGGAAGGGGGCCTAGGCCCTTGTAAGTGTTCCCCTGATTAGGTCTGGCCCACCCCAAACAATCTCCCTAGCTTAAGGTCATCTGCTCTGTGGCCTTAATTACATCTGCAAAATCCTTTTTGCTATATAACTTCACATCATCATGGGAGTGCTATCTCATGTGCACAGGTTTCATCCACACCCAATGGGAGGAGATTGTGCAAAGACAAGGGTCACTGGGCATCATCATGGAATTCTGGCTACCACACAATCCATGTATATAATCAAACAGAAGTGCAAGCATGTTCTCCAAAACACATGAATAAAAACGTTCACAGCATCATTATTGATGATAATCAGGAATTGGAAACAATCCAAACATCTATCAACACCTGAGTGAATACATACAGTATGGTATACTCATAGTAGAGACTACAACACAGACATGAAACAAGCAAATATCCCTATATACAGCAAATATATATAAACAGATCCCCAAATCAGAGTATTAAATGAAGGAAACCAACCATAAAAAGGTACACAATAATTCTGTTTGTATCAAGTTTAAAAAACAGGCAAAATGAATATATAGTGACATTGGTCAGAACCGTGGTTAAGTCAGGTGTAATGACTAGATGGGGGCATTATATAGGTTTCTGGGGGTGCCAGTAATGTTCCATATCTTAATCTTGGTGATTCATGTTTTCACTTTGTTTTTTTTATAATAATATTTTATTATTTTTTAATTTAAATTCTAGGTAGTTAACATAAAATGCAATCTTGGTTTCTGGAGAATTCAGTGATTCATCACTTACATACAACAGCTAATGCTCCTCATAACAAGTGCCCTTCTTAATACCCATCACCCATCTAGCCCATCCCCCCACCCACTACCCACTTCCCTCCATCAACCCTCAGTTTCTTCTCTATCATTAAGAGCCTCTTATGGTTTGTTTCCCTCTTTTTTTTTCTTTTCCCTCTTCCCATATGTTCAACTGTATTCTTTCTTAAATTCCACATATGAGTGAGATCATATGGTATTTGTCTTTCTCTGACTCATTTCACCTAACATAATACATTCTAGCTCCATCCATGTCCTTGCAAATGGCAAGATTTCATTTTTTTGATGGCGGAGTAATATTCTATTGTATATATGTACTACATCTTCTTTATCCATTCATCAGCTGATGGACATTTGGGCTCTCTCCATAGTTTGGCTATTGTTCATAATGCTACTATAAATATTGGGGTGCATGTATCCCCATGTTTTCACTTTGTAAAATGTCATCAAGTTGTTGCCTCTTATAATTTATGCACTCTTCTTTTTATATGTTCTACTTCAATGACAAATAAAAGCTAACATAAAAGAAAAAACCTTATAAAAGGCAAGAAGAACTGACATATACTTCAGACTCAAAATCCCTTATAGGCAATTTTATAATTCAAAATGCTTGGAAAACTGAACTTAATTTTCCTGATTCATTGCCCATAAAATTTGACCTGAACTGAAACGAGGCTATTTGCAATCTTTATATATATCTCGGAGGGATTATATGTTTCACTGCAGAAATATTGTTGTATTCGATTTAGTAGTATTGCTCCAGACCCTGCTATGGATCTTATGTAATGTAGGAATTCTGAAATATTTAGTCCCAAGACTTTTAGATAAGGAATTATACATGTGTAGTAGTGGAGAATTTTTACATAATTCTGTCAGCTCATGACAGATCAAAACTAAACAAGAACTAAGAAAAACTGCAGTTTGAATTTATTGAATTCTTTGTTCAGCACTTAAGATGATCATATGATTTTTCTTTGACTAATTGATATAATGGATTATTAAAATATTCCTAATATTACACCATGCTCTCATGACTAGGAAAATACCAGGGCATGGTAGATTTTTATATACTGAATTTTATTCAAACTTTATTTTTTTTATTTGACAGAGAGAGACACAGCGAGAGAGGGAACACAGCAGGGGGAGTGGGAGAGAGAGAAGCAGACTTCCTGCAGAGCAGGGACCCCGATGCGGGGCTCGATCCCAGGACCCTGGGATCATGACCTGAGCCGAAGGCAGACGCTTAACGACTGAGCCACCCAGGCACCCCTCAAACTTTATTGATAAAAAATTTAATCCATGTTAATAAGTAAAATAGATCCATATTTCTCTGTGTGTGTAGAATACTATCTCTTCCAGGTTTTGGAATCAGGGGCTAAACTCCATTAAATAAATTTGCAAGATTTCTATCTTTTCTTCTAGCTTCTAAATAACATTTTTATTGTTTTAGGAATTTGTGATCCCTTAAAAGAATGGGATGATTTTATTCAACTTTCCCTGTGCATTCAACAGTAATTTTGGTTCCCAAACCCAGTAAAAGAATAACACCATTTTCTGATAATGGGGTGGGTATTAAAAGATGTGCATTCTAGGAAAGGGAGAGAGAGATACTATAGATAACACAGATGCTTACCTCAGATGGACTTGGGCAACTGTCCCAGTTCCCCCACTTACTTAGTGTATGACTTTCAACAAGTTACTTAATCTTTTGAGCCTGATTTTCTCCATTTGGGAAATAAGAATATAATCTCCCCCTTGCATTGCTTATCCCAAATTTAACCAAGTGTAATTTTCTCATCATTACTGAAGTTAAAGAATTTGCAAACCTGCTGGGATCAAGAGTAAAACATGTGGTAATTTACAAATAGTTACAATTAACATCAACAAGGGGAAGGCAAACTCACACCTGTCAGAATGGCTAAAATCAACAACACAAAAAACAGCCAGTGTTGTCAAGGATGTGGAGAAGTAATATTCCTGCATTGTTAATGGGAATACAAAGTGGTGCAGTCACTGTGGAAAACAGTATGGAGGTTCCTCAAAAAGTTAAAAATAGAACTACCTTATGATCCAGCAATTGCACTATTGGTATTTACCCAAAGAATACAAAAACACTAATTCAAAGGGACACATGCACCCCTATGTTTATAGAAGCATTACTTTACAATAGCTAAGATATGGAAGCAGCCCATGTGTCCATGGATAAAGGAGATATGGTATATATTTACAATGGAATATTATTCAGCTATAAAAAGAATGAAATCTTGCCATTTGCAATGCTATGGATGGAGCTAGAGAGTATAATGCTTAGTGAAATAAGTCAGAGGAGGACAAATACCATATGATTTCACTCATATGTGGAATGTAAGAAATAAAACATATAAGCAAAGGGAATAAATAAGAAAGAGAGAGAGAGAGAAATCAAGAAACAGACTCTTGGGCGCCTGGGTGGCTCAGTTGGTTAAGCGACTGCCTTCGGCTCAGGTCATGATCCTGGAGTCCCGGGATCGAGTCCCGCATCTGGCTCCCTGCTCAGCAGGGGGTCTGCTTCTCCCTCTGCCCTCTTCCCTCTCGTGCCCTCTTCCCTCTCGTGCTCTCTGTCTCTCATTCTCTCTGTCTCAAATAAATAAATAAAATCTTAAAAAAAAAAAAAGAAACAGACTCTTAATTATACAGAACTGATGGTTACCAGAGAGGAGAAGGGTGGGGGGATGAGTTAAATAGATGCGGATTAAGGAATACACTTGTGATGAGCACAGAGTGATACATGGAATTGTTGAATCACTGTAATGTACACCTGAAACTAATATAAACTGTATGTTAGCTAACTGGAATTAAAACAAAAACTTAAAAAAAAAGGGAGGCAATAATTTTTAGGAATTGTATGTATAAGCGTTTATTTAATCTTGAAATTAAGCTTATTATTTCTATGTATTTTTCTACATAGAATTTCTACAGACTATTTTTATATAAAATGCATCACCTGGTCTTTAGTTTTCTCAAAATAACAAACATAAAAGATCTTTAAAGTTAAGTAGTACCACTAGCCTTTCATGAAATCACCCCTACCCTCCCCCGCCCCCTTACTCCTGCTCTGACTCTGAGACTTTCATCTTTTCTGTTTCTCTGAAATTTACCATATTTTTTTTTCTTAAGATTTTATTCATTTATTTGAGAGGGCACACGCCCCCGCGCACAGGAGCAGAGGGTGGGGGAGGGGCAGAAGCAGACTCCCCGCTGAGCAGGGCACCTGACTCAGGGCTCCATCACAGGACCCTGGGATCAAGACCTGAGCCAAAGGCAGAGGCTTAACCACTGAACCACCCAAACGCCCCTACCATGATATTTCTAAATCATAGCCTTATACTCATTTTAGCATACTGCAAAAATGGCCACTAATGAGGACTTCTGGTTTCAGCGCCCTTGTGTGAAGAGGTTGGAAATCATCATCCCCTTTTTTATAACAAGAAGACCCTGTACAAACTGAATCAACTTTTTTTTTTATTTTATTTTAACTCACTGGATAACTGAGGTTGCAGGGCAAGCCACCACCCTGAAAAATAGATTCGACAACCACGATTTGCTTACTTGGAGCACATGCCTCTAGAGCCATAAACATAGAACACTTAAATGGTAAACTTGCTTAATTGCTTAAAGCTGAGCGTGTACTGCTAGGACAGTAAGGGGGCCTTCAGGTGTTTGTGGGCTTTACCTCTAGGAAAATGTTCCCTTGTCCAGGCAGTGCGGGGCGACGCCATACACGCCGGGGTCAGAGACAGAGGCGTGGAAACTCTGCACCCCGCACCTGCTGCAGAAGCTGTGCAGCGCCGGGTGCGCGTGGGATCGATAGGTGACGATGCTCTCGGCGCCCAGCAGGAGAGTGAAGCGCGAGGCCGGGACCAGGAAGTGTCGGTGCTGCTTCTTCCTGCACAGCCTGCAGCTGCAATCCACCACGCGCAGGTCTGCGGGGGCCCAGACGGCGAAGCGGACCGCGCCGCAGTGGCAGCCTCCGGTGTGATACACCAGGCCTGGGTACTCGAAGGTGTCCAGCAGGAACTTGGCGGCGCCCTCGCAGCTGAGGCCCCGCCGCTTCCTGAACGTCTCCCAGCGCTCCCGCTGCGCGCCCAGGTCCATCTCATTGAGGGACTGGGAGGGCGCTAGGGCCGTGTATATGGCAGTGTTCTTTGCAGCGCTTCCCTGGACTGCCGGCTTTCTTTCAGCAGTGTTGTTTGCCGCAGCAGGCTCCTGACCCTGGCTTGGACTAACGCGCAGCCGTGCGTGCCTGGCGCCAGGACCCGTGGCTGAGCTGGTGAGGGGTAGTAAGGGTGAGGGTGGAGGTGGATGGCGGGGAGAACGGGGAGCAGGGGTCCCTGGGCCACTCTGTTTTGCGGTTGGGCGGCAGTCCTTTTCTTTATCCTGACTGTGGCATCCTTAGCCATAAGTGTAAATCTGGCTAAGTTGTCACCCTGCAGTGCTGGGTGGAGAGTGGGGCTGTGATCCAGGGGAATGCTCGGGTTCTAAGAACTTTTGGGGCTGCCCCTTTGTCTGCACTACCACGGTTGGCCACTTGTTGAAAACGAGGCCAAAAGACCCTTCCCCTGATTCGAAGATAACTTTACTAGTGTGATGTGTTGGCAAGCTGTATCTGTAGCCCCTTCTCCTAAGAGATGTTTTTTTCTTTTTTTTTTTTTTACATCGTCCATAGACACTTGGAGATTGCCTATATCCTTGCTCATTTTGTTACACATACCTGCCCTGGGACCATGGACATGATCCTGCAGTTCTCTGGGTCCCAGTAATCTTCTCTGAGAAAAGGGTAATAATACGCTCGCTCTATTTTGAGTGTAGGGGGAAGTGAATTCAAGAACATATTTGAAATATTTAATACAGCAGAAAAGAATTGGATTTATTATATCTATATTATTTCTAAATTCATCTTCCAGTAATTTCCTGTTTGTTTGTTTGTTTGTTTTTTGATGTAGTGATCCACGATTCATTGTTTTCGTATAACACCCAGTGCTCCATGCAGTACGTGCCCTCCTTAATACCCATCACCGGGTTAACCCATCCCCCCACCCCCCCCCTCTAAAACCCTCGGTTTATTTCTCAGAGTCCATAGTCTCTCATGATTCGTCTCTCCCTCCGATTTCCCCTCCTTCATTTTTCCCTTCCTTCTCCTAATGTCCTCCATGCTATTTCCTAAGTTTTAAAATATTTCATTAGATTTAGTTTTCTTCTATGCCAAGATTCGGGAAGTATTCTGAATGCTGGATGGGTAAAAGCCAGCATAACTTGATCCTTCTCCTTAAGCATCTCATGTTTTAGTGTGGTAGGCAAACAGACAAATTACATGAAAGGGTTTACCATGAAGAATTAGCAGGCTTTTAGGGGTATCATGAGAATGTAAAGAAGAGACACAAAGGAAGAAGCTGCATACTGGGATGGGCTGGGGATGAGTGGCCAAAGAAGAAACAGGATACCCAAGAAAGCCATCTCCTTGTATGTGTGAAGGAGCTCATCTGTATTTGACAATTCCACTTATCTTTGGGTTCACATTCTTGATTCAGTGTAATCCTGAACAACATCTATGCCTTTCACCTGGAAAATAGCAAGAGCAGGGGGCTCTAGGAACACAGATGAGGACCATTTGGAAGTATTACTAAGCTTATTTTTCAAATGAGGGAACTGAGACACAGAGATGGTCAGAATTTCCCATGGTCCCACTGGAAGTTAATAATAAAGCTGATATGACCTAGATAGCCTGATCCCAGTATGGAGGTTCCTTGAAAAATTAAAAATAGGACTACTACACGATCCAGCAATCCCCCTTCTAGATTTCTCATGTAAGTGAGATATGGAATATTTTTCTGTGTCTGACCTATTTCACTTAGCATAATGTCTTCCAGGTTCATCTATGTTGCCCCAAGTGCAGGATTTCCTTCTATTTAAAGACTGAATAATATTCTGTTTTATGCATGTATCCACATTTTTTTGTCCATTTATCTCTCGATGGACACTTAGGTTGTTTCCATACCTTGGCTACTGTGAATAATGCTACAATAAAGATGGGAGAGCAGATATTTCTTCGAGATAGTGATTTTATTTTTTTCGGATATATACCCAGAAGGGGGATTGCTGAATCATATAGTAGTCCCATTTTTAATTTTTCAAGGAACCTCCATACTGTGTTCCATAATGGCTGAACCAATTTACATTCCCACCAACCATGCACAAGTTTTTCTCCACCTCCTCACCAATACTTATCTTTTGAGTTTTTGATAATAGCCATTCTAAAAGGTGTGAGGTGGTATCTCATTGTGGCTTTCATCAGCATTTCCCTGAAGATTAGTGATGTTGTGTACCTTTTCATTTACCTGTGCCTATTTGTATGTCTTCTTTGTAAAAATGTATATTCAGGTCCTTTGCTCATTTTTAAATGGTTGAGTTATATGAATTCATTATATATTTTGGATACTAACCTCTTATCAGATATGGTTAGCAAATATTTTCTCCCATTCCATAATTTGCCTTTTCATTTTTTAAATTTTTTCCTTTGCTATTCAGAAACATTTTAGTTTGATGCAGTCCAACCTGTTTATTTTTGCTTTTGTTGCCTGTGCTTTTGTCATCAAATAAAAAAAAAAGTCATTGTCAAGACCAATGTTAAGGAGCTTACCCCCTATGTTTTCTTCTAGGAGTTCTTTGATTTCAGGTTTTATATTTAAATTCTGAAAACATTTTGAGTTTATTTTTGTGTATGATGTAAGATAAGGGTCTAATTTCATTCTTTTGTATGTGGGTGTCAAGTTTTTTCAGCAGGGTTTATTGAAGAGACTATCTTTTCCCCATTGAGTATTCTTGGCTCCCTTGTCAAATATTAGTTGCCCGTATATGTGTGTGTTTACTTTGGGGCTCTTTATTCTGTTTCAATGGTCTATGTATCCGTTTTTATGCCAGTACCATATGGTTTTGATAACTACAGCTTTGTAATAAGTTTTAAGTCAGTAAGTATGAGGCCTTCAGCTTTGTTATTCCTGCTCAAGATTGCTTTACTACTTGGGAGCTTTTGTGGTTCTATAAAATTTGGGGGATTATTTTTTTCTATTTCTGTGAAATGTGCCATTGAAATTTTAAAAGGAATTGCACTAAACCTGTGGATTGCTTTGGGCAAAATGGACATTATAGCAACATTAATTCCTCTAATCCATGAACACCAAATATATTTCCACTTATTTGTGTCTTCTTCAATTTGTTTCATCAATATTTTATAGTTTTCAGTGTACAGATCTTTAACTTCCTGGTTAAATTTACTCGTAAGTATTTTATTCTTTTTGATGCTATTGTAGATGGGGTTGTTTTCTTAAGGTATTTTTGGATAGTTATTGTTAATATATAGAAACACAGGTAAATTTTGTATGTTGATTTTGTACCCTGCAACATTTTTTAGTTCATTTATTAGTTTTGACAGTTTTTTGTAGAATCTTTAGGAATTTCTCTCCATAAGATAATGTCATCTGCAAATATGGACAATTTTACTTCTTCTTTCAGGATTTGGTTGGCTTCTTTTCCCTTTATCTTGCCTAACTGCTCTGGCTAGAATTTCTAGCACTATAATGAATAGAAGTGGTGAAAGTGGGCCCCCTTGTCTTATTCCTGATGTTAGAGGAAAAGATTTCAGCTTTTCCCTGTGTATGATGTTATATGTCATATATGCTTTTATTTTGTTGAGGTACATTCCTTCTATACCTAATTTGCTGAGAGCTTTTATCATGAAAGGATGTTGAATTTTGTCAAATGCTTTTTCTGCATCTATTGAGAAGGTTATATGATTTTTATCTTTCATCTTGGTAATGTGGCATATCACATTTATTGATTTACATAGGTAGAAGCATTCTTGTATCCCAGGAATATGACTGACTTAATCATGTTGTGTAATCGTTTTAATGTGCTGTTGAATTTCATTTTCTACTATTTTACTGAAGAGTTTTGCATCTATACTCTTCAGCGATATTGTCCTTTAATTTTCTTTTCTTGTAGTGTCCTTGTCTTGCTTTGTCATAAGGATGACAAACCCTTTACAAATGAGTTTTGGAATCTTCTCTCCTCTTCAATTTTTTGGAAGAGTTTTAGAAGGATTTGTATTAATTCTTTCTTAAATGTTTGGTAGGATTTACCAGTGAAGGCAAAATTGTAAATTAAAACCACAGTGAGATACTGCTGCACACCTATTAGAATGGCTAAAATCCCAAACACTGACAATACCAAATGCAGAAGAGGATATGGAGAACCAGGAATTGTCATTCATTGCTGTTGAGTATGAGAAATTATATGACCACTTTGGAAGACAGTCTGGCAGTTCTTTCAAACCTATTGATTTTGTATCCACATCCTTGTTTCTGCTGACATTACATTAAAACTTACTTGAGGTATCACATGGAGATTAAAAGAGATATGGTATATAGAATGCCTAGTAGACATTTAGAATATCCATCAATGGGACATATAATTATTTACTGGGTACTATTAGAAAAGAGTAGAGGTGCCTGGGTGGCTCAGTCGGTTAAGCATCCAACTCTTGATCTTGGCTCAGGTCTTGGTCTTGGGGTTGTGAGTTCGGGCCCTGCATTGGGTTCCACACTGGGTGCAGAGCCTACTTAAAAAAAGCAGACTAATACATCTTCAACTATAGTCTATAACATTGTTCAGATAGGTTTGTTAGGTCCTTATAACATTCAGTTTCACAAAACCCTAAATATGCTATTGTACTAGGAATAATTATTTTTTTTCTGCCTAGATTTTAGCTCCGAGATCACGGAATCCCTGATTTCAGGAGTTGATGTGACCATCAGCAATTAATTATTAAATAACTTTCTTTGAGATGATTAAGTTCTCTGGGCCTCAATTATAACCAATATAAACCAGTTAAGAATAATGTCTACTTTGTAGAATTGCTGTCATAATTAAAAAATATAATGCATTTAAAGTGTTCAGCCAGTGTGTGGCATATGATGAGTTCCCAGTAGTGGACACACTCATTATTAAATGTTATTAGTAACATGAAGCAGGATCATGGTTTCTCTGGTTTGTGCCTTTCAATCTAGTTAATATTTTTTAGTGCATCTAGGACATATAGTAAGACACAAGATACTCTAACAAAGGAATATGGAAGAATAGAAGGAGCCTCTGCTTTTAAAAATTTATAATCTACTTAGTGCAAAAGATTCCTTTTAAACTATTTTTTTTAAGATTTTATTTATTTATTTGTCAGAGAGAGAGAGCACACACAGCAGGGGGAACGGCAGGCAGAGGGAGAAGCAGGCTCCCCGCGCTGAGCAGGGAGCCCCATGTGGGAACTCCATCCCAGGACCCTGGGATCATGACGTGAGCCAAAGGCAGATGCTTAACAGACTGAGCCACCCAGGCATCCCTAGTGCAAAAGATTTTTTAGAAAGAGTGAAGAATGAAAGGTAAAATTTGGAGAAATAATTTTTTTTAAAAAAAACAGATTTTATTTATTTAAGAGAGAGAGAGCGAGCATGAGCAGGGAGAGGGGCAAAAGGAGAAGGAGAAGCAGGCTCCCCGCTGAGCAGGGAGACCCATATGGGACTTGATCCCAGGGTGCTGGGATCATGAGCTGAGCCGAAGGCAGACGTGTAACTGACTGAGCCACCTAGGTGCCCTGGGAAAATAATTCTTAAAATAAGAACACTAATTAATAAATGTGGTACACAATGCACAATTGATTTAGGCCAGGATAATCAATGAATGATAAAATCATCAAGTTAAATATTAGAGAATAAGGTATTGAAGTTAACCCACAGATGACTTAATAATTACTAAGGGAAAATATTCATTTAACTGGAAAGGTAGTTGGTCACCAGTTTAACCAAGATTGAGGTAAACTGACATTATATGTCTTTTGATGTATGGTATTAAATATATAATTCCACTTTTGCAGTATTTTTGCCAAAAATGTTTAACTAGAATCTAATCATGAGGAAACTGAAAAATATAGATTGTGGGACATTCTAAAGGAAAACTGGCTGGAGTGTTCAAAAGTCCAATGTCATGAAAAACAAAAAAAAAAAGGTTGAGGGATTTGTTCTAGATCTTTAAAAAAAGAAAAAAGAGAGGCATACATCTAATAGATCAAATGATTGCATCTCGTATTAGGGAAAAACCCATCTATGAAAGACATTTGAGGAACATTTGAGGAAATTAAAAATATATTTATATAATATCATTGAATTAATGTTTAATTTCTTAAGTTTGCTAACAGTCATATAGGAAATGTCCTCATTTTTATGACATGAATACTGAAATATTTAGAAGTGTCATAATATCTGATTATTTCTTCCAAATGGTACAGCATAAAGATTAGATAGATATTTTATAGATAGATGATTGATATAAATAAATAAGAAAGAATGTGTACTTGCAAACATGGAAGGTTATAAAACATTCATCTTCGGGTAATCATTTTATGTTTTTATTTTTAAAGATTTTATTTTTAAATAATTTCTACACCCAACATGGGGCTCAAACTCACAATCCCAAGATTAAAAGTTGCATGCTCCACCGACTGAGTCAGCCAGGTGCCCCTTTGGGTACTCATTTTAGTCTTCTTTCAGTTCTTTCAAATTTTCTGTAAGTTTGAAATTTTTCAAATTTAAGAGTAGGAGGTAGATATTTAGTTCAGTTGCCTAGCATCAGCTATAATCCAACAAACATAGAAACCAATTATCTACTAATTTTCTAAATATTATATTGAAACTTGTGAATTGTTATTAACGACCTCAAAGATGCAACACATGCCAAGTCAGAAAACAAAGAACACATAAAAAAAAAAAAAAACCTCATGTATGCAACTTGGTCAGATGCAAGTATTAATGCTCACTCTAGAAGAAGAATCATTTATAATTTAATAGTGGAAAAAAATGTCTCTAAATAAGTACCTCATTTTCCCTTGGGAGGAGACATCATCTCAAGAAAACAATTAAATATAAAACTTCAGAATACAGTTTTTACACAGTTATCCCCTAACTGATTTACATATGTCTCTTGAAATCTCAGAATCATAACTAGAGTATTTTTGTACATTCATTGTCCATCTAGTGTTTGGTCAACCCATGCATTAGAAAATTACTCACTTCTTAATCTGTGTACAATGATATACTCAGAACACACATATGACTTATAGCCATGTTGTGGAGGTAAACAAGACTGCCAGTCCTCCACTAGTTGGTTGAAGGCCAGATCAAAAATGTTACTCCTTTTCCCACATTCCCTCACCCCCACTTTATTTCTTTTCTTGAGTTATACTAGTTTGGTAAATATTTATGATTCCTTGGACCAAATACCTCAATTACCACAACATAAGTTTTCTTCATCAATTCATGCAGCTTCTGAAGACAGGGTAAAGCTTTAGTGGAGATCAATGAACCCAAAAGGCAGGTTATAAGTCAAAGCTTCAGTTTGCCGATAGATTTCCCTGAATTTATAGTTCCCCACAATTTGCAATATTTCCCTCTAGGTCAGGGGTTCATAAGGCCATTTCCTTGGGTTACAAAAGTCAAAATTATTTTTGTAATAATATTAAAAGTTAGTTGCCTTTTTCACTCTTATTCACTCTCTGATAAATAGCAGATTTTTCCAGAGATGATGGGACCTGTGACGACATCCTCACTCTGACATTTAATGGAATGTGTTTGTATATTCTTGTATTTGAAAAATTTCTCCATTTTAATTTCTAATATAGTAAACATCAATTGACATGACTCACATAAGCTAAAGCACTTCAACATCCTCAAACATTTTTAAGAGTGTAAAGGGTTTCTGAGACCAAAATATTTGAGATTCATTGCTCTAGTTCATTCATTAAAAAAAAAAAAAGTATTGAAAGCGCATCATTGACCATGTAACAGGTTCTGTAACATATGATGGGAATACAAAGATACCTCTAACCATTTATAAAAACCTACTATGTAGTACATACTGTAAGTTAGGAGATTTATGTACCTTATTCAATTTAAACCTCCCAAAATACCTTCAAAATAGGTATGGTCACCTTCATTTTACAGATGAGGAAAGTGAGTCCTTAAGACCAAGACTAAAACCGAGAAGTGTCCTATCAGACGATAAGACCAGTATAAATTCCACTTTATATATATATATATATATATATATATATATATATAATGCAGGATAGTCATTCCTCCTTCACATTTGTTTCTTTTCAGTGAAGCTGAAAAGTCAGCAAAACTGGAGTCAGTCTACCTGAGATAAAATTTTAGAATGAAAGACAAAATTTGGATGAAAACTGTATTGACGTTTTAGTAACACTATCTGTAAACACATGTAACTTTTTTCTGTTTGACCAATACTTTCTCTCAGGGGGCATTTGGTTAGGATTCCTAGCCACTGAAACTCAATTTCTTTATTTTATTTTATTTATTTATTTGACAGAGAGAGACACAGCAAGAGAGGGAACACAAGCAAGGGGAGTGGGAGAGGGAGAAGCAGGCTCCCCGCTGAGCAGGGAGCCCGATCCAGGGCTGGATCCCAGGACCCTGAGATCATGACCCAAGCCGAAGGCAGATGCTTAATGACTGAGCCACCCAGGTGCCCCTGCAACTCAATTTCTATGGGAGGCAGATATTATTACCTACACTGCATAACTGTTAGAAGAACTAAATGAAATAATGTTAGTATCATTTGCCATAAATTAATATTAAGTACCAATACTTACTGAGTTTATATAATTGCTTGTTCTGAGGTATATACATTTTCAGGGCTAAACTTTATTGACTGCTTATACTGAGTCAGGCATAGTTCTAAGCACTTCATCATATATCATCATTTCATTTAATCCTCAAGGCAGTTCCAAGATATGGCAACCATTATTATCTAATTTATGGATGAAGAGAATGAGTTACAGAGATGTTCAAAGAATATCCCACAGTCACACTGAAATTTAGCAACGAAGCTGATATGAACCCGGCAGCCTGAATCAAGAGCGTGCTCTGAGTCAGTTCACTACATGGAGGAGGACAGAGAACTTGGCCAGGCTCCTCAGGTATAAAGTTGGGGGTGGAGATTCAAGTCCATGTCTGTCGGACCTCAAATCTCTCCACTCTTAACCTATCCCTACCCTGTTATTCTTGCCACATTAGATGCTCAGTAAACAGTAACCCCTTCTCCTAGTCTACTTTATCGGCACTGTCCAGTGAGCAGTTCTTCATTTTGCACCTACTGTATGTCAGTCTGTGTGCACTGGGGTGAGAGAGAAGAATCAGGCATACTTCTTGACTTTAGTCTAGAAAAAGAGACAGAAACACATTGTATTATATTTGTCTGCTTGGGTTGCCATAACAAAATACCACAGCCTCGGTGGCTTAGACAACAGAAGATTTTTTTCCCCCACAGTTCTGGAGGCTAGAAGTCCAAGATCAATGTGTTGGCAAGTTTGTTTTTTTCTGAGGCCTCTCTTCTTGGATTGCACCTGGGTGTCTTCTCACTGTTCTCACACATCTTTCCTCTGTGTGTGTGTGTACATCCCTGGTGTCTCCCTGTGTGTCCAAATTCTCTTATATGGACACTAATCAAATTGGATTAGGGCCCACCTTGAGGGCCTTATTTTAGTCACTTCTTTAAAGGCTCTTACCTGAATACAGTTGCATTCTGAGGTACCAAGGCTTCAACATATGAATTCGGGGGTGACAAGATTCAGCCCATAGAAAATGCAACATAGAGTTTTTAAAAATAAGCTCTTTCCCTTAAGGTCAGGTTGACTTCAGGCCTCAAATAGGATAAAATAAGGAAACAGAAGTTTGGAAAACACATCTCAGGAATTCCAAAGAGGCTGTTACAATTTTGGGTGATTTCAAAACAGTTTTGTGACACAATAACCTGTGGCCCAGGAATACCTTATTTAATGAGCACTCACTATGTGCCAATCACTGTGTATGTATTTATACATATACATATGCACACATATATAAATGTATGTGGGTGTAAGTGTAAAAAAGCGTGTATGTATGTATGTTTACATGTATAATTTTTTTAATTTACTTGTCAGAGAGCATGCACAAGCAGGGGGAGCGGCAGGCAGAGGGAGAAGCAGGCTCCCCGCTGAGCAGGGAGCCCGATGTGAGACTTGATCCCAGGACTCTGGGATCATGACCTGAGCCGAAGGTGGAAGCTTAACCGACTGAGCCACCCAGGCGTCCCTACATGTATGTATAATTTAATACTCAAAACAATACATTCAAGACCATTAAGTACTGGTCTTATTCACATTTTAGAGATGAGGAATCATAGCTATAGGGAAGTTTAATCAAATTACCCAAGGTTATTTAGCAAAAAATAACAGAACCTAGAATCGAACCTATATGATATTCTGAATCCACAGTCAAATATTTTACTAGGTTACTTTCCTTATGAGGGAAAAAATAAATCTCTTTCTCTGTCCCTGTCTGTCTCTGTCTCTCTCTTAGGAACAAGGAATGCCATTATTATTATCAAGTCACACAGTTATTCTCCTATTGCTTCATTTAAGTAAAAAAACCCATGTGTTACAGAGATTGTGTAACAAATTGTCATTATAAGCAATTCAGCTCTATCAAGTAGGCCACATAAGTACAAAATGAATTCCTTTGAATAAGTCAACAATTATTCTATGAGTATTTGTTTGCACTGAGTTAGGTATTAGCAGTGTAAGAGTATGTTAAATCTTGTTCTCTATATTCAAAGATCCTATAGTCCGGTTGGAATGGCAGTGCATATCTATCTTGTACGCTGGTAAAACTGGGAGGGAGTTTGGTATAGGCTGTCACGAGCATCAGATTATTTCTGGCACATAGAGTATATGTAAGGAAACGGTTCTGTGTCAGCACACTGACGGACTTGTATATGGGCTGTGTAAGCTTTCAAAAGTTTGACCTGGAGCTGGGTAGAATGCCCTGTTGTCCTCCAGCAACATGGAAAGACGGGCTGGTGTCTGAGATGCTGCTACACGACCATTTCTCACCATCTCCCTTATCACCTCTCTGGTTCCAATACTTTTCATCTTGATTCCTCCCTTCCCCCTGACCTCAGGGTACAGGTGAAAGCTATAGAATAGCCCAATGCCTAGCTACAATATGGAAATGACTCTTAAGCAACAGAGTTCCACACCACTGATGATGCCTTTCGTCTGGCTAATTTTGCTTTGATGTCATCCTGTGGAACAAGGGAAGTGGGAGGTGACACCATGTGTATGTTTCTTTTTCTGTCTATGTAAGAAATAAACGGACTCTATCTGGGCTTGCTGTTACCAAAACTGTCAGCTTGTTTGACAGGAAGCTTTCAGTAGATGTTAGCTACTACTTCTATCATACATCATTTGAGCATTAGGGATTAGAACGGTCCAGGTATACAGCATCTGTCAATAAATGGAAAGAATTATCATTTATGCACATTTTGCTATTCATAAGGAAAAATGTGGAATAATAAATGCTATAATTGCAGACAGAATATACAGAATTCCGGTGTTCTTGATACGGATTTGATCTTTGTCTGAGGATATGATGATCTAGCCCTAAGGAATACACAAATTCTGGCATCATGTGGGATGTTGAGTCTAGCTATTAGGGTCAGAAATATCTGGGTACATGATAATAATACTAAAATCCCTCTTTACTGTGCCAGATACTGTTTTGAGCTCTTAACATGTATCATCTATTTTGATCCTTACAAAAATCTAGAAGGCATGTGCTATTACTGTGCCCAACTGACAGATGCGAAAACATAGGATCCCCCGTTCACTAATTTGTCTGGAACCACACAGCAAGTCAATGGTAAAACTGGAATTGAAACCCAGGATGTCTGACTCTGAAGCTAAGCTCAACATGTTAGGAGATCATGAAAATCACAAAGTTGCTTAGAGCCTCAATTTCAATGTCCATAAAATGGGAAGAAACATAGGAGTTTCCACATAGGAAAGCTGTTTTTATTATGTATTTTTTTTAAAGATTGTATTTATTTATTTGTCAGAGAAAGCACAAGCAGGGGGAACAGCAGGCAGAGGGAGAAGCAGGCTCCCCACTGAGTAAGGAGCCCAACGTGGGACTCAGTCCCAGGACCCTGGGATCCTGACCTGAGCTGAAGGTGGGAGCTTAACCGACTGAGCCACTCACTTGCTCCAGAAAGCTGTTTTTAAAATATATTATTAAAGAACAGAGTTTAATGGCTGACATACAACAGGCACTCAATAGTTGCTTAAAATTTTTTTAGCTGTGGTAAAATACATATAAAATTTATTATATAAAAAAATTTAAATCTAAACAATTTTAATTTTATCTTAAAAAATTTTAAATTTAAAAATTTTTAATTTTATTATCTTAAAATTTTAAATCAGTAGTATTAAATATATTCATACTGTTGTACAACAAAGCCATAGGACTTTTTCATCTTGCAAAATGGAATCTCTATAACCATAAAACAACAACATCCCATTTCCCCCTACCCCAGCCCTTGACAAATGTTTTATACTTTCTGCTTATGAGTTTGACTGCCCTAGACATATAAGTGGAATCATAAAGTATTTGTCTTTTTGTGACTGGCTCAGGTCACTTAGGATAATGTCTTCAGGGTTCATCCATGTTGTACCATAAGTCAAGATTTCTGTCCTTTTTAAGGCTGAATAATATTCCATTGTATGTACATACTACATTATCTTTACACACTTATCCACTGATGGACACTTGGATTGCTTCCACCTGTTGGCTATTGTGAATAGTGCTGCTATGAACATAGGTGTGCAAATATCTCTTCAAGACCTTTCTTTTAATATTTTTGGATATACACCCAGAAATGGAATTGCAAGATCATACAGTAACTCTAATTTTAATTTTTTAATGAACGAACTTACTGTTTTCCACAGTGTCTGCACCGTTTTACATTCCCACCAACAGTGCACAGAATTTACAATTTCTTCACATCCTTGACAACACTTGTTGTTTCCATGCATTTTTTTTTAAAGAGCAGCCATCCTATGGGTGAGTGGTGATATTATAATTTTGATTTGCATTTCCCAAATGATTAGCAATATTAAGCATCTTTTCATATGCTTGTTGCCAATATGTATATAATTTTTGTAGAAATGTCTATTCAGGGCTCCTGGGTGGCTCAGTTGGTTAAGCGACTGCCTTCGGCTCAGGTCATGATCCTGGAGTCCCTGGATCGAGTCCCGCATCGGGCTCCCTGCTCGGCAGGGAGCTTGCTTCTCCCTGTGACCCTCCCCCCTCTCATGTGCTCTCTCTCTCTCATTCTCTCTGTCTCAAATAAATAAATAAAATCTTAAAAAAAAAAAAAAGAAATGTCTATTCAAGTCCTTTGCCCATTTTTAAAGTAAGATTAATATTGTTACTGAATTGTAGCGGTTCTTTATATATTCAGGATATTAACCTCTTATCAGATATAGGACTTGCAAATGTTTTCTCCCATTCCATAGGTTGCTTTTTTCACTCTGTGCACTGTGTCCTCTGATACACAGTTTTTAATTTTAATGTTCAATTTATCTATTTTTCTTTTGCCTATGCTTTAGGAGTCATATCCAAGAAATGATTACCAATTTAATGTTATGAAGGTTTCCCCCTGTTTTCTTCTAAGAGTTTTATAGGTTTTGCTCTTATGTTTAGGTCTTTGATTCATTTTGACTTAATTTTTGTATATGGTGTAAGTTAAGAGCCCACCTTCATTCTTTTGCATGTGGATTTCCAGTTATCTCAACACCATTTGTTGAAAAGACTCTCCTTCTTCACTGATAGTTATTAGCACCCTTGTCCAAACTCCTTTGACCATAATGCAAGGTTTTATTTCTGGACTTTCTATTCTATTCCGTTGGTCTGTATGTTTGTCTTCATGCCAGTACCACACTCTTTTTTTTTTTCCATATTCTTGATTAATGTAGCTTTGTAATATGTTTTGAAATCAGGATGTGTGAATTCTCCAGTTTTGTTCTTTTTCAAGATTTTTGGGGGCTATTTGGAGTCTCTTGATTTGCATTTACCTGATGATTATTGATGTTGAGCATCTTTTCATGTACCTGTTGGCCATTTGGATGTATTTTTCAGAAAAATATCTATTTGATTCCTCTGCCCATTTGTGAATTAGATTTTTGTTTTCGTTGTTACTGAGTTGTGTGAGTTCTTTATATTTTAGATATTAACCTCTCATCCAGTATATGATTTGCAAAAATTTTCTCCCATTCTTTAGGTTGCCTTTTCATTTTGTTGGGGTTGTTTTTTGTTGTTGTTGTTATTTACAGAATCTTTTTAGTTTGATATAGTCCCATTTGTTGATCTTTGCTTTTGCTGTTTGTGCTTTTGGTGCCATATCCAAGAAATCATTACCAAGACCAATGTCGAGAAGCTTCTTCCCTACATTTTCTTCTAGGAGTTTTATAGCATAAGGTCTTATGTTTAAGTTTTTGATCCATTTCAAATTAATTTTTGTGAATGTTGTAAGATAGAGGTCCAGTTTCATTTTTCTGCATGTGTTTATTCAGTTTTCCCAATACCATTTTTTTAATTTCTTTTTTTTTTAGATTTTATTTATTTATTTGTCAGAGAGACAGGGAGACAGAGAGAGAGCGCGTGCAAGCACAAGCAGGGGAAGCAGCAGGCAGAGGGAGAAGCAGGCTCCCTGCTGAGCAAGGAGCCCAATATGGGAGTCCATCCCAGGACTCTGGGATCATGACCTGAGCCGAAGGCAGATGCTTAACTGACTGAGCCACCCACGCGTCCCTCCCAACACCATTTGTTGAAGAGGTTACCCTTTCTTCATTAGGTGTTCTGGGCTCCCTTGTTGAATATTAGTTGACATAATATCTGAGGGTTTAATTCTGGGCTGTCTATTGTGTTCCATTGGTCTGTGTGTTTATTTTTATGCCAGTACCTTACTGTTTTCATTACTATAGCTTTGGAGTATAGTATGAAATCAGAAGTCTGATGCCTCCAGCTTTGTTCTTCTTTCTCAGGGTTGCTTTAACTATTTGGGGCCTTTTGCGGTTGCATACACATTTTAGAATTGTTTTTTTTATTTCTGTGAAGAATGCCATTGGAATTTTAATAGGAATTGCATTGAGTCTGTAAATGGCTTTGGGTGGTATGGACATTTTATTTCTGACTCATGAACATGGGATGTCTTTCCATTTTTTTGTGTCTTCTTTGATTTCTCTCAACAAAGTCTAGTAGTTTTCATTATACAGATCTCACACTTCCTTGGTTAAATTTATTCCTAAATATTTTATTGTCTTTGATGCTATTGTGAATGGGATAGTTTTCTTTACTTCTTTTTCAGATGTTTCATTTTTAGTGTATAGAAATGCAACTGATTTATGTGTGTTGATTTTACATCCTGTAACTTACTGAATTTACTGATTAATTCCAGCAGTTTTTGATTGTGTCTTTGGGATTTTTTTTTTTACATAGAAAATCATATCATTTGCAAATAATGAAAAATTTACTTATTCCTCTCTGATTCAGATGCCTTTTATTTCTTTGTCTTCCTAATTGCTTTAGCTAGGACTTTCAGTACTATATTGAGTAAGAGTAATGAGAATGGGCATTCTTGTCTTGTTTACCACTGAGTATAATGTTAGCTGTGGATTTGTCATATAAGGCCTTTATTATGTTGAGGTATGTTCTTGCCATACCCAGTATGTTGAGAATTTTTATGATGAAGGGATTTTGTATTTTGTCAGATGCTTTTTCTGCACCTATTGAAATAATCATGTGATTTTTATCTTTTATTCTTTTAATTTGGTGTATTACATTTATTGATTCATGTCTGTTGAACCATCCTTTCATCCCAGGGATAAGTCCTACTTGGTCATGGTGTATAATCCTTTTATTTATGTATGTATGTATGTATGTATGTATGTATGTTATGTTAGTCACCATACAGTACATCATTAGTTTTTGATGTAGTGTTCCCTGATTCATTGTTTGTGTATAACACCCACTGCTCTATGCAATATGTGCCCTCCTTAATACCCATAACTGGGCTCACCCATCGCCCCACCCGCCTCCCCTCTGAAACCCTCCGTTTGTTTCCCGGAGTCCATAGTCTCTCATGGTTCATCTTCCCCTCTGATTTCCCCCCGTCCAGTTTTCTCTTCCTTCCCCTAATGTCCTCCATGCTATTCCTATGTTCCACATATGAGTGAAACCATATGATAATTGTCTTTCTCTGCTTGCTTATTTCACTTAGCATAATCCCCTCCAGTTCCATCCATGTTGATGCAAATGGTGGGTATTCAAATGAATAATATTCCATTGTACATATGAACCACATCTTCCTTATCCATTCATCTGTTGAAGGGAATCTCGGCTCCTTCCACAGGTTGCCTATTGTGGACATTGCGGCTATGAACATTGGGGAGCAGGTGCCCCTTCTTTTCACTACATCTGTATCTTTGGGGTAAATAATCAGTAGTGCAGGAAAAGATGGCAGAGGAGTAG
Organism: Neomonachus schauinslandi; assembly: GCF_002201575.2. NCBI lineage: Eukaryota > Metazoa > Chordata > Mammalia > Carnivora > Phocidae > Neomonachus > Neomonachus schauinslandi. The sequence goes on from NC_058419.1 coordinate 82,784,136, forward strand.
GGGACCCTATTCCAACTGGTCCCCGGAATTGAGCTGGATATCTACCAGACCACTCTGAGCATCCACGAAATCAGCCTGAGATGTAAGAAGATCTGGATCTCTACAAACAGACTATTGCAGGCAGTTGGTTTCGAGGTACGGAGTGGGGAGCCATGATTCCCCGGGCAGATATCAGAGGATAAACAGCAGCAGGAGGGAGCCTGGCCGTGGGGATCCTACACTGCCGGTGAGCGACAGCCTCCAGTGCAGGGGACAGGCCACAAACTTGCGGACCGGTAGTGGCAGGGAAAGGACTTTAGGGTAGCCCCCCCGGGACGGAAATCCCGGAGCTGCGGGGTTGCCTGTGCAAACTGGGAGTGGCTGGCGGTTTTAGAAGCACAAAGGGCAGAGACATGCTGCAACCTGGAGGCAGGACTGGGAGCACTACAGAGGGGCGCACAATCCAGGATGCTGTAGTTTATACCAGCACAGAGAGAAACAGAGACAGTGTGGCCTGGAGAGCTCACTGAAGAACAGACTGTGATCTGTCTGCTCTGAGGCAGAGGGTTGGAAACGGTCTCTTCTGCTCTGACTCTTGGAAGAGATGCAGAAAGCCGCCAGGGAAAGCCGCCAGAGAACAAAAGCCCCCAAAACTGGTTCCCACTGAGCCCATCTCCCACCACAGGGGGGCAGGGCAACTCTGCCCAAACAGGGTTGCCTGAGTAACAATGCGGCAGGCCCCTCTCCTAGAAGACAGGCTGGGAAAACAAGAGGCCAGCAGCCCTAAGGTCCCTAGAAAACAGGTGCATCTTGCTTGGGTTGTGGTCAATAATTTGGACTCTATACATTCCCTCAACCACCCCTCAACAAAATGACTAGGAGGAGGAACCCCCAACATAGGAAAGACTCAGAGATTATGACTTATGCCGCAGATTTACAAATGAATGCAGATATAACCAAGATGTCAGAGATGGAATTCAGGCTAGCAATTGTGAAGACAATAGCTAGAATGGAGAAATCAATTAATGGCAACATAGAGTCTCTAAGGCCAAAATGAAAGGTGAATTGGCAGAATTTAAAAATGCTATCAATGAGATCCAATCTAATCTAGATAATCTAACAGCTAGGGTAAGTGAGGCAGAAGAACGAATTAGTGACCTGGAAGACAATATAATAGATAAAAAGGGAAAAGAGGAGGCCAGGGAAAAACAACTCAGAATCCATGAAAATAGAATCAGAGAAATAAGTGACACCATGAAGCGTTCCAATGACAGAATTATTGGAATCCTGGAGGGAGTGGAGAGAGAGAGGACTGGAAGATATATTTGAGCAAATCATAGCTGAGAACTAACCTAATCTGGGGAATAAAACAAACATTCGCATCCTAGAGGCAGAGAGGACCCCACCAAGATCAAGGAAAACAGGCCAACAACCTGGCATGTCATAGTAAAACTTGCAAATCTTAGAACCAAGGAATCATCTTAAGGGCAGTTAGGGGGAAGAGATTCATTACGTACAGAGGGAGGAACATCAGAATAATGTCAGACCTATCCACAGAGACCTGGCAAGCCAGAAAGGCCTGGCAAGACATATTCAGGGTACTAAATGAGAAGAACATGCAGCCAAGAATACTTTATCCGGCAAGGCTGTCATTTAGAATGGATGGAGAGATGCAGAGCTTCCAAGACTGGCAGAAACTGAAAGAATATGTGACCACTAAACCGGCCCTGCAAGAAATATTAAGGGGGGTTCTATAAAAGGAGAAAGACCCCAAGAGTGATATACAACAGAAATTTACAGAGACAATCTATAAAAACAAGGTCTTCACAGGCAACATGAATACAATTAACTCATATCTTTCAATAATCACTCTCAATGTGAATGGTCTAAATGCTCCCATAAAACGGCACAGGGTTGCATATTGGATAAAAAGACAGGACCTATCCATATGATGTTTATAAGAGACTCATTTTGAACCTAAAGATACATCCAGACTGAAAGTGAAGGGATGGAGATCCATCTTCCATGCCAGCAGACCTCAAAAGAAAGCTGGGGTAGCAATTCTTATATCAGACAAATTCGATTTTAAACTAAAGTCTGTAGTTAGAGACACAGAAGGACACTATATCATTCTTAAAGGGTCTATCCAATAAGAAGATCTAACAATTGTAAATATCTACGCCCCCAACATGGGAGCAGCCATGTACATAAGCCAACTGTTAACCAAAATAAAGAGTCATATTGATAATAATACGTTAATTGTAGGAGACCTCAATACTCCACTCTCAGCAATGGACAGATCATCTAAGCAGAAAATCAACAAGGAAACAAGAGCTTTGAATGACACACTGGACCAGATGGACCTCATAGATATGTACAAAACATTCCACCCTTAAACAACAGAATACCCATTCTTCTCAAGCGCACATGGAACTTTCTCCAGAATAGACCACATACTGGGTGACAAATCAGGTCTCAACTGATACCAAAAGATTGAGATTATTCCCTGCAGATTCTCAGACCATAATGCTTTGAAACTGGAACTCAATCACAAGAAAAAATTTGGCAGAAATTCAAACACTTGGAAGCTAAAGACCACTCTGCTCAAGAATGTTTGGGTCAACCAGGAAATCAAAGAAGAACTTAAACAATTCATGGAAATCAATCAGAACAAAAACACATCGGTCCAAAACCTATGGGATACTGCAAAGTCGGTCCTAAGGGGGAAATACATAGCCATCCAAGCCTCACTCAAAAAAATAGAAAAATCCCAAATTCACCAACTAACTCTACACCTTAAAGAACTAGAGAAAAAGCAACAAATGATGCCTAAGCCACACATTGGAAGAGAAATAATTAAGATTAGAGCAGAGATCAATGAATTAGAAACCAGAAACACAGTAGATCAGATCAACGAAACTAGAAGCTAGTTCTTTGAAAGAATTAATAAGATCGACAAACCACTGGCCAGACTTATCCAAAAGTAAAGAGAAAGAACCCAAATTAATAAAATTGTGAATGAAAGGGGAGAGATCACTACTAACACCAAGGAAATAGAAACAATTATTAGAAATTATGTTCAACAACTATATGCCAATAAACTGAGCAATCTGGATGAAATGGATGCCTTCCTGGAAACCTATAAACTGCCAAGACTGAAACAGGAAGAAATTGACAACCTGAATAGGCCAATAACCAGTAACGAGATTGAAGCAGTGATCAAAAACCTCCCAAAATACAAGAGTCCAGGGCGTGATGGAGTCCCTGGGGAATTCTACCAAACATTCAAAGAAGAAATAATACCTATTTTCCTGAAGCTGTTTCAAAAGATAGAAAGAGAAGGAAAGCTTCCAGACTTGTTCTATGAGGCCAGCATTACCTTAATCCCCAAAGCAGGCAAAGACCCCATCAAAAAGGAGAATTTCAGACCAAGATCCCTGATGAATATAGATTCCAAATCCTCAACAAAATCCTAGCTAATAGGATCCAACAATACATTAAAAGGATCATCCACCACGACCAAATGGGATTTATCCCCAGGATGCAAGTTTGGGTCAACATTCGCAAATCCATCAGTGTGATAGAACACATTAATAAGAGGAGGAGAAGAACTATATGGTCCTCTTAATTGTTGCTGAAAAAGCATCTGACAAAATACAGCATCCTTTCCTGATTAAAACTCTTCAGAGTATAGGGATAGAGGGAACATTCCTCAAGTTCATAAAATCCATCTATGGAAAACCCACAGCACATATCATCCTCAATGGAGAAAAGCTGAGAGCCTTTCCCTTCAGATCAGGAACATGTCAAGGATGCCCAGTCTCGCCATTATTATTCAACAGAGTACTAGAAGTCCTAGCAACAGCAATCAGACAACAAAAAGAAATAAAAGGTATTCAAATTGGCAAAGAAGAAGTCAAACTCTCTCTCTTCGCAGATGACATGATACTTTATGTGGAAAACCCAAAAGACTCCATCCCCAAATTACTAGAACTCATACAGCAGTTCAATAATGTGGCAGGATACAAAATCAATTCACAGAAATCAGTTGCTTTCTTTATACTAACAGTGCAACTGTAGAAAGAGAAATTGGAGAAACCAATCATTTACAAAAGCACCAAAAACCATAAGATACCTCGGAATAAACCTAACCAAAGAGGTAAAGGATCTATACTCTAGGAACTACAGAACACTCATGAAAGAAATTGAAGAAGACACAAAAAGATGGAAAAATATTCCATGCTCAGGGATTGGAAGAATAAACATTGTTAAAATGTCTATGCTGCCCAGAGCAATCCACACCTTCAATGCCATCCTGATTAAAATACCACTGACATTTTTCAAAGTGCTGGAACAAAGAATCCTAAAATTTGTATGGAATCAGAAGACACCCCAAATCACCAAGGAAATGTTGAAAAAGAAAAACAAAGCTGGGGGCATCACGTTGCCCGATTTCAAGGTATATTACAAAGCAATGATCACCAAGACAGCATGGTACTGGCACAAAAACAGACATATAGACCAGTGGAACAGAAGAGAGAACCCAGATATGGACCCTCAACTCTATGGTCAATCTTTGACAAAGGGGGAAAAAACATGCAATGGATAAAAGACAGTCTCTTCAATAAGTGGTGCTGGGAAAATTGGACAGCCACATTCAGAAGAATGAAACTTGACCATTCTCTAGCACCATACACAAAGATAAACTCTAAATGGATGAAAGACCTCAATGTGAGACAGGAATCCATCCAAATCCTAGAGGAGAACATAGGCAGTAACCTCTTTGACATCGCCCACAGCAACTTCTTTCAGGATACATCTCCAAAAGCTAGTGAAACAAAAGCAAAAATGAACTTTGGGGACTTCATCAAGATAAAAGGCTTCTGCACAGCAAAGGAAACAGTCAACAAAACAAAAAGGCAATCCACAGAATGGGAGGAGATATTTGCAAATGACACTACAGATAAAGGACTGGTATCCAAGATCTATAAAGAACTTCTCAAACTCAACACCCAAAAAACAAATAATCAAGTCAGAAAATGGGCAGAAGACATGAACAGACACTTCTCTGAAGAAGACATACAAATGGCTAACAGACACATGAAAAAATGTTCATCATCATTAGCCATCAGGGAAATGCAAATCAAAACCACATTGAGATACCACCTTACACCAGTTAGAATGGCAAAAATGGACAAGGAAAGAAACAACAAATGTTGGAGATATTGTGGAGAAAGGGGAACCCTCTTACACTTTTGGTGGGAATGCAAGTTGGTACAGCCACTTTGGAAAACAGTGTGGAGGTTCCTCAAAAAATTAAAAATAGAGCTACCCTATGACCCAGGAATTGCACTCCTGGGGATTTACCCCAAAGACACAGATGTCGTGAAAAGAAGGGCCATATGCACCCCAATGTTCATAGCAGCAATGTCCGCAATAGCCAAACTGTGGAAAGAGCTGAGATGCCCTTCAACAGATGAATGGATAAAGATGTGGTCCATATATACAATGGAATATTACTCAGGCATTAGAAAGGATGAATACCCAACTTTTACATCAACATGGATGGGACTGGAGGAGATTATTCTAAGTGAAATAAGTCAGGCAGAGAAAGTCAATTATCATATGGTTTCACTTATTTGTGGACCATAAGGAATAGCATGGAGGACATTAGGAGAAGGAAGGGAAAAATGAAGGGGGGGGAAATCAGAGGGAGAGATGAACTGTGAGAGACTATGGACTCTGAGAAACAAACAGGGTCTTAGAGGGGAGGGGGGAGGTGGGATGGGTTAGCCCGGTGATGGGTATTAAGGAGGGCACGTACTTCATGGAGCACTGGGTGTTATACAAAAAGAATGGATCATGGATCACCACATCAGAAACTAATGATATATTGTATGGTGACTAACATAACATAATAAAATTTAAAATTTTTTTTAAAAAAGTAAAAAATAAATAAATAAATACCCAGTAGTGCAATTGCTGGGTCATAGGGTAGCTCTATTTTTCACTTTTTGAGGAGCCTCCATACTGTTTTCCAAAGTGGCTGTACCAACTTGTATTCCCACCAACAGTTTAAGAGTGTTCCCCTTTCTCCTCATCCTCTCCAACATTTGTAGTTTCCTACCTTGTTAATTTTTGCCATTCTAACTGGTGTAAGGTTGGTATCTCAGTGTGGTTTTGATTTGAATTTCCCTGATGGCTAATGATGTTGAGCATTTTTTCATGTGTCTGTTAGCCATTTGTATGTCTTCTTTGGAGAAGTGTCTGTTCATGTCTTCTGCGCATTTTTTGACTTATTTGTTTTTTGGGATGTTAAGTGTGAGAAGTTCTTTATAGATCTTGGATGTCAGCTCTTTATCTGTAGTGTCATTTGCAAACATCTTCTCCCCTTCCGTGGGTTGCCTCTTTGTTTTGTTGACTGTTTCCTTTGCTGTGCAGAAGCTTTTTATCTTGATGAAGTCCCAAAAGTTCATTTTCACTTTTGTTTCCCTTGCCTTTGGAGACATGTCTTGAAAGAAGTTGCTATGGCTGATGTTGAAGAGGTTACTGCCTATGTTCTCCTCTAGGATTTTGATGGATTCCTGTCTCACATTGAGGTCTTTCATCCATTTAGAGTTTATCTTTGTGTATGGTGTAAGAGAATGGTCAAGTTTGATTCTTCTGTATATAGGTGTCCAATTTTCCCAGCACCATTTATTGAAGACTGTCTTTTTTCCAATGGATATTTTTTCCTGCTTTGTCAAAGATTAGTTGACCATGGGATTGAGGGTCCATATCTGGGCTCTCTATTCTGTTCCTTTGATCCATGTGTTTGTTTTTGTGACAGTACCATGCTGTCTTGGTGATCACAGCTTTGTAATATAGCTTGATATCAGGCAACGTGATGCCCCCAGCTTTTTCTTTTTCAACATTTCCTTGTCAATTCGGGGTCTTTTCTGGTTTCATACAAATTTTAGGATTGTTTGTTCCAGCCCTTTGAAAAATGCCATTGGTATTTTGATCAGGATGGTGTTGAAAGTATAGATTGCTCTGTATAATCCTTTTAATATGTTTTTGAATTTGGTTTGCTGATATTTTGTTGAGAATTTTTGCATGTATATTCATCAGGGATGTTGACCTCTAGGGGTTTTTTTCTTTTAGTGTCCTTATCTGGTTTTGGTATTAGGGTAATGCTAGCCTCATAGAATCAGTTTGAATGTTCCCTCCTCTTCAAATTTTTAGAAGAGTTTGAGAAGGACTGGCATTAATTTTTCTTTAAATATTTGGTAGAATTCACCAGTGATGCCATCTCATATTGGGGTTTTCTGTGTTGGGAGGTTTTAATTACTGATTCAGTCTTTTTATTCACTATTGGCCTGTTCTGATTTTTTATTTCTTACTGATTCAGTTTTGGTAGGTTGTGTGTTTGTAGAAATGTATCCATTTCTTCTAGGTTATCTGATTTGTTGGCATCTAACTGTAGACAGTAGTTTCTTATTATCCTATGTATTTCTGTGTTATCAGTTGTAATGTCTCCTCTTTCATTTCTAATTTTATTTATTTGAGTTTTCTCTCTTTCTTAGTCTAGCTAAACACTAGTCAGTTTTGTTTACCTTTTAAAAAGCAGCTTACTTTTGTTAATCCTTTCTGTTGTTTTTCTGATCTCTAATTTATTTTTGCTATGATCTTTATTCTTTCCTTTCTTCTGCTAACTTTGGGCTTAATTTGATCTTCCTTTCTTAGTTCCTTGAGGTGGAGAGTTATGTTGTTTATTTGAAATCTTTCTAATTTCTCAATATATGCATTTATCTCTATAAACTTCCCTCACAGAACTGCTTTTGCAGCATCCCATAGGTTTTGGTATGTTGGGTTTCCATTTTCATTCGTTTTGAGATATATTTTATTTCCCTTTTGATTTCTTCTTTCACTCACTGATTTTTCAGAGTGTGTTACTTAGGGGCGCCTGGGTGGCTCAGTTAAGCATCGGACTCTTGGTTTCAGTTCAGGTCATGATCTCAGGGTTGTGAGATTGAGCCCCGCCTTGGGCTCCGCACTCAGTCTGCTGGGAATTCTCTCTCCCTCTGCCCTTCCCCCTGCTTGTGTGGGTGTGCACTCTCTCTTAAATAAATAAATAAATAAATAAATATCTTTTAAGAAAAAAGAAGTGTGTTATTTAGATTCCACATATTTGAAGGTTTTTTGGCATTCCTTTTGTTAATTTCTAGTTTCATACCATTGTGATCAGAAAATATAGTTATATGATTTCAATTTTCTTAAATTTGCTAAGATTTGCTTTGTGTCCTATGATCTGTCCTGGAGAATGTTCCAGTACACTTGAGTAGAATGTGTATCCTGCTGCTGTTAGATGGAATATTCTATATATGTCTGTTATATCCATTTGGTCTACAGCATGTTTTAAGTCCAGTGTTTTCTTGATTTTCTGTCTGAAGTCCAGTGTTTTCTTGATTTTCTGTCTGGATGATCCATCCATTGCTGAAAGTGAGGTATTGAAGTCTCCTCCTATTATTATATCATTGTATATTTCTCCCTTCAGATCTATTAGTATTTCCTTTGATATATTTGGGTGCTCCAATGTTGGGTGCATGTATTTATGATTCTTATATTTTCTTGATGTTTTGACCACTTAATCATTATATAATGACCTTCTTTGTCTCTTGTTACAATTTCTGGCTTACAGTCTATTTTGTCTGATATAAGTATGGCTATCTCCACTTTCTTTTGGTTTTCACTTGTGTGGAGTATCTTTTTTCATCCCTTCACTTTGAGCCTGTTTGTCTTTAAAGCTGAAATGAGCCTCCTGTAGGCAGCATATAGTTGGGTCTTGTTTTTTTTTTAATCCATCTAGCCACTTCATACCTTTTATTGGTGAATTCAATTCATTTACACTTACAGTGGTTACTGATATGTAAGGACTTACTATTGCCCTCTTATTGATTGTTTTCTGCTTGTTTTATATTTCCATTTTTAAATTTTTGCCCTTCTTTCTGCCTACCTTTGTAAATTGGTGGTTTTCCACAGTTATTTACTCTGTTTTCCCTTTTTTATGTTTTGTAAGTTTACTTTAGATTTTTCCTTTGCAGTTTCATGAGGCTTACATAAAACATCTTGTAGATAAAACCATCCATTTTTTGCTGACAGCAGCTTATCTACATTCATTTTTGAAGGCTTTGTTCTTTTACTCTTCCCTTTTTTTTGATGTCACAATTTACCTCTTTTTATGCTGTGTATTTGTTAACAAATCCAAGTAGCTATAGTTATGTTTAATACTCTTTTCCTTTAACTTTTATACTGTTGTTAAGTAATTAATATACCATTCTATTATAGAATTGGAGTCTTCTAAATCTGGCTATATGTTTTTCATTTTATCAGTATGTTATATACTTTTATGTGTTTTCATGTCTCTGATTATTGTCTTTTTATTTCAGCATGAAGAATTCCTTTCAACATTTCTTCCAAGGCAAATCTAGTGGTGATTACCTTCTCAGCTTTTATTTGTCTGTGAAAGCCTTTATTTCTCCTTCATATCTGAAGGATAATTTTTCTGGATAGAATATTCTTAGCTGGCAATTTTTATCTTCCATCACTTTGAATATGTCAGTTTATTCTCTCTTGACCTATATGGTTTCTGCTGTGAAATTTGCTGATAGCCCATTGGGTGTTCCTTTGTAGGTTGTACTCTTTTTTTCCTCCCTAGTGGTTTTTAGTATTCTTTTGTTACCTTTCATTTTTGATGGTTTCATTATAATGTGTCTTAGAGAAGGCCTTTTGGCATTGAGATGATAGGGTCATCTGTTAGCTTCTTTTCCCCAAGCTTGGGAAGTTTTTAGCTACTGTTTCCTTAACTAAAATTTCTTCCCCCCTTCTCCCTCTCTATTCTTTCCTGAATCCTGATTATTTAAATGTTTTCCCTTTTGATTGAATCCCATAGATTGTGTAGGCTTTCTTTGCTCTGTATTCTTTTCCCTTTTTTTCTGTTGTAAATGTGTTGTTTCAAAATTCCTATTCTGCCAGTCATTATTCTGTCTTCCATCTGCTGTACTCTACTACAGATGCTTTCTGTTGCATTCTTCATTTTATTCATCAAATTCTTCAGCTCCTGAATTTCTGTTTGGTTCTTTTTTAGAGTTTCAATCTGTTTTATAAGAGATTTTTTTAAAGATCATATTTATTTATTTGAGAGAGAGAAAGTGAGCAAACGAGCAAGCGAGAGAGCACAAGCAGGGAAAGAGGCAGAAGCAGACTCTCCGTGGAGCAGGGAGCCCGATGTGGGACTTGATCCCAGGACCCCGGGATCATGACCTGAGCTGAAGGCAGACGCTTAACTGACTGAGCCACCCAAGGGCCCTGTTTTTTTATAAGACATTATAAGAGATTTTTCTCATGTATTTTTTCCTAATCTCATTGATCTTTTTTTTTTAAGATTTTATTTATTTATTTGAGAGAGAGAGCGAGAGATAGAGCACGAGCAGGGGTGAGTGGGAGAACAGGCTCCCCACTGAGCAGGGAGCCTGATGCGGGGCTTGATCCCAGGACCCTGGGGTCATGACCTGAGCTGAAGGCAGACACTTAACCAACTGAGTCACCCGGATGCTCCTCATTGATCTGTCTTTCTGATTATAACTTGTTGAGTTTCTTTAATACAGCTATTTTGAATTCTTTATCAGTTGATTGCATTATTCTGTGTCTTTGGGTTCAGTTGCTGTACAGTTTTTGATACCCTTTCACAATGACATATTTCCTTCATTTTTTGAATTCCTTGTATTTCTGAGTTGCTACTTTCTCATTTTAAGTTTCTTTACTTATTATCTTCAGATGGTGTGCTGTTTATTGGTGTTGTTTCTCTGGGGAATACCAGATTTATAAGGGATAGACCTGTTTTACTCTTGTTCCCTCTTATGGCAGAATTTTTAACCTTTGTGTTTTCTCTTGTGGTTATAATTTGCCAAGCTGCCTGCCGAAAACCTCTCTCTCTTTTGTTTTACAAAAGGTGGCACTGCAGCTCCAGTTTGTGTTTTCTCCCTTGCCCACAGATTTTGAACCATTTTTCTGAGAGCACTCAGATGATCTGACCTGCTCTCACTGCCACACTAGGAAGCACACACAAGGAGCTGCACACAAGGTAGGGTAGGTGGGTAGGCAGGAGCTTTGGGGATACCCATGTGCCTGGTGAGGCAATATGCTTCATTGGGGTACTCCCAAAGGCTTGTGGGCAGATTCCTGCTGAAGTCCTGAAGAGACACCTGGGAACTGCAGTCCTTTAATGCCTTTTGATATTCACACCTGCTTCCTTCCTTTTCTCCTCCCTCCCTCCAGTGATGGAGGTCCTTCCACAGAAAGCAGGGTGCTCCTGGAGAGAAATAGGCTTCTCTGGCTACAGCTGCACTGAGATAGCTAGTCATTCACTGCTTTTGCTCTCCACTCCTCCGTGGAATAGGCTGCCACTTTCCAACTCCTCTATAGGAAGGTCGCCACTGCTGCTGCCAAACAGCTCAGATCCTTGCAGTGTCATCCTGGGGAAAGAAGTGGCTCTGGTGATCCCTCCCTCTAATGTATGTCCAAACTCATCTCTGTCTCACTCCAGAGGTATGCTGGACTTTCCTTCAGGCAGGCTGGACTCTAATAGTTTTCTCATGTGTGGGTATCTGCCCAGGTGTGCCACTCTCCAGGTTTTCTTTCTGACCACAGTAATTGGGGGTAGGGTGGGTTCACAACTTCTTTGGCTTCACAGCCCTTATAGAAGTCTTGTTTGTTTATTTTATTTTTTTAATATTTTGTTTATTTATTTGACAGAGAGAGAGAGAATGAGCACAAGCAGGGGGAGCGGCAGGCAGAAGGAGAAGCAGGCTCCCCACTGAGCAAGGAACCCGATGTGAGACTCAATCCCAGGACCCTGGGATCATGACGTGAGCTGAAGGCAGACACTTAACTGACTGAGCCACCTAGGTGTGCCATTGTTTGTTTATTTTTGGATGTAGAGCTGGGAGCAAATCTTCCTGGGTCCCTGGATGTAAAGGTGCACTTTTGTTCAGTTATAGATGTCTATTTATTTAAAAAGTGGGGAGAGAAAAAAACAAATTATGTTGCCATGATGCTGATGCAACTCTAGTTGGGGACTTTAACTTTCTCAACAATGGATAGATCGTCTACTCAGAAAATCAGTAAGGAAACATTGGACTTAAACTATACAATAGATCAGATGTACCTAAAAGACATTTTACAGAACATTCTATCCAAAAGCAGCAGAATACCTATTCTCCTCAAGTGCACATGGAATATTCCCAGGATAGATCATATGTTGGGCCATGAAACAAGTCTTAATAAACTTAAGAAGATTGTAATCATACCAAACATATTTTCTGATCACAATGGTATGAAACTAGAAATCAATTACAAGAAGAAAACAGGAAAACACAAATATGTGGAAACTAAGCAACATCCTACAGAACAACTAATAGGTCAGAGAAGGAATAAAAAGAGAAATCAAAAAATATATTTAAAGAAAGGAAGCACTAAAACTTATGGGAAGTAGCAAAAGCTGTTCTAAGAGGGAACTTTATAATGATAAATGCCTACATTAAGAAAAAGATCACAAATAAACAACTTAACTTTATACCTCAGGTAACTAGAAAAAGAAGAACAAACTAAGCCCAAAGTTAGTAGAAGGAAAATGATAACAAACATCAAAGCAAAAATAAATGAGAGACCAAAAAAACAAAAGATTAAGAGCTGTTTATTTGAAAAGATAAACAAAATTGACAAAACTTTAGATAAAAGAAAAAAGATTATTCAAATAAATTATAAATGAAAGAAAAGACATTATAACTCATACCATACAAAGGATCACAAGAGACTACTATGAGTAATTATATGCCAACAAATTGGACAACATAGAAGAAATGGATAAATTACTAGAAACAATCTACCAATCATGAAGAAATAGATAATCTGAGCAGACCAATTATTAATAAGGAGATATAATCAGTAATCAAAAATGTCCCAAGAAAGAAATATCTAGGACAATATGACATCATTCCAATTGTTCTCAAACTCTTCCATAAATCTGAAGAGGAAGGAACACTTCCAAACTCATTTTATGAAGTAAGCGTTACCCTGATACCAAAGCCATGCAAGGATACTATAAGAAAATAAAATTAGAGGCCAGTATCCCTGTTGAACACAAATGCAAAAATCCTCAACAAATATTATCAAGTTGAAATCAACAGCACATTAAAAAGATTGTACACCATGATCAAGTGGAATTTATCCATGGAATGCAATGATGTTTCAACATCTGCAAATCAGTAAATGTGATACACCACATTAATAAAATAAAGGATAAAATTATAATTTCAATAGATGCAGAAAGATCATTTGACAAAATCCAACATCCTTTTGTAATGAGAACTCTCAACAAATTAGATATAGTAGAAATGTACCTCAGCATAATAAAGGCCATATATGGCAAGGCCACATGTGACATCATACTCATTGGTGGAAAGCTGAAAGCTTTTCCTCTAAGATCAGGAACAAGAATGAGTGCCCATTCTCACCAATATTTTCAACATAGTATTAAAAGTCCTAGCCAGAATAATTAGACAAAATAAATAGATAAAAGAAAATAAATAAGGCATCCAAATCAGAAAGGAAGAAGTAAAACGGTCTCTTTTTGCAGATGACATGATATTATATATAGAAAACCCTAGAGACTCTACCAAAACTTTGTTATAACTAATCAGTGAATTCAGCAAAGTTGTAGGATACAAACTCAATATGCAAGAATCAGTTGCATTTCTATACAGTAACAAACAACAAGGAAAGAGTAAAATACTTAGGAATTGTCAACCAAGCAATCTCCAGATTCAATGTAATCCCTATCAAAATTTCACAGAAATAGAAGAAAAAGTTCTAAAATTTTTATGGAACCACAAAAGACCCTGAATAGCCAAAGCAATCTTGAGAATGAATAACAAAGCTGCAGGCATCACAATTCCTGATTCCAAATTATTTTACAAAACTGTAGTACTCAAAACAGTATGGTATTAGCATAAAAACAGACCCATAGATTAATGGAGTAGACAACCCAGAAATAAATCCATACATCTGTGGTCAATTAATTTATGACAGGATCCAAGAATATACAGTGGGAAAGGATAGTCTCTTTAATAAGTGGTATTAGTAAACTATATAATCACAGGCAGAAAAATGAAACTAGACCTCTATTTTACACCATAAAAATAATCTCAAATGAATTAAAGATTTAAATGTAAGACCTGAAATTGTATAACACTTAGAAGAAAACATATGGGGTCAGTTCTTTGACACTGGTCTTGGCAATGATTTTTTTTTTTTTGACACCAAAAGCAAAGGCCACAAATGCAAAAATAAGTAGGGGTACATCAAACTAAAAAGCTTTCCTTAGCAAAGGAAACCATCAATAAAATGAAAGGGCAACTATGGAATGGGAAATAATATTTGCAAACTATCTGATAAGGGGTTAATATCTAAAATATACAAGGAACTCATACAACTCAATAGAAATCAAGCAAATAACCCAAATAAAAACTGGGGAAAGTCCTGAAATGGGCATTTTTTTTTTCAAAAAAAGATACAAATGGCCAGCATGTACATGAAAAGCTGCCCAACATCACTAATCATCAGGGAAATTCAAGTCAAAACCACGATGTGATATAACCTCAGACCTGTTAGGATGGCTATTATCAAAAAGACAAGAGATAAGAAACTCTAGTGAGAATGTAGATAAAAGGGAATTCTTACACAGTGTTCTTGGGAATTTAAACTGGTACAGTCACTGTGGAAAACAGCATGGAGATTTCTTAAGAAATTACATAGAACTACCCTATGATCCAGCAATCCTACTTCTGGGTACATATTCATAGGACACAACCAAAGATCTTAAAGAGGTATCTCTACTCGCATGTTCATTGCAGCCATAGCCAAGGTATAGATACAACCTAAGTGTCTGTCAATGGATGAATAGGTCAAGAAAATGTGGGATTATGTGTATATACAATGGAGTATTATTCAGCCTTAAAAAGAAGGAAATCTTGCTATTTATGACAACATGGTTGACTCTGGAGGGCATTATGCTAAGTGAAATAATCCAGACAGAGAAAAACAAATACTGCATGGTATTACTTATAGGTGGACTTTTTAAAAATAGAAAAGAAAAAGAAAAAAAATAGAATGCATAGAAACAGAATAGAAAAATGGGCTTTAGGTGGAGGAAATAAGGAATTTGGTAAGAGTACACACTTTCTTGGGCACCTGGGTGGCTCAGGCAGTTGAGTGACCGACTCTTAATTTCAGCTCAGGTCTTGATCTCAGGGTCATGAGTTCAAGCCCCATGCTGGGCTCCACACTGGGGGTGGAGCCAACTTAAAAAGTAAACACTTTCAGTATAAGATTAATAGGGTCTAAAGATCTAATGTATAGCATGATGACTAGAGTTGATAACACTGTATTGTGTAATTGAAATTTCTAAGACGGTAGAACTTAAATGTTCTCTCCAAAAAAAAGGGAGTAAATGTGTGAGCTGATGGATTTATGTGAGGTGTTTATTAACTTGATGGGGAGAACCCTTTTATGTATACATATATCAAATTATCATGTTGTACACTTCGAATATCTTACAGTTTTTAATGTCAATTATACCTCAATAAGGCTGAAAGAAAAAGAGTCAAAGGGAAGGAGAGTGATGAGGTGTGGGTATGGGAGTGTAGAAGTGAAAGCATATGGTTTCAAAGAATATAGAAATGTTTAGTATGACCAGATGAAGGATGGATTATGCAGGCGTCGGGGACTGTTGAGAAGTAAAGAAATAGTATCCATTCGAGCAATTGGATTAGAAATTATATTGAGGGAGTAATAGAAAAAGTTCTAACACTTTAGCTGACAGCCCATTTTTTGTAGTCTTAGCTGCAGCAATTGTTAGCAAAGTTCCCTCTTTAATCTGTACTTTAGTTAAAATGCATCATGACATTAAAATATCTTTTCTGTTAAAAATACTTTAAAATATTTATTATTTTTCTGAGACTCACTGGTATATTTGCAGAGATCTTAGGGTAGATCTGGGAAGAAGTGGCTGAAAAGCATAAGGAGAGAGGATGAAAAGGATTTCCTGCTATATCAGTTTTAAAAAGGAAAGAAACCAGGGAGAATTAGTGTATTCTTGTGACTGTTAAATAGCTATGGATTTGACTGGGGCAAGTCATTAAAGATTTATTGGACTCAGATTCTCATTTATAAAATGGGATAACAATATTTTAAGCTTTTTTGTGAGGGATAAAAGAGAGAATATACATTAAGTGCTTAGTATATTGGAAATCATTACACGAATTAGTTATATATATTTTAGCCAAAGAGAAAAAATGTGTTCCTTTCTCTTTAAATATCACAAAATTGGTTGTATGTTAATACAGATTTTCTATATATTCTTTGAATGTGTGAGGTGGTGTGTATATATGTGTGCAAGTGTCTATGTAATGTGTCTACAGATGCTTCTGCTTTTTGAAGTTAAAGCCACAGTTTTGTATTTTAAAAAGAAATCGGAGGAGGAGACGAACCATGAGAGACTATGGACTCTGAGAAACAAACTGAGAGTTCTAGAGGGGGCAGGGGGGGATGGGTTAGCCCGGTGATGGGTATTAAAGGGGGCACGTACTGCATGGAGCACTGGGTGTTATATGAAAACAATGAATCGTGGATCACTACATCAAAAACTAATGATGTATTGTATGGTGATTAACATAACATAATAAAAAAAAGAAAATCATAAGGAAGAGAAAATACAAAAAAAAAAAGACAGAGTCTTTATTGACTAAATCATTTTCTACCTTCAAGCTTTCTTCTTTCTCATAAGTCTTCTGTTCTTCTTTCTGTTAATACTAGGCTTTTAGAGACTATCCTGTCTTAGAGTCTAGAAAGGAATCTTGAATCTTCCTTCTACCGTATATAGCCTCTTGGTGTCACCACTCTATCCTTCAGGGCCTGGTTGGGTAATTTCTCTGAGGAAGGTGTGTAGGGGGGAGCTTAGAATTTGACAGGTTCTTTTCAGAGTTGTGACTTGTAAATGACTCTTTTTTTGTTTTTTTTATTTTTATTTATTATTTATTTTTTTATATCATTCATTTCTATTTTTTTTAAGGTTTTATTTATTTGACAGAGAGAGAGACAGTGAGAGAGGGAACACAAGCAGGGGGAGTGGGAGAGGGAGAAGCAGGCCTCCCGCGGAGCAGGGAGCCCGATGCGGGGCTCGATCCCAGGACCCTGGGATCATGACCTGAGCTGAAGGCAGATGCTTAACAACTGAGCCACCCAGGCGCCCCAATGACTCTTTTTAAAAAAAAGAAGCTATGAGGCTGATCTTTCCTAGAAACTTAGAGGCATAAAGCTGAATATCTTCACCCTCAAGGGGAGTAAGCCAAGATGAGCTCCTTGTTCTCTTCCTTGTCCATCTGCTCTACTTCACCAGACTCAGAAAAATTCTGAGATCAAGGAAGGGGAATTGCTAAGCTCTTAGCTTCAGGAACAGGTCTTTCTTTTCTCTGGTGGCCCTATCAGGAGCATTCCCTAGACTGGGAGTACCAATCCCTAAGAGAGCCTGGGACCGGTGGGTGAACACTTGAAGAATCCATGGGGTTGGAGGGTTTATTCTTTGAGAGGATTCTGGGACTGATGTAGGTGTAGATATATTAACTTTCTAATTTTTATGTCATAATATTATTTATTTCCCAGACTATTCATTTTTAGAGTTACCTTGATTTAATTAAAATATTAAGTACAGGTCATATGTAGATGAGACAAAAACCATGAAGATGGCATGGGTTATTAAAATGGTAGAAATGCTGCTTAATGTCATACTATGTGTTGAGAACTGAGCTGGCACTGTGTGGCTAGGCCCAGAAAAATGAGTCCAATTTCTAGTCCTCAAACACCTCAGAGCTGCCCAAGAGAATTTCTATAACATCTGTTACATTAAGGCACCGGATACACAAGCAAGACATCTACAGAGAAAAAAATCTATACTAATTTCAGATTGGAAGGGGTATTTTTCCTATCAGTGTTAATGCCAAAATTAATTTTAATTCAACAAATATGTCTACTATATTTCATGCAGTGTGATATCTATTAGATATGAAAAGTCCAATAAAATGGGGTCCTTCCTCTCAAAGGTATCACAAACTAGTGAGGGGGCAAACACTAACTGAATAGCATAACAAAGGACTACAGCTACTGAATTTGAAGTCTGTATAGAGCGGTGAGAAGGGAGGAAAAAGAGAAAGAAGAGACAGTGAAATAAATTGAATGGGCAAAGGAGAAGGAAAATGAGGAAATATGTTTCATTATGAATGTGAAAGCTCTAAACATACTTAGTAATTTTATCAATCACTGGGTTCACATCTTTGATTCTTACCCATAGGAAAATGGCTCTATCATGGTGTCCTGGTGCCCTTTCATGTATCCTTATAGTCCAAGGCCTAAGCCACAGCTAATCTGAGTCCTATAAGAACACCTTGTGATCTTCTCAGAATACAAGAGCATGGGAGGCCATGGGAACTGCTACAAGGCCATTTACTCACCTTCCTATCTCCTCTAGGAGGCTGTCAGGAGACAATTTCTCATCTCCTCCCTGATTCTGAGGAGATAGAAAGCTTTCTGTCTTGTGTCCCTCAAAATAGAGCTGGGGAATATAAAGTCACTTAGCTGTTGTCTAGATGTGGCTCCTAGCAACAAAGTACCTCACAATTTGTGTTGTAATCTCCTGGCCCTTTTTTTCCTGTTATCCTTTTTGATGTGTAAGACAAAGATCACAGGTTGCTGGTACCTTTGGCTAATCTTCCTTTACTATCTTTGTAAGTAATAAACTGTCTAAATCTAAAAAGTGTCTCATTGCATCTTTTCAGGTCAAAGTAGTCAAGGCTTGACTTGGCCTTGCCTTGTTTTTATTAGTGAGCTTAACAAATTTTGTATCCAGTGTGGGGCTGTAAATTTAAAATATCCTTTTAGAAAACATGGGACTGCATAGGCCACGTTAGGAGATAAGATAGATTTCCTGGCATCTGGTAGCACATGCTTTCACCTATGTGGTACACAAAAGAGAAAGTAGGGTCCTCCTAGTAAGGGATTATAATGAGACCTGTTAGGAAGGGTAAGACTCCCCATGATCAGGTAGTGCAGCCCTTGGCCTAGGAGGTAGGCAAGGGGAGAGGAATCAGGGTCTTCCCACAGGAGCTGTGTGAGCCAGGTTAGGGGATAGGACTCCCAGGGATCCACTAGTGTTACCCGTTAATAAATGTTTGGAGATCAAGTGGCTACAAGTAAGATCAAAATGAGCTGCTCAACTGATGTTTTGTTTTTATTAAAAGTGCGTTGTTGAGACCTGTGAATAGCCATTTAAAACCAAAAGTAAATGCGAAGATAATGTTTATTGTGCAAGTTGCTTTCTGTGTGCCACACTTTTCCCCCACCCTTTGAGCTTTCAGCTACAGTGTAATCTAGAAGGGCCTAAGTTAAAACTTTTTGTTCTGTGTTTCTGTAAAAAAAAAAAAAAGAGAGAGAGAGAGAGAAAAGTACCTGATAAGAGTATGGGGAAACTTGCCATGGATAATTTTTTAAAAAATTTAACTTGTGAGTGAGGTTCAGGATGATTCATTGTGTGTACAGTTGTAAAAATGTGTAATTGGTTTGAAATGTGATACCTGTTTTAAATTTGAGTGTTTATAAAGTATTAGAAAATTCCTTTGATATCCAAAGTTTTCACTGTATAATGATGTTTTGTTAAAGATCTCATTCTCAGTGGCCTTGGCTGCCTGCTAGCAGGAGTGCCTGATAAGTCCCAACAAAATTCAAGGCCTGCTTGCCAAGAAAAGTTTCTTCAAATAATAGCAACTTCACAACATTAAATCCCTCTGGAAGTCAAAGAAAAACTGCTGTCTTTTGCAAACTAAAAAACAGTATGTTCCTGATAGAAAATTTGTAACTCCTACAAAAGTCGGCCATTTATCTTACAGTAAGAGAAGTGATACACAGTGGACTTTGGCCCCACCTGTTTCTGGCAGGCTGACTCCATTCAGATTTTTAACCCCTTCCTCTTAGAGGCCTATAAGATTTAAATGCCCTGTTAGAAAAAAAGGTAGGTGAGACCCCTCAGGTTGAGTAGCCAGGTATGGAATGGGACCTTGGTGGGTAGTAGCAGACCTAGTTACTGAAGTGTTCAGTGCAAGGTACAGAACTAGTGCTTGACCATCATGATGATGAGAACCCTAATGAGTTGCATCAGTAGTTACAGTTAGAGATAAGAGTTAGGGACCTTATAAAGCTAAACAAAGTATTCCATGGTTGTTATTCACTCTCCTTGCTATTGGGAAAGCAAAACTATTTCCCCCTGATCATTAGCTATAGTCACAGATAAAGTACTCCCTGGTAATCAAGAGTTGTCAGATACTCAGAGATGTGCTAAGGTCTACTCTTACAATGACTAGGAAATGTGGGAAATTAGAAGTAGGTTTGAGGAAAAGCCTAATGAAACTACAGAGGCTTGGCCCCTTTGACTAGCAGGTGAGGGAGCCATACTAGTTTTGATGGGTGAGAGGGGATGGAAATCACTCGGTTATCTAAAGACAGACCCATGCTCAAAGCCAGCATGGCCACATGCACCTTGGCTGATGGATGACATGAGCATGGAAAAACAAGTAAAGACCAGTCATGGCTTGTTGCATTGGGTGTTTACATTTATAAGAAAATGGTGGTCTACCTGAGATGAGTTTCTGTCATCTGATAAACACACATGAATGAGAACAGGGAAAGCTATCACTTCCCTTATGGTCACTGTAACCTGAGCTGGATTTATAATGGAGAACATGAGTGCTCAGATGAGATATTTATCCAGGGAAAGACTGACTGGTTTCAGTCTGGTAGTACCAGGCTGTCAGGAGCAATTACATCTTCTCTTGTGCCCCAGAGATGGCTTCCAGATTCTGTCCAACAAACTGTCAGAATGGAAGCCTGAACAAAAGACCAAGAAAATGTCATTGAGGATAATGAAGAGAAAAAAACACAACAACTGAAGTTCTAGACCATAGAACCTTATTGACCAAGCTATTATGCCAGGAGAGCTCCAAAGAGGAGAGTGATAATTTGCCTATTGTCTTAGTCTATTCACGCTCCTTAACAAAATACTATAAACTGAGTGGCTTAAACAACAGACATTTATTTCTCAGAGTTCTAGAGCCTGGGAAGTCCAAGATCAAGGTGCGAGCATATTTAGTGTCTGATGTGAGAACCTGTCTCTTGGTTTACAGACAGCCATCTTCTTGCTATGGCCTCACATGGCAGAAAGGTCAAGAGAGCTCTCTGGGGTCTCTCTTATAAACACACTAGTCCCATTCATGAGGGCTCCACTTTCATGAGTTAATCACGTCCTGAAATCTGCACTTCCAAATACATTGGGGATTAGGATTTTAACATATGAATTCTGGGGGGACATAAACACTCAGTTCATTGCACCCATGAAGGAAACTCACTATCAGACCATAAGAGGACTACAAAACTTAAAGATCTTGGCTGTAGTAGGCTACGATCCCTGGTCAGCTTTGGCATTTACTGTGGACAAACAGGAGGAGGACCAAGAGGACCTTGCTGAAGTTTGTGTTGTTTGAATTAGTGTTGATCCAACACCTTCAATATCACTTCTTTATCCAGACCTTACCAACCTTCAAGACAAACAAGATTAGGACAAAGGCCAGGGTCCTTCCTTCCGTAAGAGGGTCTGAAGGCCTTGTACACTAGTCAGGGTGTGTTGGGGACATGATGAAAATGAAGGTTGCAAAACCTTTTCAACTCTTTGGACATAGGGACACAAGCACTATGGTGCTGAGCAGCACCCATGAGCATGGCCAGGATGGTATGCTAAATGATGCCTTCCCCCCAAAATGTTCACATCCTAATCCCCAGAATTGGTGAATATGTTACATGGCAAAGGGAAATAAGCAGGTGTGATTAAGGTAAGAATCGTGAGATGGGGAGCTTATGCTGGATTATCCAGGTGGGCCCAATGTGATCATAAGAATCATTATAGTCCTTATAAGAGGGAAGCAGAAGGTCAGAGGAGAGAAGATTCTATGCTGCTGGTATTGAAGATAGAGGAAGGGGCCATGAACCAATGAATTCAGGTAGCCTCTAGAATATGGAAAAGGCAAGGAAACAGATTCCTCCCTGAAGTCTCCAAAAGGAATGCAGGCCTGCTAATGCTTTAATTTTAGAATTATGACTTTCAGAACTGTAACAGAATAAAATTGTTTTGCCTTGAGCCACTAAGTTTGTGATAATTTATTATAGCAGCAATAGGAAAATTATACAGCCTCAAATTAACTAGATTTGGAAATAAATCTCAGATTGGACAATTGACTTATAAAACCATATATGTGGGCCTTTTGGGGCCAATACCCACTAAAGTGGTTGTTACATACTTTTCTTGACTTTAAGGGATATTCCCTATTGAGAAATACCACAATTAGAATAGTGGTGGTGATGTGAATGCAAAACCAGAAGTCTGCCTGACTTTCCAAGTCTATTCATGTAGTTAAGCAATAAAGATACCAGGGTGGTAATCAAGAACTAGTGGAGGCAGAAATGCTTAAAGAAACCATGTAATCTTATATTATTTCTGTGTGTCTGGTGAAAAAGGCCAATGGTATTTGACACTTTGAACTGTTGTAAACTCAATGCAGTAGTCTCCCTAATCCCTGCAATTCCAGATAGCAAAATGATGACTGAGCATTTTGTGCGGACTGAAGGATTCTGATGTGCAGTGTTGAGCACTGCTGATCTCTTCTCAGCATCCCCCTGGATCTACATGATCAAAGCTAATTTGCCTTCATGTGGGTCAGAATAAAATATATGTTAACTGAGCTGCCTCAAGGCGATCTGAACTCTGTCATGATTTTTCATCATTGAATAGGCTGAGACATAGAAAAGACTGAAACCTCACCACAGGTTTTCTAATAACATTACATGGATGACATTATTCTTGGCTGGAAGGGCTAAAGACAACATACAGACTGCCTTAGTTAAATAGTACAATATGTGAGTAACCAGGGCTGAAGGATTAACTCTGACAAGAATCAGTGGCCAGCAATGCAACTAATACTCTTGGTAACCATGAGTGCTGATGCCCAGGGAACAATCCCTAAACTTATTATAGAAAAACTGATTACCTTAAAAACTCCAGTAAACAAAAGGGGATGTCTGAGAGACTTGTTCAATATTTGAAGTTCATCATACCTCATATGAGGAAAAAGTAACCATCTTTGAATGTGGCCCTGACCAGCAACAGGCCTTAAAAACTATCTAGCAAGCTGTATAGACTTCCACTTGGGCCACTCAGCTCTAAGGAGCCCTTTCAGATACAAGTGTCAGTAATTGACAATTATGCAGACTGGAGCTTGTGACAGAGAGATCTGATCACTAGGCAATGGTGCTCCCCGGGGTTTTGGACAGCCTCCCACCAGGCAGCAGGTGACCACATGGTGTACCTCATTTGAGAGACTATTAGTGGCTTGTTATCGGGTGTTGGTGGACTCTGAAAGACTGACAAAGCAACAGCAAATCAGAACACCAACAAAATAGATATTGTACAAAAGCATCCATTATTAACTGGAAGTGGTATATTCAGGGGAAAAGGTAAGATAGGCATTATGGCATGTCACAGTACATAAAAAAGTGTCTGGTCACCCTCCAGATGAGGTGGTCTCAGATATGGGGTCTGTGCCAGCACCTTGGGCTTCTTGGGGGCTTTAGTACACTTGAGGTTCCTGAGGATACCTGGGCCTGATTCACAGATAGATCAGCTGAATTCAAAGCCAGTGAGGTGTACTGGGTCCCTGCTTCTGTGCAACCCCAAAGAAAACTGTACTACAGCAGTGCATGAAAAAAGGAACTTTGTTCAAAAGGATATTTCCATGGTGTTTGCCCTGGAAAACACTTCCCAGAATGCACCCTGTTACATGATCACTGACTTATGGGCAAAAGCCAAAAGGCTGACAGTGTGGTGCCTGGCAGGAGGATGACTAGATAATTCTCAGCCTCTGTAGAGACATTAAATGGCAGCAAATCACACAAGACTCACAACCCCTGTTGGTGACCTACACACATGCGCACAGATGTATATCAACTTGACTATTTGGCCTATGTGGAAGACAGATGGGTCTTGGAGAATGACAGTGGATCATCATAAGTTTAACCAGGTAGTGCCTCCAGTTGCAGCTCAGTTCTCTTGGAGTATAGCACATCTCTTCATGGGTCATGCTTTGTACCTCACGTTTAGGGGTCTGCTGAGACTTGAATCTAATTACAGGTATAGAAGCAAACGGGTGGTGGGAGTGAGTCTTGGGGAGAATCAGCATTGTCTTGCATGGCAGCTGCCTGGGTGAAGACATTACAGTTTCCTCAAGTAATGCAGGGCTCATCTCAGATGGGGGTGGAAGAGCTGCTAACTCTGGGAGTGGAAAAGCTGCTACCACTGGGGTTGGGGAGGGCATTTTCACTGGCAAAGCAGACTCATCAGAATTTAGAGCTTCATGTCCTGAACTTCATCAGGATCTTCCCATATGTTCCCATTCCAACTTATAATATCCCATTCTTTCCTAATCAATGACCTTACTTTAACAGTAGACACCCTGTGAGACTGGGAGTTCGACTTGTGTTGTAATTCAGCTAACTGCTGTATGAAATTCTGTTTGATTTTCAGCAATCTCAGCCCTGCTGCTGCAGGAGATAAGGGTCTCCTTCAGGGCACACATAGAAGCTCTTAGAAAATTTATGTGGTGCTTGAGCTGGGAATTCAAATCCCTGAGCCAATCCTTTTTGCTTCACTACTTTGTCTAGTGACATTAGGAACAACCTCCTAATGAGCCAATCTCATTATATTCACCAATTTTCCAAAAAATATTCAAAACTATCATATATGCAGTCACCCAGCTCCTTGCTTCTTATAAGTGGCTTATTAGGAGTATACAGTACAGATATCTTGTTTATCTGTATTGCCAGATCCTGCCATGTTCTATCACTGCTCTCTTTACTACTGGAAATAGTCATTAGCATCTTTAAATCTAATAAGTATGGAGAGTCAATTCCAGAAACTCTGAAACAGTTCAGAAAACTCATTCTTAACGTCTATTCCTCTAGAACCACTGTCAGTATCAAAATCTGTATTAATCAGCGTTCCCCAGAAAAACAAAGCCAATTGGATATTAATTAACTTATTCATTTATTTATCATGAAGAATTGGCTCAAGTGATTATGGAGGCTAAGAAGTCCCAGGACCTCACACTGTAAGCAGGAGACCCAGGAAAGCTCTGAAGGCCTGACAACCAGGGGGAGCTGATGGTATAAGTCTGTCTCAGGGCAGAAGACTGGTGTCCCAGCTTAAACAGTAAGGCAGAGAGATGACAAATTCTTCCCCCATCTGCTTTTTCGTTCTATTCAGGCCCTCAACAGATTGGATGATGACCACCCACATTGGGAATGGCAATCTGCTTTATTCAGTCTACCAATTCTAGTCTACTAGCTAGTCTACCAACTCAGTCTACTCAATTTTACCAAAAATGGTAAAATTCAATTGTTAATCTTATTCAGAAATATCATCATACACATACCCAGAAATAGGGGCGCCTGGGTGGCTCAGTCTGTTAAGCATCTGCCTTCAGCTCAGGTCATGATCCCAGGGTCTCGGGATAGAGCCCCGCATCAGGCTCTCTGCTCAGCGGGGAGCCTTCTTCTCTCTCTCCCTCTCCCTCTGCCAGCCTCTCTGCCTATTTTGCTTGCTCTCTCTCTCTCTCTCTCTCTGTCAAATAAATAAATAAAATCTTAAAAAAAACATACCCAGAAATAATATTTAGTCAAATATCTGAACACCCTGTGATCCAGTCTAGTTGACACATAAAAGCAACCATCATACTGATCAAATCTGCAGTATCCAGAAAAGGACACCTGGATACAGCATCCATCTGAATATAACATTGCACAGGTATGGTAATTCATCTACAATCCAGGGCTGAACCCCAAAAGCAAGATCTACTGATTCCAGGGCTGAACTCCAAAAGCAAGACTTAGTACACGAGGCTAAGAAGCCTGGCAAATGTGCCCAAACTGCTAGCTACACAATCAAGTGGCAAAGGGAGCTTTGGGGCACATATCCTGAGGTACTAGATCTGGCCAATCCTGGCAAACAGACTATAATAGCCCCCCTATTTTCCTCTTGAGAGTACCACTGGGCATTGGCTTCATAGACACCTTTTCAGGATATGGTATTGCCATCCCTGTCTACTTAGCAAATGGAGACCATACTATTCAGTGCCTCTTAGGTGAACTATGTAGCATATTTTGATTCTCTAAACATGTGATTAGACATTGATACTGTCTTTATAGCAAAAAATAACAAATAGTGGGAAGTTATATAGGCATTCTATGGACATTTTATGCCCCATATCATCCCCAGGCAGTAGATGGATTAAAGTAAACTGTTAAGGAGAAAATGAAAAAGATAATTGGATAATAAAGGCTCAGCTCCCAGTGGAACACATACTTATGATAGGCAGTTTGGGCTTTAAAATGGTAATTCCACAGAAGGTTGCCTTCCATTCAAATAAAATGCCTAATTATGAGGTTAGAGGTGGGGTGCGGGAGGAAGCCCAGACGGGCTGTAAGAAAATCCAAACCATATAATTCACTCTTCTCACTCTATCATTTGTTACTTCCATACCTGCTCCTGGGATATCAGGCTACTAGAACTTGCAAGAAACAAGATTGTGGGGATGGGAAACTCTAATCTGATGCTTCTTTAGTTGTCTGGCTATGCTTGATGGATTTGGGCAATTGTGGATATTGATAATAATAATCATTAATGTGAGGTAATAACCCCTAAGGTGATCTGGGCATGGCCCACATGTCAGGGGTTGCAAGATCATCTCAAATGGTACAAGAAATACAAAGAAGAAATTTCTGAACCACACAGGTACAAAATCAAGGATATGGTTTGAGTAACACATTGGGAGGATTGGAAAAAACGGTGAAGTGATTGCTGCAGGAACCAGTCATACCAATCAAGTGGCTATGGAAAGAGAATAACAACCCTGGCTGGTGGAGAGAGAAAATCTTTGACCTTGGGTGGTCAAGGGTAGAGAAAGAGACTATTAATTTCTGTTTCCTTCTCTCAGTTCTTATCCATCGTACATCTGGTCAATTTAACACCAAGTGACACCATCATCCATAACTTAATTGCTGACCAAAACAAATCTTAGTTTAAAAACTCTCAGAAACCTCCTAATATCTGCTGACTCCAGAAAGAACAGCCTTGAAACAAAGAATAAGTTTAACATTCTAGACACTGATATGATTCTCTTTAGCCTTATGTTGTTATTGCTGGACTCTTTTGTATGCTTTTACGTATTGAACTGGCTTGACTGCAACTGGCTAAGGTCTCTTCTCCAGATGGTTCCAATCATCCTACTAGGAGTTATAGTTGTCAATCTTATCCAGTGTTGCTTAAGTCAAACAGAACAGATTTGATACAATCCTCTATCAGTACAGTTGATTGACTTATTTGGGTGGTGCAATAAAGAATCTGACTCCATTTTTGTATTTTTGTGGACTACTGAAAGCTTTTATGCCATGCCTCTCCCTCTTGTTCATCTACCCACATTTGGGCAAGCTGATAAAGTGCACCCTTCATTAGTGCTGATGGGAGTTTTAAATAATGCAAGACCCTACTTATGCATAGGGACACTCACCATGGTGCCCCCCCAAACACAATAGAAACTCCAAGCCAGTTTCCTTTTCTTGCTCTCTCAAGATATTTTCAGACCCGTTTGGGAAGTCCACTCTGCTCTCCCTCAAAATCCTCATTATGTGAATGTTAAAACTTTGAATATGCTCTTGGTGTGTAGGTGGCATTATCTGAACCTAATTTGGGGTGAGGGGCCCATCCTGTGTCTTCAGAGTGGACACAACTATTGGCAATGTGAGCAGTATAGCCTAGGTGATGACCACTACTACTGGGGGTCTTTTTTTTCTTGCCTTGGCTTGATAAGTGGCTCTGCTGTCTGATAGAAAGTATGTAATTTGAGCTGTTACCTACTGGCTGGCTTGCCTTTTGAGTGTCCTCCTTTGTGTTGCATTTGCTAAGTTCTACCAAGTTTCTGTTATAGATTTGACCAGCCTAAGTTGGAAGTTTTGATAAATAATGAGCATTTGTGGACTGGAGTATAGGGTTGATGTCCTCTTTAAAGTAGCCCTGGGACATTTGTCATGGCCCAGACCCATCTATGTGTCTTAGAATGAATGATGTGTTTCAAAAATTAGAATAAACTATTACTGACACTAGGCTCAGGGGAATAACTTTTACCCTGTGACCAATTAATTGGCACCAATTAATCTCAACCAGGCATTGGTCCCCCATTCTATAGAGCACTCATGGGAAAGGCTATACCCTGTGAAATATATGCAATATGTGAACTGGTCAGGTGGTCACTTGTGTGGAGGAAGAATAATCACTATTTGGAGAGTAGTTGCTATTTGAAGATTTGAATTTTTGAGGTCCACAACCCTAAAGGCAGATGGCTCACTAGGACTCCACAAAATATTTTAGTTTCTGGTGCTGCCTATGCCTGTCACCAAAAAAGATCCCAATCCTGAGAATAATTATGGAAAAATGCCAATGATACTCCTGTAGCATACCAAGAGATTAATTCAAAACCAACTTAAGCTCAGGGTTCTTAAACTCTAAAAAACAAATATTGCAATGTGGGAGGTCCCTAATCCTCATGATACCAATTTGAGGCTCTCTGGAAAAAGAAATTTATAAATAAATAGGGTAGGGATAATGCCTCCAAGTATATGGAAAGAGAGAAAAAGAGAGGGAGGGAGAGAGAGAAAGAGAGAGATGAGGATTAAGGAGTGTACTCGTTGTGATGAGCACTGGCTGATGTATGGAAGTGTTGAATCACTATATTGTACACCTGAAACTAATAATACACCTGTATGTTAACTATACTGGAATTAAAATAAAAACTTAAAAAGGAGAAAAGAGGAGAGGAAGAAGGAAAAGGAGACAAAGAAGGAGGAGGAGAAAAAGGAGAAGAAGAAGAAGAAGAAGAAAAGTGGGTATAGGGAGAAGGAAAAAATGAAACAGAGGTCCAGAATCTGACCTAACTGGAAGTCCAACCATTCCTAAATGAATTCATACAAGAAAAAGATAAAGGGTCACTAATTGCCATTTGTGCTTCTACAGCATAGGTACTGAATTAATTTTAACAACTGCTGAAATGCAAAATTGGCAAAATTTCATGGTCTTAATCAATTCTGGGGATCAAATTGCAGTTATATCTCTGATCTCATTAAATTTACACATGGCGTGATAGATAATTTTATGTTTCCAATTAGAGGGTGTTTTTGAATGAGATTAACGTTCTGCAGCTGGCCTTCCGGGGCTGCGCCGTGGAGCAGAAAGAGCGCACAGCCAGGCCGGAGCCCCCTGTAGGCTCTGTCTGGGCCTCTCCTTTGGGCCATGGGGTCCTTGGTGAGGTTGCTGAGCGCAGTGATCATGGGGGTACGATGTTGTCCTGTATCAGCAACCACTTTGCACTGAAGCACCTCTCCAGCGGGGCCTGCTTCAAGACAACATGCTTCGAGGCACAGAAACTGGTGTGTTAGCCAAGATTTTCACTGACCAAGGGAAGCTCATCCCAGATGATGTCATGACTCAACTGGCCCTTCGTGAGCTGAAAAACCTTACCCACTATAGCTGGCTATTAGATGGTTTTCCAAGGACACCTCCACAGGCAAAGCCCTGGATGGAGCCTATCAAATAGACACAGTAATTAATCTGAAAGTGCCTTTTGAAGTTATTAAGCAACGTCTTACTGCTTGCTGGGTTCATCTAGCCAGTGGCCAAGTCGACAACATGGAATTCAACCCTCCCAAAACTGTGGGCATCGATGGCCTGACTGGAGAGCCTCTCATTCAGTGTGAGGATGATAAGCTGGAGACAGTTGTCAAGAGACTGAAGGCTTATGAAATCCAAACAGGGTCAGTCCTGGAATATTACCAGAAAAATGTGGTGTTGGGATGTTGGAACCATTCTCCTGAACAGAAACTGACAAGATCTGACCCTATATCTATGCTTTCCTAAGAACAAAAGTTCCACAAATAAACCAGAAAGCATCAGTTACTCTGAGGAAAAATGCATGTAACTAGTAAGATAAGCAGAGGCTCCTCATCTCTGCATTTAGAAGTTCCTTGCCCTGAGAATTGCATGTATGAATTCTTTGAAGATTATTAGTTTCACTTCTACTGATGTTATTCTGGAAATTAAGGATGTGCCAAATAAGTCAGATACTAAGATTCATCTTTTCATCTAGTGTGTTTTATCCAGTTATCTTCTATATGTGTGCAAATCAAAAACATCAGGTATGTCGTAACTTTTGAAAAATCTTCCAAAGCCTAATTAAAAGAGCAGTTGGTTGTAATATAACTTTTGTTTGGAAGAGTAAATGGTTGATAAAAATGTTCTTATTTTTCTGGAAAAGTTAAAAAACTTCCATGCCATTTGGGAAAGTATCTCACCAGAGAAATTTGCCTATCCTGATGCCAAAAAACTGGCATCATTAGCGCTGTGGTACATGGTTTTGTGAGACACCATGTCTATCAAATTTAAGAAAAAAAGCAAGGGATATGCGGATTAGTTTCAGGATGCAAATTCACTGCTGCTTTTACACTAAGAAACTTACAAGCTTAGCCATATATGCTATATTTATTTTGTTATTAAAAATACCTTCAGTTTACTCAGAGGTTTCAGTCTGCTATAAAATTGTATTAAATTAGCATATAGGAAAATATTACTTTCCTATGACATATTTTCTTTTGAGAATACATGTGCATTGAGGAAAATGATTTATGTTAGAAATTGGCTTTAGAGGTTCTTGCAAAAGCACCGAAGTCGAGTTTTCAATGGAAAATGTAATTACAGTCTTATGTTTTCAGATGTTACTCAGGTTAAGAAATATGTGCTTTAGTATCTGCTTGCCAATTTCTCTTTTTGATCACTATGGATGATCTGCCTTGATGAGAAACAAATTAAAGTACAAAAAGAAAAGAAAAGAAAACCCATGGCCCTAAGTAAAGCAAGCATACTTTGTCCTTAGGAAATAGAAATAGATCAGGTATGCCTGGGGAAAATTCCCTACATACAAAGCAATTATAATTAATAAACAGGTGTAGCAATTAAAAGGATTTACATGACAGGTTAAAAAAGACCAAGAAAGTAATTGAGTTTGCTGAAGGAATTCTTTATTTCTAATCAAAGAAGTTGACAGCTGCTAGCTTTCACTGCCCTTCTATCATCTGGCAGGAAAAGAACTCTGCCTGTGTGTATAAGTTGAGTAGCCAATTAAAAATGAAGATGATTTGACTTCTTAGTGGGGCAACAAGGATACATACTTATGTCCTGTGACCTGGTAGGAAGAGTGAGGCAATGAGAGGTTGAGGAGAAACACAACTACATCTTCAATGGCATATTTACTCTCACTTTACTTGGTGCTAAATCAAATGAAACAAGTCCTTGTACAAGCTGTTATTAACTGCCTTTGAACATTTGACCCATTTTGTTCCAGGAACTTAAAATACAAATGTCAGCAAGCAAGTGGTTCTTTATGTATGTTGTGGGGAAAAACTCATTTTCTTTTTCTTTTGATTTTTAAAAATTCAATGTTGATCTTTCAAAATGGACCAAGGCTTTTAAAAAGGATTATAATAAACATTTAATTCTTTACAAAACTTTCTATAATGCCTTATTTGAATGTTAATATTATGTGCTTTCTAAAAATGTTGTGAACTACTAAACCTATGAATTATCACTGGGTTACCAGGCATACATTGGTATTAATGTACTAGAATAAAATTAAATTTTATTAAAAAAAATTACATCAGTGAGGGTGCCTGGGTGGCTCAGTCATCGAGCGTATGCCTTCAGCTCAGGTCATGGTCCCAGGGTCCTGGGATCGAGCCCCACATCGGGCTCCCTGCTCGGCAGGAAGCCTGCTTCTCCTCTCCCACTCCCCCCTGCTTGCGTTCCCTCTCTTGCTGTGTCTCTCTCTGTCAAATAAATAAAATCTTTTTAAAAATTTTTAAAAAATAAAAAAATTACATCCGTGAACTTTGAGCAAGCAGACTGCTCTTCATAGTATGAGTGGGCCTCATCTAATCAGTTGAAGGCCTAAATGGAACAAAGAAACCATCTTCTGTGAGCCAGAGGGAATTCTCCAGCAGATTGATATTGGACTTTATCTGCACCATTGGTTCTCCTGGGTCTCCAGGCTGCTGGCCCACACTGCAAATTTTGGATTTACCAGCCTCTATAATCTCGTAAGTCAATTCCTGTAGTAAATCGTCTCATGTTTATATATATATATATATATATATATAAACATCCTACTGGTTTTGTTTCTCTGGAGAACCTTACTAATATAGATTATGGTACCAAATGTTTCCAGAAGAACAGAATCTTTTTTTTTAAGATTTTATTTGTCAGAGAGAGAGAGAGAGCACAAGCAGGGGGAGAGGTAGGCAGAGGGAGAAGCAGGCTCCCTGACGAGCAGGGAGCCCAATGCAGGACTTGATCCCAGGACCCTGGGATCATGACCTGACCAAAGGCAAGCGCTTAACCAACTGAACCACCCAGGTGTCCCCAGAAGAACAGAATCTTAAGCAAAAATCTTTTAAATTAGTTCTGGGGTTTCTGATCTGGTTAGATTTAATGGCACTAATGACTCTATTTCCAGGAGTAAAGAGAGCCTTGATAGCCATGACACAATCTGGCAATAGAAATAAGCAAAATATCAACATTAGATACTCCTAATAAGGTACTTATAAGAAGCAAGGAACTAGGTGATCATGCATATGATGCTTTCAAATATGTTTATCAAATTAACAGGTATAATGATATTGGCTGGTTGTTCCTAGTGTTGCTGGACAAAGTAGGGAAAGAAAAGAATGAACTCAAGAGTTCAAATTCCCAGCTCAAACACCACATAAACGATCTGATACATTCTGTGTCTGTCCTGAAAGAGACTTTATTTCCTAGAGTCACAGGACTCAGATTGCTGAAAACCCACAATCTCATCCTGTGAGTGGCTGAATTACAACACAAGTTGAACTCCGAGGCTTGCAGGGTGTCTACTGCTAAAGTGAAGGCATTGATTGGAAAACAATGGAATCCTGAAAGTTGGAAAGGGAACATGTTAGAAGTCCCTGACAAAGCTGGGGACATTGAACTCCTAAATTCTGAAGAGTCTTCTTTGCCAATTGAAGTAGCTTTGTCTGAGGGGATTAACCCTACATGGCATAAGGAAACTGTAATAGCCTCCCTGGAGGCAGTTGCTATACAGAACAATGCTGATTCTCTTCAAGACTAACTCCCACTACTCCTCTTTTCCACCTCCTTCTCTGCTCTCCTCTGTACCGCTAGTGCTAGATTCTTGGTATTTCTAGGTGGTGCTCCACAACCTCTTAGGTATTGCTAATGATATGCCTTTCTTTAAGGGAAGTAGAAGCCATTTTTATTTCTCTCAGAAGTGATCACAGATGTATGGCTTTGGCAGGTGTGAAGGTGTGAATGTTTGCAGTGGCCTGAGGATTCCTTTGCTAATCATTTGCCTCAGGAGTGCAGGGGGCGGGGGGACTTTTGGTAGGGGTTTCTTCCAGATGCCTGACTGTCTGCATTTCATTGGATTCTACATCCAGTATGATTTCCACTGATCTCTATAGATTCATAAAACTTGATTATCCTTGATTATTATTTTCTTTTGTGATGCTGAATATTTCTAGTTTAATGATCACAAATGAAGTAGTGATAACAAATAGATTGACTTTCTATGTCAGCTACACCCCACTCAAAAAATATACAAGTTATATCCGTTTGACTTCCATTCCTAGGGAGGTTTGGCAAGAGATATAATACCTGAGCTTCAGTGACTACTTCCTACCTTGCAAGGTCATTACCAGAATAAAATTAATTGGATTAGTAATAGGAGTAAAGATAATATTAAAATAGAAAAAATAATAGTACTGTTATGGGTTGAGTTGTGTTCCCTCAAAATTCCTATTTTGGAGTCCTAACAACTGGCAACTCAGAATGTGACTGTATTTGGAAATAGGATCTTTCCAAAGAGATTAATAAGTTAAACTGAGGTCATTAGGGCGGGCCTTCACCCAATATGACTGGAGTCCTTATAAAAAGAGGGATTTAGGACACAGACATATATAGAGGGAAGACCATGTAAAGGCACAAGGAGAAAATAGCCATCTCCAAGCCGAGAGAGGACTTAGCAGAAACCAACTCCGCTGACACTTTGATCTCAGACTTGTAGACTCCAGAATTATAAGAAAAAAAATTCTGTTTTTAAGCCACCCAGTCTGTGGTACTTTGTTATGGAAGCCTGAGCAAACTAATACACGCTTTTAGTGCCTTTGAGGAGGTGGGTTTTATAGCTATTTACTATGCTACAACTCCTCCTCCTACTACTACTAATATAATGACCACATAATAATATGATAATTCCTGTGTCTGAGCAACCAAGTGATGATGAGAAGACCTCAAAACTACATTTTATCTCAAACCTTAAAACCATTATTTTATCTTAAATGCATGACCATGAATGAATGGTTTCTTATTTTCACTCTCATTTTACCCATACCACAGTACTCCTCAATTGCTAGCAACTCCCCTTCTTTCTAATGACCTCCCTGAATAGTTCATTGAGATAATAGAAGTAATAAAGCTGGAACTTCTCAGAGCTTCCTAAACCCAGTCTACCTGTTTCTACCCTCAAATTCTCTGCCACCTCTCTGCATACATGTTCCTAACTGCAACCAGCCCCTCACCTCTGCTCAGGATCCCATGTCTTCCACATCTCAGCGACTTTGCTCCTGCAATTATTGCTTTTCCCTCCTGAACCATAAATTACCTCCTCTACATTGATTTGTTCCCAAGTTAAGGGGAGAAAATAGTAAGCCCCATCCCATACATCCTTCTGTAGCTACTTGCACATTTATCTGTGTCCTTCAAAGAAAAACTGCTTCAATTTATCCTAAAACCATTCATTCCTCAATGCACTTCATCAGAGCTGATTCTAAAAATTATATAGAAAGGCAAAGGAACACTGTGTGTTATACGCAAACAGTGAATCATGGAACACTACGTCAAAAACTAATGATGTAATGTATGGTGGTTAACATAACATAATAAAATAAAAAAAAAGAAAGGCAAAGGAACTAGAATAGCCAAAACAATTCCGAGGAAGGACAAGTTGGAGAACTCACACTATCTAATATCAAGACTAAATATAATCTTATAGTAATCAAGACAGTGCGGTATTGAGAAGAAAGTGACATACCAGAGGAGTCCAGAAATAGACTCATACATATGATCAATTAATTTCAACAAAGGTGCAAAGTCAATTCAATGGAGAAAGATAAATTTTTCAAGAAATAATGTTGGAATAATTGGACTCCATAAGAAAAAAAATGACCCTTTACCTTGACTTTAGTCCAAATACAAAAATTAACCTAATATGGATCATAGAACTAAATGGAACACTTAAAACAATGAAACTTCTAGAAGGAAACAAAGAAGAAGATATTTGTGACCCTTAGATAGGCAAAGTTTTCTTAAATAAGACACCATAAACACAATGTATTGAAAACTTGATACGGTGCCCTTCAAAATTAACAAATTATGCTCTTCAAAAGGCATGGTTAAGAGAAAGAAAAGCCAAGTCACATATGGGTACAAAATGTTTGCAAAGCACATATCTGATGAAATACTTATTTCCAGAATATATAAAGAATCTTCAAATCTCAATAATAAGAGAAGAAACAAACTAATTTAAAATAGAAGAACTGGACACTTCACCAAAAAAGATAATGAATGACTGATAAGATTATTATAAAATCCTTAACACCATGAACCATTAAGGAAATGCAAATCTAAAGCATAATGAGCTACCCACTACACACCTATTCCAATAGCTAAAATGAGAGAAATAACAACAGTACTAAAAAGCTCACTAGGGGGGGCGCCTGGGTGGCTCAGTCGTTAAGTGTGTGCCTTTGGATCAGGTCATGATCCCAGGGTTCTGGGATCGAGCCCCGCATCAGGCTCTCTGCTCTGCGGGAAGCCTGCTTCTCCCTCTGCCACTCCCCCTGCTTGTGTTCCCTCTCTTGCTGTGTCTCTCTCTGCCAAATAAATAAATAAAATCTTAAAAAAAATAAAAATAAAAAGCTCACTAGGGTTTGCAGTGCAACTGGAACTCTTATATATTGCTGATGGGAATGCAAAATGATACAGCCAATTTGGAAAACAGCTTGGCAGTTTCCTATAGTTTGAAACATATACTTACTACATGACCCAGCAATCCCACTCCTAGATTATTATCTAAGAGAAAAAACAGTTATGTTAATTCAAAACCTATAGATAGAAATTTATGGTGGCTTTATTCATAATTACCAAGAACTGAAAACAACTCAAATGTCCTTCAGTTGGTGAATGTATAAAAAAAAAAAAAAACTGTGGTATATCTATTAGGGAAATACTATTAAGGATAAAAAGGAAAGAAATACTGGTATACACAACCACATGGCTGAATCTCAAATGCATTATACAAAGTGAAAATAACCTCACTCAAAAGGTTACACAGTCTAGGGTTTCATTTATATGACATGAGCAACAGAAAGCCTATATATCTTTTACCCAGGGTCCCCAGCTAAGGCAGCTAGGATCCATCTTCAGCATGCTACTAACCCAAAGATAGATCCTGACACTGGTCTATGATCCAAAGCTGAAGGATATAAGGAGACTTCCACACACCTTTTATGGATAGACTTAAGTCTAAGCAGAACAAAACACAGGGATTTATCCACTTCTACAAGAAAAAAAAATCTCCCCTTCTTTCTTTATTGACTGCATTTTCTGTCTTCCCCTTGAGTGTCTTCTCACCTAAATTTCTTTTTTTTTTCTTTCTTTTTTTTTTTTAAAGATTTTATTTATTTATTTGAGACAGAGAGAATGAGAGACAGAGAGCATGAGAGGGAGGAGGGTCAGAGGGAGAAGCAGACTCCCTGCCGAGCAGGGAGCCCGATGCGGGACTCGATCCCGGGACTCCAGGATCATGACCTGAGCCGAAGGCAGTCGCTTAACCAACTGAGCCACCCAGGCGCCCTCACCTAAATTTCTTAATCAAAGTTAGTCCTCAGGTGACTTGGGGAGAGTAACAGAAATCAGCATGTTTCCCTGGTTTTAGCTTGCTCCAAGTTGAGATTGGCTCAGTGAAAACACTTCAACCAAAGTCAGTACAACTTAAGAATTCCTGTTCCCCACATTCTACTTTTTTCCTTTTCAAAAAACATTAGGTTATTGTCAGGTTCAGGGATGTCAGGGCTTATAAATCCATGGGAAACATATAAGACTAGTGCTGTGTAAACCCTTCCACTGGGGAGGGAAAGAATGAGCTTCCAATACTTTGTAGCAAGTTGGCATAATATTGGTATCAAAACTCAAGAAGGAGACTTAATTGGTTAAGCTGTATATTTGTTTTAGGCGTCTGTTAATTAAGGTAATTAAGTAGACAGAAATTTACTGGAAATCAGGAGCTAAAGACAAGTATTCAGTGGAAGACTTGAAATCATCAGTTCAACAAATCTTTAGAAAGCTGAATAAAAAGATAAAGAAGTGAAACAATAAAAAATAAAGTCTTAATAAATGTGATCTAGAGTTAGATCAAGAAAATTTCCAGTTACTGAGAACAGAGAAAAAAATTGGAGAAACTTGTCAAAGATATATTGCAAGAAACCTCTTTAAAAATAAATATCATGGGGTGCCTGGCTGGCTCAATCGTTAAGCGTCTGCCTTCGGCGCAGGTCATGATCCCAGGGTCCTGGGATTGAGCCTCGCATCGGGCTCCCTGCTCCGCAGGAGGCCTGCTTCTCCCTCTCCCACTCCCCCTGCTTGTGCTCCCTCTCTCGCTGTGTCTCTTTCTGTCAAATAAATAAATAAAATCTTTAAAAATAAATAAATAAATAAATAAATAAATAAATAAATATCATGAGTATCCAGCAAAAATGTATAAAGACTTAGATAAAGTGGTATTAATGTAAACTTTCAGAATACCAAAAATAAATAAAAATAAATAGTAAATTCTCAAAACAACAAACAAGAGGACAAACAATCCAATAAAACATGTACAAGACAACTGAACAGACAAGACTATATGTAGATGGCAAATGAGCACATGAAAATACGCTCAATATGTTGAAATGCAAATTAAAATCCCAAAGAAATAACACTACACACCTTTTTAAAATTAAAAAACTGATCATACCAAGTGTTGTTGAGGATGTGGAGCAGAGAATGTAGAACAAATAGAACCCTCATATATTGCATGTGGAATTGCAAAGTGATACAGCCCACTTGGCAATAAGGGTGTAAAAAAGAACTTAAGATGAATTTTTAAAAAGAACTTTATGGGACAAACAGAGCAAGGAAAAGTATTTCTGGTGAATTTGAATTAAAACAGATGGTTCTAAGCAAAAATGATGGTTATAATGAAAAGTGCACATGGGGTTCTAAAAATCTTAGGTCCAAAACTGGCTGTACCAAGGACTAGTATTTTTCTTTTGGGGGGTTTTGTTTGTTTTTTCTTTCTTTTTGATTGTCAGGATATCTGATTGTATTTTATTTATATTTTGTTTTGTTTTGTTTTGTTTTATTATTTTATGACCAACTGCCCTGCATGAACAGACAAGCTTCTCTAATATCACCTGTTGCTGGTGGATAGATTTTCTTTGTCTTTCTGTTTTTAGCTTTATTGAGGTATAAATGATACTTTTAAACTGCATATATTTATTGTATACATCTTGAAAAATTTGGACATATGCATACACCTGTTATACCATCACCATGACGAAGGTATTAAACATATCCATCACCTCCAAAAATTTCCTTGTGTCTTTTGTTTTTGTTTGTATGTTTGTTGTTTTGTTAAGAACATTTTACATGAGATCTATAATTAAACATATTTTAAAGTACAAAATACCCCATTGTTAATATAGGTGCTTGATTTCTAGAATATATTCACTTAGCATAGCAGAAGCTTTATACCCACTGAAAACCAGTTCTTTATTTTGCCCTTCCCTAGCCCCTGCCAACTACCATTCTATTCTCCACTTCTATGAGTGACTATTTTTTGATAGTCATATAAGTGGAATAATGCAGTATTTGTCCTTCTGCACTTGGATTATTTCACTTAGCATTATGTCCTCCAGGTTCATTCATGTTGTCACAATGCCAGAATTTCCTTCTTTCTTAAGGCTGAATAATATTCCACTGAATGTATATACCACATTTTCTTTATCCATTTATCTGTCAATGGACGTCTGAGTTATTTCCATACCTTGGCTATTGTGAAAAATGTTGTGATTAATATGGGGGTTTAAATATCTCTTTGGGATCTGATTTCAATTCTTTTGGACATACACTCCGAAGTGGGATTGAGAGCTCATATGGTAGTTCTGTTTTTAGTTTTATTTAAAACAGTTTTAGCCACTGTTTTCCATAGTGGCTACACCATTATATGTTCCAACCAAAAGTGTGTAAGGGTTCCAATTCTCCATACCCTCACCGTTGCTTATTATCTTTTCTTCTATTTTCAGAAATAACCATCCTAATAGGTGTGAGGTGTTATCTCATTGTGGTTTTGATATGTATTTCCCTGAGGGTTAGTGATGTTTTTATATACATGGTGGCCATTCCTATGTCATCTTTGGAAAAATGTCTTATTCAGATCCTTTGCATATTTTTAAATTGAGTTATTTGGTTTTACTGCTCTTGAGTTGTAAGATATTATTATATATTTTGGTTATTAACCCCTCAGCAGATAAATAGTTTGCAAATATTTTCTCCCATTTTGAAGGTTGCCTTTCACTCTGTTGATTGCTTCCATTCCTGTACAGAAGCTTCTTAGTTTGATGTAGTCCCACTTGTCTATTTTTGCTTTTTGCCTATCACAGCAAAGAAATCATTGCCCAGACCAATGTCAAGAAATTGTCCCCTTATGTTTTCCTCAAGGAGTTTTACAATTTTAGGTCTTATGTTTGAGTCTCCAATCCATCTTGAGTTGATTTTTGTGTATGGTGTAAGATAGAGGACCAATTTTAATCTTTTTACAGGTGGATATCCAGTTTTCACTGCACCATTTGTCAAAGAGACTATCCTTTGCCCATTTGAGTTATTGGCACCTTTGTTGAAGATCAGTTGACTACATATACACAGATTTATTTCTGGATTGTCTATTCTAGTCCATTGGTCTATGTCTGTTTTTATGCCAATGCCATACTGTTTTAATTACTGTAGGCTTATAATATATTTTGATGCCTCCAGCTTTTTTCTTCTTTAGCAAGATCACTTTGTCTATTCTTTTGTGAGTCCATATGAATTTTAGGATTTTTTCTATTTCCTTAAAAAATACCATTGGGATTTTGATAAAGATTGCATTGAATCTATGAATAGTTTTGGATAGTATGAACATTTTAACAATATTAACTTCCAATACATGAACACAGGATATAGAAGAAAGATCTCAAATAAACAACCTAATTTTCTATCTCAAGGAAGCAAAAAAGTAGAATAAACTAAGCCCCAAAATAGCAGAAGGAAGGAAATAATAACAGAGCATAAATTTAAAACAATAGAGAGTAGAAAAACAGTAAAAAAGATAAATGAAACTAAGAGTTGGCTTTTTGAAAAGATAACATTGATAAATCTTTAGCTAGACTAAGTCAGAAAAGAAGACTGAAATAAAATTAGAGAAAAAAGAGGAGATATTACAATGGATACTACAGAAATACAAAGGATCAAAGGGAAATACTATGAACATTTATACTTCAACAAATTGGATAACTTAGAATAAATGGATAAATTCCTCAAAACATACAATCTACCAAGACTGAATCACAAAGAAATAGAAATTATAAACACACCAATAAATAAGTTAAGAGGTTGAATAGAAATAAAAAATATCCCCAAAAGAAAAGCCCATGACCAAATGGCTTCACTGGTGAATTCTACCAAATATTTGAAGAAGAATTAATTCCAATCCTCACACTTAGTGAACATTTTGAAGAGGAGGGAACACTTCCAAGCTCATTGAATGGGGCCAACACTATCCCAATACCAAAGCTAGATAAAGACACTACAAGAAAATAAAACTATAGACCAATATCTCTGATGAATATAAATGTAAAAATTCTCAACAAAATATTATCAAACCAAATTCAAGAACACACTAGAAGGATTATACACCATGAGCAAGTAGGATTTATTCCTGGGATGCAAGGATGGTTCAGACATATGCAAATCAATAAATGTAATACATCACAATTACAGAGTAAAAGAAAAATCACATGATTAACTCAATGGAACAGAATAGAAAGTCCAGATATAAACCCATGATTATATGGTCAATTAATCTTTGAAAAAGGAGGTAAGAATACACAATGGGAAAAAGAGTCTCTTCAACAAATGGTGCTGGGAAAACTGGACAGCTATATGCAAAAAATGAAACTGGACCACTTTCTTACCACCATACACAAAAATAAACTCAAAATGGATTAAGGACCTCAATGTGAGACCTGAAACCATAAAAATCCTAGAAGAGAGCACAAGCAATAATTTCTCTGACATCAGCCAAAACAACTTCTTTCTAGATATGTCTCCTGGGGCAAGGGAAAGAAAAAGCAAAAATAAACTATTGGGACTACATCAAAATAAAAAGCTTCTATACAACAAAGGAAACAACCAACAAAACTAAATGATAAGCTACTGGGGTGCCTGGGTGGCTCAGTTGGTTAAGCATTTGACTCTTGGTTTCAGCTCAAGTCATGATCTCATGGGTTGTGGGGTGGAGCCCCACGTTGGGCTCCATGCTCAGCGGGGAGTCTGCTTGAAGATTTTCTCCCTCTGCCTGTCCGCCTACTCAATGTCTGTCTCTCCCTCAAATAAATAAATCAGTCTTTTAAAAAAATGACAACCTACTGAATGGGAGAAGATATTTGCAAATGACATATCTGATAAAGGATTAGTATCAAAAATATACAAAGAATGTATACAACCCAACAACCAAAAAACAAATAATCCAATTAAAAATGGGCAGAAGACATGAACAGACATTTCTCCAAAGAAGACATACACAGCAGACACATGAAAAGATGCTCAAGATCACTCATCATCAGGGAAATGCAAATGAAAACCACAGTGATTTTGATCACCTCACACCTATCAGAATGGCTAAAATCAAAAACACAAGAAACAAAAAGTGTTGGTGAGGATGTGGAGAAAGAAGAAAACCTCATGTACTGTTGGTAGGAATGCAAACTGGTGCAGCCACTGTAGAATACAGTATGCAAGTTTCTCAAAAATTTAAAAATAGAATTACCATATGATCCAGTAATCACACTACTGGGTATTTACCCACAGAATATGAAAACACTAATTCAAAGCTATATATGCACCTATATGTTTATTGCAGTATTATTTACAATAGTCAAATTATGGAAGCAGCCCAAGTATCCTTTGACAGATGAATAAAGAAGAAGTGATATATATACATATGTGTGTATATATGCACATATATATATATATGCAATGGAATATTATTCAGCCATAAAAAGAATGAAATCTTGTGATTTGCAACAACATAGATGGAGCTAGATAGTATAATGCTAAGTGAAATAAGCCAGTCAGTGAAAGACAAATACCATATGATTTCATTCATATGTGGAATTTCTGAAACAAATGAACAAAGGGGGAAAAAAGAGACAAAACAAAAGAACAGTCTCTTACCTCTAGAGAACAAACTGGTGGTTACTAGAGGGGAG
Organism: Neomonachus schauinslandi; assembly: GCF_002201575.2. NCBI lineage: Eukaryota > Metazoa > Chordata > Mammalia > Carnivora > Phocidae > Neomonachus > Neomonachus schauinslandi. The sequence goes on from NC_058419.1 coordinate 82,827,117, forward strand.
GGTGGGGGGATGTGTAAAATAAGTGAAGGGGATTAAGAGTACATTTATCTTGTTGAACACTGAGTAATATATGGAATTAGTGAATCACTATATTGTACACCTGCAACTTATATAACACTATACATTACACTGGAATTAAAATTTTTAAAAATCAAATGATCATCACAATAGATGCAGAAAAAGCATTTGACAATATTCAACATCTTTTCACAATAAAATCCTTCAACACACTGTGAATAGAAGAAACATACCACAACATAATAAAGACCATATACAACAAATCTGCAGCTAATATTATCCTCAAAGGAGAAAAATTGAAACTTTTCCTCCAAGATCAGGAACAAGACAAGGATGCCCCTCTTTACCAGTGTTATTCAATATAGCACCTTAAGTCCTAGCTGGAGCAGTGAGGAGATGAAGACAAACAAACAATATCAAGATCAGAGAGGAAGAAGTAAAACTGTTGCTATTTGGAGAATATATGATTTTGCATATAGAAAACCCCAAAGACTCAACCAAAAATATTTTGGAACTAATCAATAATTTCGGTAAAATTGCAGGATATAAGCTAAACATACAGAAACCAGTTTTATTTTATACACTAATAATGAAACATTGATCAGGGAATTTTTAAAATTCTATTCACAATAGCGTCAAAAAGAATAAAATTCTTAGGAATACATTTAACCAAAGGGTTACAGTGAACACCATAAAATACTAATCAAAGAAATTAAAAGGACTAATGTGGTGACCTTGAATAAGATATTTATCTTTTTTTATCTTCAGTTATTTCCTTAATAAAATGGAGATAACTGAGCAGATGTATTTTTTTATGAAAACTGGCCACTCTGATTACAGTTAACCCTTGAACAATGCAGGTTTGAACTGTGCAGGTCCACTTATGTCTAGATTTTTTTTTCAATAAATACAGTAGAATACTGTAAATGTATTTTCTCTTATGATTTTCTTAATAACATCCTTTCTCTAGCTTATCTTATTGTAAGAATACAGTATATAATATGTACAACAGACAAAATATGTATTAATCTACTCCAATCAAAAGTAGGCTATTAGTAGTTATTTTTGGAGTCAAAATAATACACGGATTTTTGACCATGTAGGGGGGTCAGCTCAGCTAACCCCCATGTTGTTCAAGGGTCAACCGTATTCAGTTGTTAAGTGTGAAGTTGGTAGGTTATTTTAGATTTAAATGTGAGGCCTAGATGTCACCTAGCCTCATAGCAGCAGGATCACATACACAAAATCAGTGACCAGTGGATGTGGGAATCCAGGTGGCCTTTTTTACTCTGACAATGAGTCTCCTTCTCCTGGTTTTCCTCCTGCTTCCTGGCCACTCAACTCACTATGTTTTGTTATCTTTTGTTTCTTTTGTTTTGTTTTCTGGGTCCCTTCCTGTGTTTCTCCTCTGCATTTCAACAGCTTTTCTGCTTATGTATCTATCTACCTCACCAGAGTGTTATCTCTTCTAGCAAGCACCACATGTCCTTGGTCTTTTCATTTCTGGAATCCCAGATACTTTCTGAAACAAGCTAAAAATCAGTGCATGTGTACTAAATTGATCTTTTGTAACAACTCCCAACAGGAAAAGCACCTCCTCCATTTAGAAGTCAGCATTATAGATTTTATATTTGTAGGCACCATACATATGACCTTTTGTTTGGTGTCAAACACTGCAGGGAACTGGCTCTGCTTCGTTGCCCTGGTGAATTTGCATGTTCCTACTTAGGACTTGTAGGCAAAGCTAGACGGCTGGCACGTGACTCTTGGCAGAACACCTTGTGATTCCTCTTGGGGGGCGGGGGTAAGCAGCCTGATGAGAAGCTGCTACAAAGTAGTTTCTCACCTGCCTCCCTATCTAGCTGGAAGCTGACACAAGGTCATATATGCATCCATCTCTGGTTTCAGTTGGGTACAGGACATCCCTCCTTGCTCCACCTGAGAGTACAGCTGTGGACTACAAAAATGCTCCCTGCCTTAGGGTACTGCTGTGAACTTCACACTGGCAGAGAGACCCACCGGCCTGTGTTGTCTGTCACTGAACAACTCCCAGTCAGTGTCAGTCCCTGTATGACTACCGGTGCAGGGAGCTGACACCAAGCTGATATTGCTTTTGCTGTGTAAGCAATAAACGGTTTGAATCCATTTGGGCTTACCATTTCCTGACCGGTCAAATCTACGGAAGTGTGATAAGCCAAAATAACAGCTGCTGTGGTTAAGCATGTGGTCCTCTTGGCTTCTGCAGTGTTACTTAAGGACCACTTGACGGACTCTGGTGTTGACTTGTGTGGGTTGCATGACCAGAATATTGACTTATTTTCTTTGGCATCACACACAGCAAGGAACACAGTTCTCAGCACATACCATTACTTAGAGCAGCCTTGTCAGACCTCAGATATTTACAGACCCACTTTAGAATGGGTGCCATGTCTAACACCAGCTACGTTGTTACTCAATCAATAAATGTATTGAAATCAGTTTTTAAACTCAAATCATTTAAAAAGTTAGCTAAAAAGACATCTATACCTACTTGAGGGGCACCTGGGTGACTCAGTCATTAAGCGTCTGCCTTCAGCTCAGGTCATGATCCCAGGGTCCTGGGATCGAGCCCTGCATCGGGCTCCCTGCTCAGCGGGAAGCCTGCTTTTCCCTCTCCCACTCCCCCTGCTTATGTTCCCTCTCTTGCTGTGTCTCTCTCTGTAAAATAAATAAATAAAATCTTTAAAAAAAAAAAGACATCTATGCCTACTTGAAATTCAAAATCAGTATCACTTGCTAGAGATGGAATTGTGATGGTAAATGAAATAAAAACAATTTGAAAGTTTAAATGAAAAATAAAGGAACAAGCCAAATCCATTTGCAATGTAATACCTAATTTCATATGTTATTTCATTTATTCTTCATAGCAATCAGTTAGTATAAATATTGTAATTTCTATTTTATTTTATTTTTAAAGATTTTATTTATTTATTTGACAGAGAGAGACACAGTGAGAGAAGGAACACAATCAGGGGGAGTGGGAGAGGGAGAAGCAAGCTTCCCACTGAGCAGGGAGCCTGATTTGGGGCTTGATCCCCAGACCCTGGGATCATGACCTGAGCCGAAGGCAGAGGCTTAATGACTGAGCCACCCAGGCGGCCCTGTAATTTCTATTTTAGAAATGAAACAGACCCAATGGATCTAAATGCCTTTCCTGTCATCAGACAGTCAGTGTCAGAGTCAGGACTGAAACCCACGGCTATTTCATGCCATACCCAAAAGGAGGCAGAATAGGTAAGAACCAAGTTAATTTGCTTCAGCCATACGCCCTTTTTTTTTTTTTTTTTTTTGTTTGTTTTACTTAGGCCCTCATTTTTTTTTTTAATCCAACTCCACAACCTAGGGACCTCTCATATATTTTGTGGCTAAGTGTGACACCTTACCTTTAGTCTCACTTTTAATTTGAACCTTAGATTTTCAGTACTTTTTGACTAAGGAATATTTTTCATCCTCTGTAAAGTGGGGAAACAATTGCTGCTTGTAATCCCTTGCCATTCCCTAAATGGGGTGAATTTTGAGTAGTGCCCTTAGTTGCAGAAGTATTTTTTTGGAGTGTGAGGATGCAAATGGGGGTGGGGCTCAGTGATACAAGTAATTCTTGTATTGTGCAGACTAATAGGGGTGTTAAGGCTAGAACTAGCCTCTGGAGGTGCTTCTGAGATATGGTGATTGTTAGGCTGATAGAGATGTTGTATGTAGAGGGAAAAAGAGATCTGTGGCTTTTCCCTCCCTGCCTTTAAGTAACTTTTGAAGAGAGGTCAGAAATTCTGCAGATGTTGTGGTCTTTTGCCATGGCGCCTTGTGTCACCAGTTCCTTTCTCTTTCTTCATACGAACCATTCCAAATGGCTTTAGTATTCTAGTTATATTTTTCTACAGCACAGTAATTTATGTTATCAAAATATTTTTAATGTTTGTTATCAATGATTTCATCTGGGACACTCACTATATGATCTGTGGGCCACATTTTGGGAAAACTTTCAAGAGAAGAACAAAACCTTTTATGTCAAATGGTGAAAAAATTGCTATAAATTTTTATGAAAATATCAGATTACCATGATAGTTATAATGTACACTGTGAATTTTCCTAGATTTGGCATTTTCAGAAATATTTACTTTGAGAAAGAACAAGCCTTCTAACTTAGAACTTGAATCTCCAAGTCTGCTGCTTACTGGAGTCAGATATAAGTTTTGGGTACACTCTGACCTTTTTTGTGAGGTCATAAAATGTATAAAATGAGGTCATAAATGTATGAAACTTAGGACAAAGAAGTGGCTTAGTACTCACAAATACAAGTTTTTATAATAACTCCTGTTATTATTAAAGAACACAATAAACGGAGTTACAGTCCTAACTGTACACAGCTCTAGTTGGTCAGCCATTCACAACCATTATCTAGGCAAGTTAATAGAGCCATGATGTTTATTTTTCTGGGTATAGAAGAGTAATATCAGCATAGAAACAGGAGCAGGTAGCTTGCGTAGTGACAGCATCATTAGGGGTATCTTGTAGGAAAGATGGGCAACTCACAAGGCTTGAAAAAATAGTCACTGTACTTTAGGTAGGGTCCAATGCTAAAAAGGAGATGCAATTCAGAAACAGCTAAACATGGGCAAGTCTAGCCCTGCATTACTCACAGCCTGTCAGAGTCTTCAGTTCCAGGGAGTAGAAAAGGGTTTTACATACCAACTCATTTTATGAAGCTAGTGTTACCTTGATACCAAAGTCCAAAAAAGAGAGTACATGAAATAAAAATACAGGTTAATGTCACTCTTGAGGACATACACAAAAATTCTAAACAAATTATTAAGACTTAGATTATTCAGAAGAATAATATATCATGACGATTTTTCTCCCTAGTAATGAATGGTTGGTTAAAAACAGAGGAAGTTACCTATGTAATTCACCACATTAACAGATTAAAGGAGAAAAAAATCCTATGATCATCTCAATAAATGCACGACAAGTGTTTGATGAAAGTCAACATATATGCAAGATAAATATAGAACTTTCTTTACTACACAATAAACATGGTGAAATTTAAAATTTCCACTTCTTATCAGGAATAAGATGAGACTGTCCAATATTACCAGTTCTATTCAACATTTGTACTGGGTGGGTCTGTCCAATGTTATGAGAGAAGGAAAAGTTATAATGCTTAAAACAGAAGAAGCAAACTGTTAGTATTCAAAGATTATATGGTTGTGTATGTTGAAAACCAAATGGAAGCCAGACATAAACTTTCAAAATTAAAAAGCATATTTAGCAAAGTTGCTGGAGAGAACATCAATTTACAAATATATCTGATATACCAGGTAAATCACAATACAAAATTTAAAATAATGAACAAAACAAACGAATAAAGAAAAAAGGAGACAAAAAACAGACTCTTAAATACAAAGAACAAACTGATGGTTGCCAGAGCAGAAGTGGGTGGGGGGATGGGTCAAATAGGTAAAGGGGGTTAACAGTACATTTATCTTGATGAGCATCAGGTGATGTATGGAATTGCTGAATCATTATTTTGCACACCTGAAACTAACACTGAATATTAATTTTACTTGAATAAAAAAATGACATATGAAAATTACAAAGTAGATGCTCAATAAATGTTCTCTCCCAGGGAAATAATAAATAAATGAAGTGATATGATTTTCAATAGCATCAAATGCTTAGAAATAAGTTTAACAAAACATTTGCATGAGTCTTTGGAGAAAGTTGTAAAACTTTATTGAGAGAATTTTAACAGTGAAATATCCAGCATAAGAACAGTTTGCATGGTTTCAGCTTGTCTTCATTTAATCCTGTGACTGCCCGTCATCTGTAAGGTAAACAAAACAGTTGGAAACATTACTTAGCAGAATTTTATTTATAGTACATTAAAGGTATACAACAAACACTATAGTTTTGGTTTTATAAGATAGATTTTAAGCATATATTTAATCAGTATTTTTAAACACATCACTCTTTCTATGGGTACAAGGAAACAAAAAGGCAGTTCAAGTTCAGAACACACTAAATGAATGAACTCAGGTCATGATCTCAGGGTCATGAGATCGAGGCCATGTAGGGCTCAGCAGGGAGTCTGTTGGATATTCTCTCTCCCTTTGCCCCTCCCCCTTCTTGTGTGCTCATGCCCTTTCTCTCAAGTAAATAAAAATAAAACTTTAAAAATAAAAGCTTCCACTTGAAATAACATTCTGAATATAAGATATCTAAAACAATGTCACATTTTTGCTGCTTAAGTGAATAAAAAGACCAGTATACATTTGTTTTGGCTCTATTGTGCAGAAGTGCAAAAATGTTTTTTTGAGCTAGTTTAGCCTTTATGTGATTGGTAACCATTTGTCCCCATTTCCACCTGTAATCCTACTATGATTATGAATAATGCCCTTTTTCACACTTGACAGTTTGTATAATAAATTACATGGTCATACTGATTTTAAGTTATCACCATCATTTCTGACATCAAAATGTGAAGCACATATATACTACTGTGTCTTACAGTATGATACAAAAATGGAAGGAATGAATTGAGGAAGTGAAAAAGGAAATGAATGGAGAGAGGGAAAGATACCTAGAAAAGTCAAACATTTGTTTCTAAAAGTAAGTGCTTTTTAAAAACTTTTATTAAGGAATAACTGACAAACATACTTGTATATATTTCAAGTGTACATGATGATTTGCTCCTATGTGCACACTGTGATTACCAAATAAACGTAAGGAATTAACACATCCATCACCGCATATAGTTAACCTTTTGTGTGTGAGAATGCTTAAGAGCTACTCTCTCCACCTTTCAAGTATACAATCAATATCATATTATTCACTAAAAGTAAGTGCTTCTGAGGGACAACTCTGACAAATTTCAGAAGTTTTCTCATAGTATCTGCAATGTTCAGATACTTCTGGGATATATTATATAAGTTTTCCTAATATATCAACCATTTCATCCATATTTTAAAAATATTAAGAGTTCAAGAATATATTCACTTTCAGTTATATAAAATACTATTTGTTAGTGTCTTGTTCATATTCCTTATTGTGTGTACTTCATTTTTTTAGTTTCTTCAAGATTATGTAAACTAGTGGATACTCTTCATAAATATTTTTTAAAAGAGCAATCTGCCTCATTTATTAGTTGCATTACTTTTCCTTTTACATACCTTTTATTTAGTACCTCTTTCCTTTTTGTTAGGTTTATTCTGTTGCTTTTTTTTCTTACCTTTTATATTGGATGCTCATGTAATGTATTATCTATGGAATAACATGCATTTTAAAGGCTATGATCTTCCTATGAGTACATTTTAGCCATGTTCAATAGGCTCCTGGAAGTAGTCTGAAAAATCTCTCTTTATGTAAATAGTCTAATGGAATGGTTCAGCAATGTAGACTAAAAATGTTTAGGCCAATGAAAGGTAATTTCCTCCCTAAATATCAAGTGTGTCCTTTAAATTCAGAAGCTCTTATAATTAATGGTCATCGATTTGAAAAACACATATGTAAAACCTAAGTTGATTACTTAGGAATTATTAAAGTTATAGACTTTAAACTTCAAATCTTACCAATTTATGTCTCAAGGCAGAAACTTATTGTCACTTTTGCTATCGTTACAGGTTGATTTTATCATAGTGTTCACATTTTTATTAGGGACAGTAGCTCATGAAGACTGACAGGGGTACAGTGAGTGTGCTTAGCACAGATATCTTATACCCATCTTGAGCATCAGTAACTACATGCATTTTCTCTACTTGATCAGCCACAGATACTAGAAACTTGACTCCCTCTTGCCATTTTCTTATGTAGTCATTTGAGGCTTCTTGGGAAAAAGGATTTAAAATGCAATTGTTTTTTAAAAGCCAGAAGAATTCAGAATTTTACAGAATCTACTTACACCTATTTGGGTCTCCATATAGAAAAACAAACATCAAGCAGTATTTACTCATTGTCTTAGTAGCAATAAAATCTCAATTCAGATGTTAACATTTCACCCCAGATGATATTTTACAATAATTGAGTCATGCAAAATAGCATATCTTTGTATTCTATTCATGCTATCCAACAGAACCAGAGAATGCAAAAATCAGCATTAAAAGTTACTTTAATATATCTGATTTGAATTCACTAATTATACAGGAGTAAAGGTGGGTTTAGAAGTTAAGGGATTCTCCTGGAATCACACAAATTACGTTAGAGCTGGTAGTAGAACCTACTTTAGTACCTCAGCATATTTCATACAAGCTGATATTTACTATAAATGCATTATGTATTTGTAAACGTAGACATTATGAAAGAATCTGAAAATTATTAGCTCTTGGCTAAAGTACTTATATTCAAAAGTAAGAAGATGTTTTATATTTCATAGTTCAATATGGCTTTGACCCAATTTGTTTCTAGATCTGTTAGTCTGTAAGTAAGGCAGTCAGGCACTTAGGGTCCAAATTACCTGCCAAATAATCTTTATTATGTGAACAATAATAAACTTGACTATGTCTTGTCATTTTATTATTTAGTCATCTGAGGCTTGTTTGGGGAAAGGATTTAAAATGCCACTGTTTTTATTAAAGTAACAATAATGTTATATCAATATTATTAATGATATTCTGAAAACTAAAACCACATACTTTGCATTCTTAAAGGGTAGCATATCTGCTTTTTGCATTTTAATGAACTCTACATTTGATAAACTTGACCCCTTGACATTCAGACCATCTCTACACTTACCCCCAATATTTGACTCAGCCAGTTCCCAGAGATCAGCTTTCAGATCAGGCTCTTAAAAAAAAGTTAACAATTTAAGCAATGAACATGAAATATAAATAAGGAAAAATATTTATTCCTTCAGTATATGAAATAAAATCCTGTCGGCTACTATGATAATAACTATGATGGAACTATGACTTCACATCTTTGTTTTCCTGTATTATGAAACTATTTTAAATGACAACCTAAAGATAAACCACACACACAAAAAGATAAACCACACTACATCTACATTTCCATTATATTACCATAGCGTACCAAAAGTAGAGAGCATCAGCTATCTAAGAAACCTGAAGTCTACACCATGGATAGGATTTTAATTACAATAAAAATGTAATTTTCTGAAGGATTAACTGAGTGCATTTTTGGGCTTATGACAAATCTTATAGTAGTGACACACATCCCCTTTTGGGGTAGCCTGAAACTTATTTTGTTAAAAGTAACTAGCTATATTAAGGTACAAAGGCCCTTTATGTAATTTTCCATAAATAAGTCCTATTTAGAGCAAAGTATCAAAAATACCAACAAATTATTAGCAAAATTTCTGTCCTGAATGAGAATAAAGGAAGTAGGTTGGAAGGAAATTAATGGGCTTTGTTGTCAGTCATGTTGTGGAAACCTCTTAACAATGAATTGCTAAAATAATCCACGGCCTAAATTATATAAATAATTGACTATAACTTTTTGGTAAAAATACTATATTTAGAAGAAACAGTTTTTGGTTGTATGGTAATTTTAAGGTACTTCTGATTTTCCTAATCATAGAAGTATTTAAACATCTTTTAAAGCTGCTTTAAAAATCATACTAATATATTTAGCTATATGCCAGTATTCTAAATTATCCAGCTATTACCAAGCTTACCAGATCAAACTATCAATAAAAGGAAATAGTGGCTATCACTTATTGAGCTCTTTTCTGGAGTCTCTCTCCTGCTCCACTGAACTGCATTTATTCCTGGGCCAGGACTGAGCTACTTTACAGTAGAGACACATTTGAGTATTAAGCATTTTATATAAAACCATTCGCTTTTGTTTGTTTTTATTTTTTTCTTAAAGTTTGTATTTAAATTCCAGTTAACATACAGTGAAATATTAGTTTCAGGTGTAGAATTTAGTGATTCATCACTTACATACAACATCCAGTGCTCATCACAACAAATGCCCTCCTTAAGACCCATCACCTGTTTAACCCATCCCATCCTCCCCATCCCCCGCGCAGCTCCCCTCCAGTAACCCACAGTTTTTTCTCTATAGTTAAGAGTCTGTTTCTTGGTTTCCTCTCTTTTTTTTCTCTCTCTGCTCATCTTTTTGTTTCTTAAATTCCACATGAGTGAAATCATATGGTATTTGTCTTTCTCTGACTGACTTATTTCGCTTAGCATAATACACTCTAGCTCCATCCACGTCATTGCAAATGGCAAGATTTCATTCACTTTTCATACAGTGTAGATGGTAAGAAGAACATAAGCCTTGGAATGAAATATGAATTATGCTTCCATGAATGAAGTGCAAACCATGATCCCTGAGCCTGTTTTCTCATAAAATGAGACTACCATCCCTATGCAAATAGGCTCTTATTCTAGGTGTTATATGTTGACTTGGCACTCGGCCCATGCTGTTAAAAGTTGCTTACACTGGGCGCTTGGGTGGCTCAGTTGGTTAAGCGACTGCCTTGGGCTCAGGTCATGATCCTGGAGTCCCAGGATCGAGTCCCGCATCGGGCTCCCTGCTCAGCAGGGAGTCTGCTTCTCCCTCTGATCCTCCTCCCTCTCATGCTCTCTCTCTCTGTCTCAAATAAATAAATAAAATCTTTAAAAAAAAAAAAGTTGCTTACACTTTTTTTTAAGTCGCTTACACTTTCAATGCAATGACTAAAAAGGTCACACAACAACGTTCTGAGGAAAACAAATTAAACTACTGAAATAATGTGCAATTTTTGTAGTTATAACTAAACACAGTTTCCTCTGCTTTGGCAAGGTCTGTATTTTCAAGCAAAAGAAAAAATCAATCTTGTAGGAAAAGAGCAAATTCATTATAGTGAAGGACTGCACAAAGTTGCAAAGTATAGTCTCTTCATGTTTTCAGCCTATTTTCAGGAAAGGTTTGAGATAATCTCTGTCTTCCTTCCTCCTGTTATGGTATGTCATAATGCATGATGCCCACATATACTCCCTCCCCCCTTAAGCATTCTTCCCCTTCCTTTCACCTTGAAACACAAGTGCTCCTTTATCTTCCTTCCCTTGATCCTGACTCTCAGGTGGTGCCTCCTTTTGTTTCAGTTGCTCATCACTGCACTGCTGGGCCTAGGGGTGTGTGTGCGGACACACACGTGTGCAAATAAAAAGCTTTGTTAATACTTGCCAACAATATGAATCATACAATACATAGATATATCTAGTCATAAATAAGTATAAAGGCATTTTAAAAATCAGATTCTATAAACTTATTCTTAATGAAGTTACTCTTCCCATACACTGACGACTCAAGAAGAAATACCAACAAGGACTTTGGAGGCTATTTTAAATTATACTGGGATAGATGTGTGCAATTTGCTGTTAAAAAAATGGGAAAGAAGTCCCAGGGTGTATTTCCACAGGCAACACCAGAATGGAATTCTCCTGGATCAGTGTTTCCCTCCCATTATCACCAGAGAAAACTTATTACTGTATCCATAGTAGTTCAACAAAATTTTCAGAAATTTGGTAATAGAAAGCATCAAATATTAAAGTACTCACAACCACAGGATTAATTCCCTGGGAAGACTTTTGATCATTTCTTCTTTGTTTAGATTGGAATCTTGATTTTACACGCCCACTCATACTTCACCCTGAAAGTAGAATATTGGTATTTGGAAAATGTATTTAAGAGAATAGCTTTACCACTACCATGGCTAAATGTTTTCTTTTAATTTCTTTTTAACTTCGAAAATACTTTATTTAAAAAAAAAGATGTATTTATTGCACAGAGAGAGCACGCACCAAGCACAAGCAGGGGGATCGGAGAAGCAGGCTCCCCCACCCAGCAGGGAGCCCCATGCGGGGCTTATTTGAGAAAGAGAGAGAGAGCACACACGCCAAGCACAAGCAGGGGGAGCAAAAGAGGGAGAGGGAGAAGCAGGCTCCCCACCCAGCAGGGAGCCCCATGCGGGGCTCGATCCTAGGACCTGGGATCATGACCTGAGCTGAAGGCAGACGCTTAACCGACTGAGCCACCCAGGTGCCCCCAAAATACTTTCAAAGTAAGTCCCAGAATATATGGCTGTTTTCACACAAGGGCAGAGATGTTTAGTTCCAACACCGACTAAAGTGTCTGATCCTCCCTTGCACTTTGCACGATGCACCACAAGTCTTGGAGAGGCAGTTACAACCCTAAAACATTTCCCGTTTCTAGACCCTTTTTTATTTCCCACATGGCAGGCTCCCTGCCCATGGCCCCCGTGAGGAATCCAGCTTCCGCGCTCTGCCGGCAGTTCCAGGTACTTCCGGGACTCAGACACCTCAAATAATAACCCCAAGGCGCACCCCCATCTTTATCTGACCTGTTACCTCCGTAGCCCACGTTTCTCCCTTGTCTCCCCTGCCCCCCACCACCTCGCCCTATAACGTGGGCCATGATGGTCACAACGCCTGTGAGAAGGATGACGACCTCCAGAACCTTCCTTCTTGGAAGCCACCAACTGTGCCACCTGGATTTGCCTGAGGCCCAATAGCACCCTCTTTACAGTCACTCACACTTAGATTCCTGGAAAAACTGATTTGTGGACCTACCCGTAGCGTCTCAGACAGAAAGAATCAAGACGGAAGGAACGGGACAGCCTCCACCTCAGCTCTGCTCGCCGAACACAGACAGCAAAGCGCATGTGCAGCAACTGACACGCACAGCAACAGGCATGCGCACTGATTGAGGCACGTGAAATGTGCATTGAGGTTTGTGATAGGTTGCCACTGAGACTCAGAACCACAGGGTCTCCCGAGGACGACAAACGGGGCTTGAAGAGTGTTTTTTTTTTTTTTCTCCCACCCAGTCATTCCTATACATCCAGAAACTTTGGAGACAGACAGCCCCAGGTACCCTTTGGGAAGACTGTTTCTCAGAACAACGTGACAGAAATGGATATTAAGTATTTACTATTTATTTTTTAAAGATTTTATTTATTTAGTTGACAGAGCACAAGTAGGCAGAGTGGCAGGCAGAGGGAGAGGGAGAAGCAGGCTCTCTGATGAGCAGGGAGCCCAATGTGGGGCTTGATCCCAGGACCCTGGGATCATGACCTGAGCTGAAGGCAGCCGCTTAACCAACTGAGTCACCCAGGCGCCCCAGTATTTACTATTTTTTACATGCTTTGATTAATCATTTCCTTCTATGTTTCTGGGACTTCTGTCATGCTCAGTCCACTCTCAGATGGTGTACAGCAATGGTGACTATGCTCTTCATATACTGTACTTCTCAAATATCAACCAGTTTGCTGAGTGAAGGTGACTTTATTGTGTAACACTGTAAGGGAGAGCACTACCCGGACTGAGCCTTAGTAGAGTCTTGCAGGTGGCAGGGCAGGAGAGATATTTATTCAGATTTTGAAGTTGGTGTAGAGCAGGTCTACAAATGTCAGGGGAGTACAGGTGTAGTTAGGATTAACAATCATAATAGAATGGTTTGGGTTTAGTGAATGTAGTGAGGCAAGAATTTTAAGACAAATGGTTCAAAGAGGCATGAGGTTGAAAAATGTCACTTGGTACTTTTTATTGAAGAGTTGATGGGTCTTGTAGGTAGTTCCTGGAATGAATAAGAGTTATTTCCCATTTTTATCTTCTTAGGCAAGAGAATCCTGGATTAGTGAAGTTACGTTGAGGAACCCAGTGGAGTATGAACCCTTGTTAACATAAACAAGGAGCTGTGTGCAGATTTCCTTTCTTATTACTTTTTTATAACTTACCAGTTTTCTGCGGGAAGTAGTACATGGAAGGAAAGGACAGGAAGGGGGCCCTAATCAGAAAATAGCATTTTGAAAATAAATTAGGATGTGTTGGTGAACTCTTAATGTATCCCATCCAGTTAGGCTTCTTTTAAAGAAATACCATGAGTGGGGGTAAGGGAAGTTTCTCAGTCTCTCTCCCCATAAAAAGCAGATTGAATAGGAATTGTGCTTCTTCAGAAAAATTTTTTAAGAGTGAGACTAATCATAATCCTTGATCTTTCATTTAGTTTATCTTTTATCTTTTTTGATCTTCTCAGCAAGGACACTATCATTACCAAATTTAACTTGCTTTTTTTTTTCTGTTAATCCCAGTTATTAATGTAGTGCAATCAAATGCTCAAAGAATGGAAGATAGTGATTTCTGGATTTAGACTTTCTGTGAGCACATAACCAGCAAATGGTCAAATTCATGCCATCAAATGGCTAGACAGCAATGGTTCATGAGGACCTGGGCTTTGATTATTCCTGAATTGTTCAGTCCACTTCGAAGGGCAGAGGTTTGCCAATCTTCAGCTTTCTCTCACCATTCCTGTGGGAGATAACTGCTGCCCAACTTGTTATAGGACAATGATTAGACTTGGATGAAAGCTAGTTGTGAAGCAGCCCTGGTGACACACAGGAAACAGCAGAAAATATGAAAGACACTGTAAAGACAAGAAGAATTGCCTGATGCATGACTCTAGGTAAACTCTCTCTGGGCTGCTAAGCAAGGAGTTAGGATCTGGGACTGCCAGCAGCTGCTCTACCTGTGGGAGGGCTGCAATTTCCCACATGACAAGAGCGTCCTTTCTTTCAAGTAGGAGAATCTAGGAAAAAAATTAAGTTTTAACAGGACCAAGGGTGAGAGTGGGGGATGGAGTAAGTTCTACAGATTCAGGGCAGCCACCATTTTCCAGAGTACCATAAAGAGCTGGAATCCAAGCTCAGACTGCTTGGTGGCTGAGGTCAAATTATGTATTACTTATCATGTGAAATGCAGCTGTCACACTTACCTCATAAGGTACACACAGGATAGGCACAGTAGGATATGGGGTCCTTTTGATACAGCCCAGCAATGCATAACATTTAGCTATGCCCTAGCCGAAGCACAGTATTCGTGACACCAAGAGATCAAGAGGCTATAGGCACCTGCTGACACTTAAGAAGAAGAAACAGGTAACATGAATACCTTATATGCATTAAAAGAATTTTCTTTAAAAAACAACAAAGAAATAAAACAACAAATCCAAAGGCTTTTCTTCAAGTAAAATCCAAGGCTCTTATGGCTTCACTGGTGTAATGGTTCATTTTATGTGTCAACTTGACTGGGCTAAAGGATGCCCAGGTAGCTTGTAAAATATTATTTTTGGGTGTGTTGTTGACAATGTTTCCAGAAGAGATTAGCGTTTAAATCGGTAGGCCTGGTAAAGAAGATTACCCTCATCAATGTAGATGGGCATCATCTAATTTGTTGTGCTCCTAAATAGAACAAAAAGGTAAAGTAAGTTAGAATTTGCTCTCTGCTTCAGCTGAGACATCCATCTTTTGCCCTCAGACATCAGTGTTCCTGGTTCTTAGGCTTTTGGATTCAGACTGTGACTTAGGCCATTGGTCCCATGATTCTCAGGCCTTCAGACTCGTACTGAATCACCGCCCTGACTTTCCTTTTTCTCCAGCCTGCAGACAGCAAACTGTGAGATTTCTCAGCCTCACAATCATATGAACCAATTACTATAATACTTTTGTATTTACCTATATCTATATCTTATTGGTTCTGTTTCTCTGGAGAACACCAACTAATGCACATTTTGGTACTGAGAGTGGTCCTAGAGAAACTGAATGTTAAGGATGAGTTTCTGAATTGATTCTTGAGTTTCTGGAATTAACTGTTTAGTATTATTAGATTTAAAGAAGTTAATGACTCTATTTTCAGTAGTAAAGAGAGATAGTCCATGAACTGTTTATAGAGATATGCAAAATATCTGCATTGGATACTCCTAATCAGTGACATATAAGAAGGAAGGAGCTAAGTGACTCTGTATATGATATTTAGAACATTTTTGAAAACTAAGAAATATAGTGACATTGGTTGGTTTCTCCAAATGTCCCTGGACAAAGTAGTAAAGAAAAAGATGAGCTGAAGGATTTGAATTCTGAGTAATGAATGACTTAAGTTTTTCTAGTTGTGCCCTGAAGGAGAGCCTTATCTCCTATAGCCACAGGGTTGAAATTGCTGAAAATCAAATGCATAATCTTATCATTTAATTGGCTGAATTACAATGGAAGCCCTAGCCTTGCAAGGTGTCTACTGTTGAAGTGAGGGCAATTGACTGGGAAAGAAGGGGATCCTGTAAACTGGAATAGGAATGTGTGCGAAGGCCTTGATGAAGCTGGGTACATTGAGCCCCTAAATTCTGATGAGTCTAATTTGCCAGTAGATGGTGTCTCCCCATAGCCAGTGGAATTGGTCTCCCCATTCCCAATGGTAGCCTCCCCACCCACAGTAGTATGGCCTTTTCACCTGTGTCTGAGGGTATTAAACTTGTATTGCCTAAGCAAATGATAAGAGCCTCCCATGAGGTAGTTTTCATGCATAACAATGCTTATTCTCCTCAGGACCCACTTGCCATGGCTCTTCTTTACTTTTAGACCTGTAACTAAACTTATATCCCAGTAGGCCCCTAAAGGTGAGGTACTATGTGACCCATGAGGAGGTGTGCTACACTGCAAAGGAACTATTTGAGTTTTTAATTTATACAGACAGAAATCTGGAGAACATGTGTGGGAATGGATACTAAGAATATGCATGGAATATAGAATAATGGTGAAATGAACATAAAGTTGGCTCAGTCTGAATTTATTGATATGGGCCACTAAGCAAAGATTTCACATTCAATGTTACAGCTCAAGGAGTTAGAAAGGACTCTAGCAATTTGTTTGGTCTGTTGGCTGAAGCATGGAATTTAGGTGGCCCACAGTGCATAAAATAGAAATTCCTGACCTGCCTTGGTATAATGTAGAGGAAAGTGTTCAAAGGCTTAGGGAAATTGGAATGTTAGAATCATTTAAGACCTACTCACCCACACCAGGAGAGTCCTGAAGCCATACCATGAGAAATAAATTTGTGAGAAATGCCCTAGCATCCTTGAAGAGTACCTATCTTTAGGTCATATTCCATAGTAGAAACTGCAGTCACTGAATTGGGCAACCTAAAGCAATGGGAGTAATTGGGTCCAATGGTGTCAGGAGCCAAGTTGTACCACTCATCCACCAAAGGCAAAGTGGATATGGTTACTGTAGTGGACAGCAGAGACAAAGCAACAATCTGAATAGCCTGACTCATTCAGACATGCCTTTGGCTAGTTGATCATTGTGTTTCTACCAGTGAAATAGATAGGAAGCCTACTAAATTCTTACTTGATCTGTATAAACCGAAAAGTTTTAGGTAAAATGAAAAAAGTTTAATCTGGATCATAAGAGAGAGACTCATGACTACTCAATCAATTTCCAGTTTATAGGCCTAGAACTCCTTGAATGAAGGGGAGACTAGAACTCCTTGAGTAAGGACCCTGGTACACTACTGATAAGTATACTGTTACTCTTTCTCCCCACCCTCCCAAAGACACCTGAAGCCCTTTTTCAGGGTAACTGTACATTGGAGAAAAGAAAATAGTTAGACCTTTCAGGAATTCCTGGACATTGGCTCTGAACTGACCCTGATTCCAGGAGACCTGAAATGTCACTGTGGCTCCCATGAGAGTAGGGGCTTATAGAGATTAGGTGACCAATGGAGTTTTAGCTCAGGTTTGTCTCACAGTGAGCCTAGTTGGCCTCCAAAAGCATCCTGTGGTTATTTTGCCAGTTTTGGAATGAATAATTGGAAGAATCCCTACATTGGTTCCCTGACCTGTGGAGTGAGGGCTATTATGGTGAGAAGGGCCTAGTGTAAGACACTAGAACTACCTCTACCTAGGAAAATAGTAAACCAAAAGCAATACGGCATTCCTGAGGGATTGCAGAGATTAGTGCCACCATCAGGGACTTGAAAAATGCAGGGGTGGTGATTCTCCCCACATCCCTATTCAACTGTACCATTTGGTCTATGCATAGGACAGATGTATCTTAGAGAATAACAGTTGATTATCATAAGCTTAACCAGGTGGTGCTTCCAATAGCAGCTGCTATACCTCATGTGGTTTTGTTGTTTGAACAAATTAACACATCCCTTGGTATCTGGTACCCAGCTATTAATCTGGCAATGCCTTTTTCTCCATTCCTAAGGTTCACCAGAATCAGTTTGCTTTCAGCTGGAAAGGCCAGCAGTATACCTTCACTGTTCTACTCAGGACTATATCAATTCTTCAGCTGTATGTCATAATTTAGTTAGCTGGAATCTTATTCACCTTTCTCTTCCACTAAATATCACACTAGTCCTTTATATTGATGACATTGTATTGAATGGATTCAGTAAGCAAGAAGTAACAACTACTCTAAGTTTATTGGTAAGACATTTACATGCCATGTAAATGGTGGGAAATAAATCTGGCAAAAATTAAAAGGCCTTTTACACCAGAGAAATTTCTAGGGGTCCAGTAGTATGGGGAATGTTGAGATATCCCCTCAAATGGGCAAAAAAATGTGAAGATATTTGTGTCTTATGTGAATTCTTACCAAAGGGTGACCTCAGGAGAGAATTTAATAATCAAGTGGATAGGATGACCCATTCTGTAGATATCAGTCAGCCTCTTTCCCCAGCCAACCCCTGTTTCATGAACAAAGTAGCCAAGGTGGCAAGAATGGAGGTTATGTATGGGATCTGCAACATGAAGTTCCATTCATGAAGGCTAACCTGGCTATGACCACTGCTGAGTACCCAACCTGCCAACAGCAGAGACCAACCCTGAGCTCCTGAATGGCAACATTCCCTAGGGTGATTAATCGGCCAGCTACTTCATGGCAGGTTGATTAAATTGGACAGCTTCCATTACGGAAGAGGCAGTATTTTTGTTCTTATTGGAATAGACACTTACTCTGGATATAGATTTGCCTTCTTTGCATGCAGTGTTTCTGCCAAAACCACCATCCATGAATTTACAGAATGCTTTACCACCATCATTGTATTCCATATAGTATTATGTCTGATCAAGGAACTCACTTCACCACAAATGAGGTGCACCAATGGGCCTACCTCATGGAATTCACTGGTTTACAATGGTCCCCACCATCTTCAAGCAGCTGGCTTGATAAAACTGCAGAATGGATTTTGAAGACTCATTATAGCACCAGCTAGGTGGTAATACATTGAAGGACTAGGAAAGATTCTCCAGCAGGCTGTATATGCTCTGAATCAGCACCTAATATATGATGCTGATTCTCCCATAGCTAGGATTTATAGGTGCAGAAATCAAGGGGTAGAATGGTAGTGGCACTACTCACTATACCCCTGGTGACCCAGTAGCAAAATTTTAGTTTCCTGTTCCTGCAACTTTATGCTCTTCTGGCTTAGAGGCCTTAGTTCCAAAGAGAGGATTGTTTCTTCTTCTAGGAGACACAACAATAATTCCATTGAACTCTAAGTTAAGACTGCAACCTGTCCCTTTTGGACTCATCATCCCACTGAATCAATAGGAGAAGAAGGGAGGTACTCTGCTGGCTGGGGTGATTGATCCTGCCTACCAAGGGGAAATTGGACTGCTACTCCACAACAGAGGTAAGGAAGAGCATGTCTGGAATATAGGAGATCCTTTAGGGCATCTCTTAGTATTACTATGGTCTGTGATTAAAGTCAATGGAAAACTACAACAATCCAATCCAGGCAGGGTCACTAGTAGTGGGAATGAAGGTTTGGGTCACCACCCTCCCACCCTAAGTAAAGAACCACAACCAGCTGAGGTGCTTGTTGAAGGCAAAGGGAATATGGGATGGTTAGAGAAAGAAGGTATTTATAAATATCGTTTATGATCATGTGGCCTATTACAAAAATGAGAACTTAATTATCATGAGTATTTCTTCCTTGTTATGAATGTTTTTTTGAGTTTGTGTGTATGTATATTTAATACCTTTCTTTCTTCCCTCTGTTAACCCTTTATCATGTAAGATAAGATATATTAGACTTTGTATCTTACTATTTAACTATTGGATTTAATTTATGGGATTTAATTTATTGTATTTAAGCTATGGGATATCAAGGAGAAGAGTAAACATCACTCAAGGACTTTACCTCATCTTCTAGGGAAGAGATTAATGTGTTTGGGTTATACACAGTATAGTTGTATCATGTTAGGTGGAAGGATGACCTTCCTATTGACCTCATTTGGAAATTAAGTATGGCTTAAGGAGATGTATATGGGTGTCAAATTGACAAGAGGTAGACTTGTGATGGTTAATTTTATGTGTCAACTTAGAGGTTGTTTTTGGATGAGATTAACACTTAAATCAGTGAACTTTGTGTAAGATTGCCCTCCATGATGTGAGTGGGCCTCATTCAATCAGCTGAAGCCCAAATAATACAAAATGACTGACTTCCTTGAGCAAGAGGGAATTCTCCAACAGACGACCATCAAACTTCATAATGTAATACCAGCCTTCAGACTGAAACTGCACCATTACCTCTCCTTCATCTCTGAGCTGTCATCCCACACTGCAGAGTTTGGATTCACTAGTCTCCATAATCATGTAAACCAATTCCTTATAATAAGTCTCCTTCTATACGTGTGTATGTGTATACGCATGTGTGTGTGTATATACGACCTATTGGCTGTTTCTTGGAGAACCTTGACCAGTAAACATGGTAACCCCTATAATCTTAGGGTAGTTACTGAATATTAAATAGAGGACAACAGGTATACCTTATTTTAACCATCATAATTGCTGCCTTGACTAAATTCCCCATGGTAAAAGCACCCATTGCCCTTAAATATCCAATAGTGGGCATGGACACTTTGACCCATTAAGTAATAAATCAAAATTAAATTAAGTATTTGGCAAGTACAAACTGGTTTAAAGAAATGGAATGTCGTGGACATTTTCTCCACCTTTATCTAGTTAATATGGCCCAATGTAAATTAAAACAGAGCTTTCAAGGAGTGAAACCCATTATACAAGACCTATTTAGAAAAGAGGTGATCCTCACTGCTTCATTTCACAGCCTCATTTGGCCTGTTTTTCACTTGGAAAGAACAAATGGGTCTTCATAATGGATTACTATAATCTTAATGCCATTATGGCCTCCATAATTAATATTATGGAACTTATTGACTTCATCCAATCAACGACTGATATTTTTCTATTATAGATTTGGCCAATATGTTCTGCTTAGTGCCTATTTCAAATGCTTCTCAGCCTGTTTTCCTACCCCTTCAAAGGGAAATGATACACCTTTACCTGGCTATCCATAGGGTCTCAACAGCTCTTCTATCTCACACAATCTTTGCAGGCAAGACCTTAACTGAATTCAACTTTCTCCAGGAGCACAAATATGACGTTTACACTGATGCCATTCTTTTCCAAGGGGATTCCTTGAAAACACTAATTCAGGATATCCAAATATTCAAAAAGGAGCTCAAAAAAAGGGTGTGGGTTACTGACCCACACTTAAGTACAAAGTCTCACCATTTCAGATAAGGTCCTGAAAATTAGTAATCTGAGAGCTGCCAATTCTTGACACTGTCAAAAAAGCACAACTTACCCTCTCAACACCCACATTAAAACAAGTCCAACACCTTTTAGTCCTTTTTTCATTCTGGAGGCAACATATTCCTCACTTATGAATTTTATTTTAGCCTATTTACACTGTTATTTGCAAATTGGCTCATCTTGAATGGCACTGCCCCCACTCCCCCCTACAAAAAGCAATACTATAGGTATTCCTATTAGTGTCCTCCAGAAACTCTTTCATTGTAGAGGCTTAGCAACCTACTCTAATGCATCTTGGAGTCTCTGGACCACCCATGATGACCATAAATTGCCTGTGGCATTTTGACACAAGAAACTGCACTATTAGGTCCTGTGCTATGTATCATTAGAGTGCAATTGCTGGCTACACACTGGGATCTTCTGGAAATAGAGGCTTTCACAGGCCCTGAGTTTATGACCCTCCATATCCAGCTAATTGTGCCTTGGGCCTTGGAAAAAGCACCCCACAAACTCATCAGTCACCAAACCTCTTCGTATGGAGCCAAACCTGGGTCCTCTAGTATATCACACTTGCAGGTAGGAATAGTCCTCCATGTCCTCAGTCTCTTGCCAGATGTCATGGGGCTGGAAAATGTCACCCCTTGGTTACCTGAGGATCATCTTGGGATTAATTTAGTGGATAGCAATGGGAGTTTGTACACTTTATGGATACATTGCCGTAATCACACATGGTGGATCTAAGTGGATTGTTGCTGCTTTTCATCCCTTAACCCATAAATCTTTGACAAAGTACTAGACCCAAGGATCAGCACAATTCACCAAACTTCAGGCAGTCATTTTAGCACTGGATACTCTGGGCAACAATTGGCCCCTTCTGCAAATTTTTAGACTTCTAGGCCATTGTCTGTGGCCTGGTTATCTGGTTTGGCCAATGGCAGCAACATAAATTCTTTATTCAAGATTGTCCCTTTTGGGGTAAAGACTCTGGGAATCTCCTGCTTCACAGATAAGAAAATATAAATCAACATCACACACACCTCTATATATACTAAAGCTATGATACAAGTCTTCATCAAGAGAGTCCTTATCCCCTTCAGAGTTCTAGGCATTGTTGACTATGATCAAGGTATTCATTTCATTTCTCAGAATACACAATGCTGAGGAAGACATTTGATGAAAGTTTCATCTTCCTTACAGGCCTCAGGCTACAGACTTCACAGAAAACCGTAATGGCTTATTAAACCTGTACAAATTCAATTGAAGAAACATGGTACATGAAAAGATGCTCAGCGTCACTCATCATCAGGGAAATACAAATCAAAACCACGATGAGATACCACCTCACACCTGTCAGAATGGCTAAAATTAACACAGGAAACAACCGGTGTTAGCAAGGATGCAGAGAAAGGGGAACAATCTTACACTGCTGGTGAGAAGGCAAACTGTTGCAGACACTCTGAAAAACAGTATGGGGATTCCTCAAAAACTAGAGCGGGAAACCAAGAAAGAGACTCTTAACTATAGAGGACAAACTGATGATTACTGGAGGGGAGGGGAGCAGGGGGAATAGGTTAAATGGGTGATGGGTATTGTGATGTGAATCAGGAAATGCATATAAGTGATGAATCACTTAATTCTACACCTGAAACTAATTGCACTACTAGGTATTTACCCAAAGGACACAAAAACACTGATTCAAAGGGGCACATGGACTCTGATGTTTATAGCAGCATTATCAACAATAGTCAGATTATGGAAAGAGCCCAAGAATCCATCGGCTGATGAATGGATAAAGAAGATATATATATATAATGAAATATTACTCAGCCATCAAAAAGAAGGAAATATTGCCATTTGCAATGACATGGATAAAGCTAGAGTGTATTATGCTAAGCGAAATAAGTCAGTCAGAGAAAGACAAATACCATATGATTTCACTCGTATATGGAATTTAGGAAACAAAACAGATGAACATAGGGGAAAGGAAAAAAAAGAGAGGGAGGCAAACCATAAAAGACTCTTAACTACAGAAAACAAACTGAGGGTTGATGGAGGTGGCCAAGGGATGGGCTAAGTGGATGATAGGTATTAAGGAAGGCACTTGTGATGAGCATTGGGTTTTATACGTAAGTAATGAATCACCATTACACTATATGTTAACTAGAATTTCAATGAACACTTGAAAAAAAGAAACATGGTACATTTTAGTCATCAAACATCAGGGATGAATTGTAATAAAGTCTGTGTCCATTTTATTTTGATGTTTATTGACAGCTCTGAAACTTCACCCCTCACTCTTCCCCTTCAGCTGCACATCTGGACAAGCTAATAAAAACCCCGGGTGCTCTCTCCTTTGGTGCAATTGAGAGTTTCAAACCATTCAAGCCCCTGGCTGTGCATTAGATCCTTCACCTCAGCCCCACCCTCTAACCGCCACAAAAATCAAAGCCAGTCTCCTTTCCTTGTTCTCTCAAGACATTTTCAGACCAACTTTGGAAGTCTGTTTTCCTTTCCTCATAAAGCCTCGTTATGTGAGTAATAAACCTTTTAGTATCCTCTTGGTATGTAAGTGGCATCACCAATCCCAACATCTGAAACAAATTTTGGATGGGAATGGGTCCATTCTGTATTTTCAGAGTGGCCATAACCAGTGGCCTGTTTAGACAGAATTCCAAGCAGGATATATGAAAGTGGAATTGTAGGGAATGGCTCATCTATGGTGACATTTCATCCTTGCATATATTCATATAGGTTCGAACTGCAGCTAATCTGAGTCTGGGTTAAATGCCCCATGACTTCCCAGAACACAGTCATATAGCCCCCCCTTTCTTCCCGTTTTTATTTAAATTCCAGGTCATTAACATACAGTGCAATTAGTTTCAGGTGTAGAATTTAGTGATTCATCACTTATATACAATACCTGATGCTCATCACAATACCATCACCCATTTAACCTCTCCCCCTGCTCACCTCCCCTCCAGTAATCATCAGTTTGTCCTCTATAGTTAAGAGTCTCTTTCTTGGTTTGCCTCTTTTTTTCCCATGTTCATTTGTTTTGTTTCTTAAATTCCACATGAGTGAAATCACATGGTATTTGTCTTTCTCTGACTTATTTCGCTTAGCAATATACTCTCTAGCTTCATCTATGTCATTGCAAATGGCAAGATTTCATTCTTTTTCATGGCTGATATTCCATTGTGTATATTTATACCACATCATCCTTATCCGCTCATCAGTTGATGGACACTTGGGCGCTTTCCATAATTTGGCTACTGTAGATAATGCTGGTGTAAGCATTGGGGTGCATGTATCTCTTTGAATTTGTGTTTTTATATTCTTTGGGTAAATACCTAGTATTGCAATTGCTGGATCATAGGGTAGTTCTATTTTTAACTTTTTAAGGAACCTCCATACTGTTTTCCAGAGTGGCTGCCCTGGAAAACAGTTTGCATTCCCCCACCAGCAGGGTAAGAGGGTTCCCCTTTCTCTGCATCCTTGCCAACACCTGTTGTTTCCTGTGTTAATTTTAGCCATTCTGACAGGTGTGAGGTGGTATCTTATCATGGTTTTGATTTGCAGTTCCCTGATGATGAGTGATGTTGAGCATCTTTTCATGTGGCTGTTAGCCATCTGTATGTTTTCTTTGGAAAAAATGTTTATTCACATACAGCCCCTTTTGTTTCTTTGTTCATTAGGGTATGTGGGACAAGGACCTGGGGAGCTGGCACCATTAGCTCATCCTTCTTTGCACTGTGTATATAAACTGTCAAAATCTAAAAGTAGCTCATTGTATCTTTACCAGTTGAATCAGTCAGGTCTCGGCCTTGCCTTGTCTTGTATGTGTGAATTTGTTACCATATAATCCTGATTGCTATTTTTTTTAAGATTTTTATTTATTTATTTGAGAGGGAGAGAGAGAGAGCGAACAAGAGTGAATGAGAGCACAAGCAGGGGGAGGGAGACGCAGACTCCACACTGAGCAGGGAGCCCAACGTGGGGCTCAATCCCAGGACCCTGGGATCATGACCCAAGCCGAAGGCAGACGCCTGACTGAACCATCCAGGCACCCCCCAATTGCTATCTTTTATCCATAAAATAGAATGATATAATTGGCATACTTGTATTCATTCAACATTTCTTAAACTGAATAAATACCAAGGGCCTACCATATCTTTCAATCACTTGTATTTGGGAAAGTTCAGTGAATTACCAAATGCAGTGGTGGGGCCAGTTCAGCACCTGAGGGAATGTCCCATAGTATTAAGGTTAGGAATAGTTGTTACTAGAAGATTCTGAAAAAATGGAAACATGATTGATAGACAAATTTTTTTGCCAATAAAAAGAAATTTGAGTATATACAGTCTTATGGTATATCAATTTTCACATTTTCCAGCAAAAAAATACTTGGTAAAATAACAGCAATATATTTTTGACAAGTGGGAGGCATGACAATCATTTATATAATAAACATGTTATGAGCACCTGTGGGGCACCATGTTCCAGGCCCCATGCCAGACTCTGGGGACACAGAGACAATCATTTAGTCTCAGTCCCAGAGCCAGGGGACTTCCGAAGATAGAAACATTCAGGCTAATAAATATAATAAATAAAAATATAATTTTGATAAGAACTATGAAATAACAACGCAGTGGGGTACTTGGGAACATGAGTACACTCTACCCCAAGAGATCAAAAGGGCTTCTCAGAAGCAGTGTTATTTATAAAGGTAGGGGCTATGATTATCCCCATTTTACAGAAGAGAAAACCAAAGATTAGAGAGGTAAAGTAACTTGGCAGAGGCCACAATCAGTTTTGATCCATGGCCTGTTGGGACTCCAAACCACTATCTGTTTTAATTTACAACCACCACCTACAGTTCCATTCCCCTGATTCTTTTTGTCTTGAAATTTTATTTTTTAAAAAATTTTATTTATTTATTTGACAGAGTTCAGAAAGAGCACAAGCAGGGGGAGAGGCAGGCAGAGGGAGAGGAAGAAACAGACTCCCCATCAAGCAGGGACCCCGATGTGGGGCTCGATCCCAAGACCCTGGGATCATGACCTGAGCCAAAGGCAGACAACCGACTGAGCCACCCAGGCGCCCCCTGCCTCAAAATTTTAAAAACCTGCTAAAATTAGAGCAAACTCAAGTTAGGAAATGACTTCCAAGAAAAGAGAAATTTTGTGGAATTTTTCTGTTCCTTCTAACAGGAACCTTGCTTGGAAGGGAAAGCTCTGCCCAGCTGGGGCCAGTAAGGGACACTCTTAGGTAAACCTTTCATCTGGCCTTTTCCAAGAAACCGCTGTTTCTGGAGAACTGCTTGCTCTTGTAATTGAAACACACTTAGCAGGAGTAGAATGGGCAGCTTCAGCTTCACAGTACTTCGCACTTACAAAGGTGTTCATCTTTCCTGGAAGGGGCCTCCGATGTTGTTCTTTCTGCCTGCTCCTTCTTTACTCATGAAAGTTGGGGCAGACCCCAAGTCTGTTGATTTCAGCACAGCTTCACTACTTCTGCCTTTACAGAATTCTAAGCACAGTCAAAAACAGAAGGAATATCTACAGTCCGGGATGTTAACTACTTACTTTCCTGTTTCACCTATCTTTGAATATAACTTTAAAGTTAATGAATATACAATTAACAAGTCTACAGCCACTACTTTTTTAAAAAACTATTCAAAAATGGCATTTTATTGATTTTTATAAAATTCCATAAATTTGGTCCCTGGAGACTCCATTTCTTTGCTCTTTCACATTGAATATGAACTAGACTGTATCAAATATCCTGTTCAACAGAACATGAGAATCCATTCCCATTTTCCAATCAATAAGAATTTAACTCTTTGTTTCAATGAGCCAAATTAAGAGGAAAAAAATGCTAACACTGGCCTGTATCAAGAGAAACACTTGCCACTCCAGAGTTTGTCAGCCCTCTCTTTTTGGGCATTTGACCTCCTGGGCTAGAAGAGGCAACTTGGAACCAACATATTCTAAACAACCTAAAATTTTTTTCCCTCCTCTCTCTCTGCCTTATATATTAGCTTTATTAAGAACTCTGATAACTACCTTTATTAACTTTTTCTTATGGAAAATGTCAAACATACAAAAGTAGAGAGGAGGGGCACCTAGGTGGCTCAGTCGTTAAGCGTCTGCCTTCAGCTCAGGTCATGATCTCAGGGTGCTGGGATCGAGCCCCACATCAAGCTCCCTGCTCCGCGGGAAGCCTGCTTCTCCCTCTCCCACTCCCCCTGCTTGTGTTCCCTCTCTCGCTGTCTGTCAAATAAATAAATAAAATCTTTTTAAAAAAGTAGAGAGGAATATAGGTAATGAACCATCATCTAACCATCACGCAGCTTTAACAATTATCAACTCAAGGCCAACCTTGTTTTATTATCTCTAATGCACTTAACATCCACTTATTATGAAGCAAATTCCAGATATCATTTCAACCATAAATATTTAAGAATGTATCTCTAAAAGTTAAGGACTCTTGTTTTCAACATAACCACAATAACATTATTCCAATGAATATCAAATATCAAGTCAATTTTATAATTATCTGGATTCTCATAAATGTATTTATTTTACAGTTTAGTCAAATCAGGATCCCAAAAAGATCCATATATTACAATTGGTTGATGTGTCTCTAAGTATCTTTTAATCTATAGGTTCATCCTCCATTTCTTTCTTTCATCCTGGCAATTCATTTACTGAAGAAGCTGGATCATTTGTCCTATAGTTTCCTACAGTCTGGATTCTGCTGACATCAACTCTGTGGTGTAACGTTTCTCTATTCCCTTTTCTATAGATTAGCAATGTCTAAAGACATAGACTGATTTAGGTTCAAAATTGTGGCAAATATATTTAATAGGTGGTGTAGGATACTGCCGTCAGGAGGTACATGTCTGGGATGAGAGAGACATATGAGTAAGAATTTTTGCTAATATCTCACGGTTGCCTTGAAACAGTGTATGACACCTGATATACAAAAACACATATGTGCTAGACAGCAATTTAGTGTCCTAACACCAGTTTAGGTGGTGAATGCTTTCCCACTCAGTGTCATTACAAAATATTAGACAAATCTTCAGTAATGTCTACCATATTTCAAGTGATGTCTTGTAGATACGTAAAAAGACTAAGGAAACTAGGTCCTTGCACTCAAGGTCATATAACCAACCTGGTGGGAAATATAAACACATAGTCATAAAAATACAAAAAAGGCCCTATGTGCCAAATTAGAAGTCTGTACAGATACAGTGGTAGTGTAACAACCCGGAGAATAGTCATTGTAATAAACAGTAAAGTGTCCAAAGCCATAGGATGAACTTGTCCTTGGGAGTGTGACAGAGCTCACCTGTGCTTCACAGTTCCAATCATTGGGTTCACATACTTGATTCTTTCAAAGTAAACCTGAGTAACATCTATGCCATTTACCTAAAAAAATCTTATTGTTTTATTGGTTCAATTCCTCTAGGCACAAATATTGAGAGTCTACTAATGTTCATCAACCACTCTGTATTGGAACAGCCTTCAGTGAATTATCCAATACAGTTCCACTCTGAGGCCACGTGAAAATAAGATTGTTCCAGGTAAAATATGAAGCTAAGAACTCAAGAATATACTAGTAGTCGACATTTCTAATCTGTGGATCAACAACAAATGTCTCCAAATTTTAGCCATTCTTCTAGGCTCTGAGAATAGGGGCAGGATTCAGGCTGGGTCCTACTCCTCAAAAGAGTTCATAGTCTAGCAGGCCAACAATCATTCAGAAGGATGATTACAATACTAGAATGATGCTGAAAATATTTCCTGTTTTTCTTGGTGTTTCCACCAAAGGGACACTGAAAAAGAAAACTCTAGCCAGCTGTTAGTACTTAGGCTCTAACACAGATTTTTCACCTCCCTTCTCCCAGTTAATAACTTTTGATAAAGGGATTGTCTTTTTTTTTTTTAAGATCTTATTTATTTATTTGACAGAGAGAGACACAGAGAGAGAGGGAACACAAGCAGGGGGAGTGGGAGAGGGAGAAGCAGGCTCCCCGCAGAGCAGGGAGCCCGATGCGGGACTCGATCCCAGAACCCTGGGATCATGACCTGAGCTGAAGGCAGTCACTTAACCAACTGAGCCACCCAGGCGCCCGGGATTGTCTTTCTTCTAACTGGACTCCATTTAAAAGGGAAGTGAGAGGAGCAGCTCCAGCTTCAGAGCCCTTTAAACTATGTCCCAGAAAGGCCCTCGAAGTTGCCCAGAAAGGCAACTTTACAAACTGCCTGTTCCTGCTCTTACACTCTTACACACACACACACACACACACACACACACACACACACAAACACACACTTATTTGATGTTTCATTAATATAAAAATGTTGAAATCTTTACAATTCTTTCAAATGAAACCATACAAAGGAATTCAAAATATTTATAGACACCCCCATCCCTTTCAGAGTTAATCCGTTCAACAGTGATTTGATAAAACAAAACATAGGTTTCTTAGAAAATAATACATTAGACTGAGGGAAATTATGTATCAAGCATATCAGTATCACCTTTATTCCAACATGTCTTTTTAAAACTTTTTAAAGATAAGAATAGGCACTTATCCAGTTGGGAAAAGAAAAAAAAAACAGCCTTTACAAAATCATGCTGAAAACAAATTTCTACCTCATATTTGAAAGTCTTATTTATCTTTGATCAATGCCTTGTTTTTTGGGGGTGTTATGAGCTGAAAGATTCATCTGTTCATTTTTGTATAATCATCACATAAATAATTCATGGATGCTATATACTGACTGCAGGGAGAAAATTCCAACTGTGCATCGATCTTTTAGAGGATGTAAGTTATAGACATGGTTAGGTTTGTTAGCTCTGTGTCAACTGTTTTAGCTGGAATTTTTTGGATTTCTCTTTTAAAATGAAAGGCTATTGTTTTGAGGTTCTTTCTTAAGTTTTTCTAGACTGAACTCCAAAAGCATATATAATAACTTCCCGTGTGACTTTGAAAGCTTAAGTGTGATAACTGTAAAATGTTCTGTTGCAACTTAGAAATTCAAGCCGTGGAAGTTTTACAAATTGCATAAAGATATCTGAGCACTGAAGAAAATTCTAGCAAGTGACAGAACTCAATCCAAATGTTTCTGAATAAAATACAGTAAATACAGGCTAACAATTCTTAAGAGTTAACAACACTGTACTGTTCACATTCGTCAAATGCATAGATCAAAAGTCAAAACATAAGATTGTGCATTAGCTCTAAAAATTCCATGTATAGGTTAAACCTCACAGGTATTTGTGGCAGCATTTTAGATGAGGGCAGTTTTATATATGAAATACTTGTAAAGCAATAATCCAGTTCCTTTACTGTTAGTTTATATTTTGAAATATCTCAGGTTACAGAGAATATCAGTCTATTTGGATTATTTTAACAGGAAAAGTCAACGTGTAGAATTTAGAAAGTTTAAAAAAATAAGACATGTCTTTCTGTACAAAGAATCATTTTTGAAAAACATGATTCTGCATAATTTACAATATGAAATTATATAATTGGTTTTTAAAAGCTGTTGATTTTCTACTCATTCCTTTAACAATAATTTTTGTTAACTAAAATATGTACTTTATTCAGACATATTTATATATGGCAAAGATTAAAAAAAAAACGGTTGCACCAAAGTTAAAAAAAAAAAGGTAACAAGTCAATTCTACTAGGGATTGTGTTCTTTTTAAACGTTAATGTACAGAATAACAAAGTATTTAGATATTATCCACTTATATTTATTACTAGTTTGTAGAATATTTTCTAGATCTTAAATGTTATAGGTAAGATAATATTACCCATCTATACTCTCTTCACAAAACAGGTTTTTCCTCAACCTTCCTGAAAGAAGATAAGGAGTTCCAAGAGGAATCTAGACTTTCAAAATTTCTTAATAGAGTGCAAAAAAAGTGACCCTCAAAGTTAGCTGAGTGACACAAAAAAACACCTATCAGTAATGATTAAAGATATGACATATTCTCAGTTGCCCTAAAAATTAGGAAAGATCTTTCCACCCCCCAATACCGACTTCGTGAAGTCGGCTTTATTTTTACCTACTATTTAACATGGCTGGGGTGGAATAAAGGAGTTTCAAGACAGATTTAAGTATTTTAGATGGTATTCTAAAATACTTGCAAGTTAGCAAGGCAAATGTAAGAATTTTTAGTTTGGCAGCAAAAGGAGTTTGTCTTCTGACACAAAATATTTATCCTAAATCTTTAAGAGAGATTATTCAGGTGTCCTGACAGTTTAAGAAGTCTGTAAAAGCTGAGTATCAAGAAAGGTACCTCACTGGATTGGGATCTTATCACCATATAAATTCCATTCCTATGGTTACTGGTAGTCAGGAATGTTAACTGGAATGTCACTACATTCAAATATGTGAAATAACTTTCTTTCAAAAACTAGTTTATATTGAGAGAACCATGGTTGTTCTAGGGTATTAAGAAAGGGGCAATGGAGTTGGAAGTTGAACATACTAAATCGCACTCTGTGAATACAGTTTTCATGATAGTATGTACATATCAGGATGTGTTTGGCTAACAATACTTTCCCAAGAAGATATTCACTGTGTAAAGTAATATTTTGTTAAACATTTGGGCTATATGGGAAATGGCCATTTCAAATAAGCAGCAACAAAATACCACTAGTGAAAATTCTTTTGAAAATTAAATTATGTACATGAGTAAAGAAACTTCTGAAAAGGGCAAATTAGATCACATTACTGAACACAAAATTATTGCCCAGTGCGGAAACCACAAGATGTAAAATTTATATATATATGTCTATATATATATATACAGATATATAACACTGATTTTTAAACCAACTCCCATCACAGAAGGGCTTGCTAGCAAGTTAAGAAAATTAAAGAAGCCACACAACAACCAAGATGTTCAGATTTTAAAGG